>NC_092860.1:137209358-137301569 GCF_032062135.1 Pyxicephalus adspersus
TCTCCCATTCCTAATCTCCTCCTACCCCACGTTGCATACTAGCCCAGCCCCCTCTAGCAACACTGCCTTTTTCTTAACCCCTTAAAAGCTCTGGGCTAGGCCTAGCACCTGGTCATGTAGGCCCTGCGCCTAATTCTTATGGCTACGTGCCTCTCTTTATTTGTAATCACCATGATATTCCAACACGTTTCAGGTTGAATAGGTCCCAGTTTTTCAGGGCTCAAAAATAAGACTTGAGTCAAGTGAAATGTTAACATATTGAAGCATTTAAACAAAATACTACAGATTTCAGTTGGAACTGGTGTGAATTGTAACAAAAGCTGTTCCAGATCAACAGCCATTAAAAGGAACCTATCACCCCTGCACCACCAGCACCCACATCTGATCCAAAACAAAATATCAAGAATAGAACTAAATATTTGTGTCTTTCAGCATTGTGCACACACATATACACACATACCAACAGTATGTGTACAGAGCCAACAGTTCGTTCCTGATCTTGGAAATACTTATCTGTAAACCAGCACACATCCAGTTCATCCCTAAATCTCTTTCAAAATGCTAACTCTGCTTTTGGATGATGATTTGTTAAGCTTTTGTTCCAAAATGTTGCTGGCTAACCCAGACTTGCATATCTTCTCCATTCTTACACACACCCACAGGCGATGCGATAGCGCTAGTGGAAATTAGCATCCAAGAGGATTAGGTGCTCCGTAACTGTTCTGCACCGGTCCAGGATTCCCTCCCTGCTGACAATCTTCCAGTCCCATCTATGTATTAGGGACAGTCACTGATGGGAAACATGTTTTTTAATTTAGCATCAAACACATTATAGCTATGCTATTCTGTTTTAATTTAATGCATTCTAGGCCTGTGGGTAGACACAGAATACAAAATAATGAAAAATGAGAAAGTGTAATCTGCTTTATAGGAAATAATAGACCACCAGGCACCGTCTCATATGCATCTTGATTATAAAATTCAGCATTGTGCAGTGTTGTTATTTCTTCCACACCTTATAAATAAGAGCACTTCCAGTTGCTTTACAATGCATTTGTAACTTATTGAAGAACAAATCCAGGCAAGGCAAAAATTCACAGCTGACTTGCATAATGTTTTGGTATTATAGAGTTGATTTTTTTTTATCCGGATGTGTCCATTCTTATATCAGATAACTGCATTAGTTTAGTGTTGTCTGTAGTGCACATGAAAATAAAAGGCAGGTAATAGACTTACTTTTAGTGCACACGTTTACTTGTGTGGATGGACTTCAATGATAATCTATGGGCACATTTACCATTAAAGTGGACCTATTGCCAATATTTTTACTTAAAGGCTAGACAACCCTTTTATGTAAAGCAAAAATGTTATTCTTTTTTTTCCTGCAAGGGGGTGAAGCCCCTCCTGTGCAGAGCGGAGGACCTCCTGGGATACGTACATAACGCATCCCAGGAGGTTCTTGGCTTTTTGGCATTTTCCTTCATTGATGGGAAAGAAATGCTGATTTCACGCATGCGCAGTGAGATTAGTACTCTTTTTTTCCCCTTTACAGTAGGCTATGTCACCGGATCTCGCACCAGCACAGTGTGAAATTGGGTGACGTTGACAGCAGGAGGAAGAAGACGGAGGAAGCAGGCAGCGCCAACCGCTTTGTTTGTGTTGGGGCAAAGGAGGATTCCAGGACCCAATCGAGGACATTTCCAGCAGGATCAAGGGATCTGCGGAATTTAAGGTAAGTGTGATTTTTTTTTTTATCTTCAGTTTAGTTCCACCAAAAAAGTATAGAAGGCTACCAACATTTGGATAGAAAGAGTATAGAAGAAATAAAACCTTTTAAAGTCATTTGTGACCATCATCAACATGATAGAAAGTGGTGGGAAATTCTAAGTTACCAGTGTGGACTGGCTTTATTTCCCATCAGAACTTTTTTTTACCTTATACAAGTCTATGGAAATGTGAAACCAGCCTAAAGCTGTCCAATGCAAAAGTTAGAAGAAGGATAGTCTCAGGTCAAATGCAGGTAAGAAAGAGCTCAACCATGGGTTAAATGCACCTGTCAATGTCAAAAAGGCCCCTTTCATACTTGCAGGGAAAAGCACAAAGTTGGCTGCTCCCAGGCACATTGTTGCTTTGCATTCAGGAGCAGCTAACAGAGTAATGCATTAGCAACGTGTTAAAACAAATATCTAAATAACTGAACATGTTACCTTTGTGATGACAGTGCGGTTCTTTCTCCAGAAGAGGAAAAGCATCTGCATGGCCAGAAGAAACTTGTCTCTTTTTAACAGTTCCATGATGGATTGCAGCCACAACCATGTGTAAAGTTATCACAAAATAGATCCCAATTACTCCGAATTAGTACAATAGGAGCACAGTTCAGTTTGCAGGAGAACCTTGTGGTCAACCACAAGTGTAAAATGGCTCTAAAGGATCACAGAAATGTCCTAAATTAGAGTTTTGTGCCCATCAACACAGGCTTATAAGAACCCCCCCCCCTCTCCTTTTTTCTGTCTTTTCCAAATATAAAAAAAAAAATGTCCACCAGGACTAAATTCTCAGCTTTTCCCTTAGTTTAAATTAAAAAATAATTAAATGGGCAAGCTATAAAAAATGATTATGGTATATATTTTATTAATGAATTTTTTAATGTAATTGTATTTTGATAAATGATCTCTTATTATTAATTTTATTTCATATATAAAATTTAGCTTAAAATAATAGTAATGATTAGTAAAATGTTGGAATATTAGTATGTCTTGGCTCCAGCCATAAATTTTTTGAATGTCACCCCAACATTTACATTCCTCTGGCACCCGGAATTAAAAAAGTTGTTAAACCGCGCTTAACGGATTGTGGCTAGTAAATTGTGCATTCCAGACTTGCACGTCTTAGGGCCCCCTCCCATTTAATTTACAGTTACTGGTGTTCATTGTGTGTATATATTTTATTCCTCACTACTGAAGGTTTTTTATGGGTCTCATCTGACCCTGTCTGTGGCTCTGTGCTCCAGAATTCCACACGAGAGGCACAAACTTTAAATTATCTTTAAAACAGTTACAGATAGTAAAATGTTATGGCAAAAACTATTTTTATGCTATACAGTAAACAAAATACTATCCAAATAGAGCTGCTCATATTTTATTTTATATACAAAAATGTACACCTGTTCACATGTAAATATGTACATTTGTAATATGGCACCATGTTTATTAAAGTTGAAGGAATAAAAGCTCAATATTTGGTCCAATTATGTATATATATATATATATATATATATATAGATATATGTGCAAATATATCTAATATCTAATAGAAGTTACTGAATCTATATTTACATCAGCTTTCTGTAATCACAGTTGCATAGATTAGATAAGAGAAGGACAGTAACAAATATAGGAAAATATGTGGCTTTGATGGCTAGGCAGCTTTACTATAGAAGTATTAAGTATAGCAAATAAAGTATTAGGTATAGTATTAAATGCACTATGAAGGATTTGTAGGGTCATGATGCCATCTCAACTGTGTTCTTCATTGCCCAAAGGAAAAGATGGTGGTAGAGGAACCACAAAACAGTAGTTCCTAAATACAGTAGGTTAAAATGTCACTATCCTGTATAAGCTCTGCAAAATCACAGCATTAGCTGACCATAATTATGAATATTTGGGCAGAAAACACTTTTCTTTTATACTTTTATGATGCATTTAGATTTTTGTATGGAATTCTACTTTTCTACACACAGTGGTGTACATTGGAAATGATCCGAATTTCTTTAGATCAAAGGAATCTGGATTGTCTACAATAAACTGGCCACCACATTTCTACTGCTTAATAATCAATATTCAGCAAACAGAATACTTAATGTTAAATGTAACATATCTAATGGAATATCTTTAGTTAGGCTCCAATGTTCCAAATATAGATTGTCTAATCAAGTGTTTCTAAAATTTAACACAGAATTGGAACCAAAGAAAAAAATAATAAAGATTATAATGATTTGACAATTAGAAGAGAAAATAATGTCAACAATAATTGTCCTCACTCTGATGGTCAACATCATTCAGCCTACTTCTTCAGATTCCAGATTGTCCGGGGACCACCCCAGTTTTAGGAGAAGCAGCATAATAATAAGGTCATCTCTCTGTCACTACTTGTTCCTACATGCTCCTATCAGAATACTTTATGGCAGCTCATGAACTGATTAGCTCCTTGCTTTGCTTCTACTTCGTCCACTCCATCTCTGCTATACACCTGATAGGTCAAATTCAGGCACATACAACTTCAGTGATGCATTTATAGTGATCGAGCTGCAGTAAAATTGTGTGTTTTTGAGTAAAGCTTAACCTTTACACTACGTATAAAACTGCAGGATCAGTAATAATATATTGCTCCTTTATTGCTTTAAAGCAGAAGAAAACTAATCTCACCTTGTTCCAATGTCAGAGCCAACATATTCACCCAGTCCTCTTCTAGGTTCATGATACTAGATTGGCCAGGCTCATGCATACTTTATTCATTCCCACTACGTAAGTATGCCTGGTATTGTACACTGAGTTAAATGTGTATTCTACAAAAGATTGCAAACAGGCAGGTATTGTTAATAAACAGGATTTATATAGCGCCAACATATTACACAGCACTGTACATTAAATAGGGGTTGCAAATGACAGACAGATACAGACAGTGACACAGGAGGAGGGGGGAACCCTGCCCCGAAGAGCTTACAATCTAGGAGGTTGGGGAAGTATCACACAATGAGAGGTACATTTGTTTTATTGCAGAAGAGACATAACATGTCAATGAAAAGCTGCATGCTTGTGATATTTAAGGTTTTGTTTTGCCTTTAAAAAAAAAAAAAAAAAAAAAAAGAAGAATGATACATCCAGGCCTTTATAAAGCTGCTCTGTGTGCTCCTAGCGGAATGATGCTACAACATAAGCAGTGAGTAATTCTTCCCACAATATGCATTCCGCACATAGCTAACTCCTGACCACCTGACACACGGCTTTATATAAACATCAAAATGGCTTGAAAATCAAATGTGTAATTACCGGTGGAAACCAATATCACTTACTTGCAGGATGTTTGTTTGGCAAATTCTCTGTGGTGTCTTCAACATTCAAATGTCTGTGTGCAGAAATCTTTCTGTGCATGGTTTGCAGTTCAATGCATTCTCTGTAGTAGCAAATATTCAGCCTAAATTTTAGGATACAAGAATAAATTGTGTGTAAAATAAGCTTGGCATCTGTAAAATGTGAAGGCTGACATCCTCTTTTTGAAAATACCTGTTTTTTGGCCATTATGCTGACCTACTGGATTTGGAAGCATTGACCTAGAAGAAGTATGCAGATCAGAAATTGCAGCTTAAGTCAGGAGTTATTATCAGCAGGTTTTGGGTAACTGTTATAAATTATTAAAGCAAAAGACTCAGCATGATGACCAGGAACTTCTGGAAGTGAAAATCTTTTTCCAATATCCATGATTCCCTCATGATGGGTTTAGGGATATAGGGAATTTCTAGTTTAAATGTAAATCCCCATTCATTTTCTAATCCCCGTGTAATTATCTCCTAATCCTGACATTTCACAATTGGAAGCTGAAATTAATTTGCCTATAGTTTGCTTTCCATGGCCTCACACTGGTCCAGTTCTCAAACTTGTTTGGTTTAATATGTTGGTAATTAAGTCGTTATTAAAGCCAGTACAGTAAAATGCACATCAAAGTGTAACAACCAATTCCATTCCATCATAGGTAGATCAACATTTCTGCTTCTATGTTGTTTAGGCTGAAGTTTAATTTGTTATTATTTTGTCATCACTGGTTCCTCTATTCCTTTAAAAACATGTGAATGAAAAAATAATTATTAAAACCTATTGTACTCCAATATTTTTCTTTAATTCATTATTATTATAAATTATTATACCATTTCTGAGCTTGTTTTGTACAATGCAATCAGTAGCTCAAGTAGCTCAATAGCTCAAGCTGTAAATAGTGATTTTGTTTTGAAAATATTAATATTAATATTAACTTGAATTTATATAGCTCCGACATATAATTCAACATTTTACAAAGTCAATAGTCATGTCACTATCTGTCCCTCAAAGGAGCTTACAATCTAATATACCTACCATAGTCATATGTCATTATTACAGTCTAAGGGAAATTTGAGGGGAAGTCATTTAACCTAACTGCATCTAGAATGCAAAAGAGAAAAAAGAACATTCAGAATTACTGCTTTGTATTACCTTATGCAGTACCATGCGGTTTACTGCACTGCATTGCAACGCATTGAGTTGGTGCCTTGCCTATATATTAAATGGCAACCCAACACAACATTTATAACCCACCTCTGCTGCAATGCACAACATGATGGGGCTATTTGTCCTGCCTTGGGATTGTAGTAATGTGGTATTACAACAAAACGTAATTGTGCCCTAAGATAAAATATTTTTGTTTTATTTTTACCTTTTATAACCCCAAACCAGTAAAGTTTTTCTTTAACAAACCACTACTTCTTTGCAAGTGCCAATATCATGTCACAAAGCAAATCCTTGTCATATGCGTGCAAAGTGATTCTAGGATTTAGACAAGACAGCACATGTTTATTATACCAATGGGGATTTGAGTGGAGATTGATTAACATGTGAGCAAACAAATCTATTTTATTATTGCATGGAAAGCATGGTTGCTTATACTTGGCTAATTTATGCAATAATAGCATAAAAAGTCTCTATTGATATTCTGTTCTCCTAAAACAAAACTTTGAAATTCCAGCTTTTGAAAGAGATTGTATATTCCTCAGAAAGTTATACAATAACTTCAAGTACTTTGTATATATTGAAACAAGTCAATATATGTAAAGCCGCTGCTGCTTCTCTGTGGGGGATCTCCGCTCTAGATAAGTACTTTTAAGACCTCAGAGCTGCACTTCAAGCATGCAGTCAGTTTCCTTAGCACTTATATTATCCGGTTCTCAAGTGCTTTGAGTAATTGCTCACATCAAATTGGTTATAAAAGCTCTAAGGTGAGTTTACATTGTACTGATATAAGTAAGGCAGATTGATTATTTTAATACATTGTAAGTATGGAAGCTGTTTTAAATTACAGTATAAGATGCAGGTAGTATGAGAAGCATAAAAAAGGCATAAATAAAAAAATAAAAGGATGGGGGTGGAGATAGGGATGATTGACATCTCCAATACCTGCCTACAGCAATGCAACGGTCGAACATCTAGGCAGGGGCGGGTCAATATGAATCAAATATAGGACTACAGGCACACCGTGTATCAGCATTGCATCCTCTATCTTCTAAGAAGTAAAAAAAAGACAAATTGACCACGCTAGGATGGAGCTGCTTCCGTGGCTACTGTAGTCAGAATGCAATAAATAGCTACAGATTCTGCATACAAAAAAATAATAATTATTAGCTATGTGAGGAAGCTAGGAAAATAGTCCCCAATGATTTAGACACAAGTAAATCTCAAAAAGAAAAAAGGTGTAAGTGGGAAGGTTATTTTTTGACAAAGAAACAGATGATGTCCCTTGTACAATAAAGCATACTTACCGGCCTGTTTGCAATCTTTTGATGAATGTATACTCAGCGGCTCACTGTACTCCCGCATACATTTCTGGGAGTTAAATCATTCTGGACTGGCCAATCAAAATCTTTGAAGACCCAAAACTAGAAGAGGACTGGTTGAAGATATACTCGGGGGGTGAGGAGAAGAGAGTTCATTTCTGCTTTCATTTTACGTTAATGTTCATTATTTGGGAACACTTTATAATAAAACTGCACTCATAGCGTTAGGATTGTCTGTATTATAGGCAACATCCAGAAGTGGTAATCGTGCTGAAGAAGAACCCTAAAAATGTACCTTTTCTCTGGAATTCCTCCTGAAAAATATCAGAGGAGTTTCTTGCATGCAAGTATACCTGCATGAACATCATACCTGTATATCAGGTAAATATAAAGCATTGCTGCCTCCAGCTTGCTCTTTGTTCTCCATGCTGGAACTTCTGACATGCGGAAGTAAAGCCCTGCTCCTTTCAAGCTTGCCATCTCTGCATAGAGATGCAGTCCAGAAAAAAGCATAAGGTGAACAAAAATCTGCTGCAGAGCAAACAAATTTAATACTGGACCTTTGACCCATGTAAAATTTTTGAACTCATCTTCCATAGTTCAGTTCTTTTTTAAACTAAACTTGTGGCAGCATTGAGCAATTGAAGCATCTGGCAGAACAAATTTGGTAAAGCAGAACTCACATTCAGCTGTATTCAAGAAATATTCTCATTCCCTCCAAGAAACCCCCATTAGGTTTTACTCAATAGGTTTTTAACGCCTGTTAACAGGGGTAGAAAAGAGTTGCTACAAGTGGTAACCCCGAGCCCCTCTCGGGGTTGGGACACCTAGGGAAGGTTAGTAAATAGAGCGCTTACCTGATCCGCCGGGGTCCCGCGCCGTCCAGCGCCGCAATCTCTGTCTTCTTTCTTCTTCCTGCTTCTAAATTATTTAATTTATTGTTTTTAAATGATTTTGTGTTTCACACTTTATTATACTCATACTATTTATATTATACTGTAAAATAAATGTTCATGAAAAACAATGTACTGCTTTTAGACATATAAAACCGGAAAGCAATGAACCGCTAGGGAGGTTAAGGTATGATGTGTCCAATTTGCACATGCATTTGAATTGGGATGACAGTGCACACAGCATACAAGAAGTGGACCTGCACCTTTTTTTCAATGCAGGAAGTTGTTCAGAAAATGGAATTTGGACCAGGATGTAATCCCCCAGTAATAAAATATAATCACTTTAATCTGAGCTACAATAGCTTCTCTGTATTTTCTGTACAAATCCTATAGTTTGCTCTGTAGCTCAGATTTTTTTTCCAGTTGTCATACAGTTTTTACAGGACAGTGTCTATTCTGCTCTGACATTTCAGTTTGCAGACAAACGAGATTAAAGGCGACAGAGAAATATGGGTTTCTGTAACTTTGGTGTTCCTTTTAAAGGATTACTGCAGCAGTGGCAAAAGCCATGATCTGTAGACCCAGTAATCTCCGCTGCATGAATGGATGTGAAAAAAAAAACTGCATAGGATTAGCAGTGTCAGGAATTGCCCTGAGTCCTGTAACTGGTCTTACTCATCCATGACATCTACAATGTCCCTTAATTGTGTTACATTGTGGCATCAATTGCCTGTGGATAATTAAAATTCCTGTATGTCTCCATCTCAGTCCCTTGGTGGCAAAGGAAGGCTGCTTGTTATACACATGTATATTTTCACAAGCTGTATGTTCAGAGTTATACATGATCATTAACAAGTGAGAAAGTTTACAGTCTAGCTGGTGTTCTGCTCAGTGTCAGGACTGTGCTGGGATTTACCCACAGCTTAAAGTTGCCTTTGAAGTCCTGGAGAAATAATCATTTACTTAGAACTGAATGTATTCTTTCACAGGACAAAAAACAGAAATGCACTTCTCAGTTATCATTTCATTTTCTTTAAGTATTAAATTTTTATTTCATACAGAATAATTATGGTGTAAAACTTTCACTTTGATATATATTTGTTTTTATTTCAATTATTTTTTATTACGTTTTGTAGGCAGTAAAGTACAAACAGAATAAAAAAGGATTTAACGTTTTACAAAACATACTATACAAATTGAAAAATATTACTCCTAAATAGTGCGCAAAAGGATGAAAAGGATTACTAGATAACTAAAGTGTACAAAGATCCATGTCTGCGAAAGAAAATGAATATGTTGAATATGTATGGGAGAGGCATTTCATGAAGAGGAAAGGAGAGAAGAGGATTGAGACTCATAGGCAGGAGAATAAACATTGTAGGATGAGATTTACAGGTAGAGTAGGAGAAAGGGATATGCAAGGAGAACAATAAGGGGTAAGAAGGAATAAGAAGGGGGTCAGAGAGCAATTAATGGAAATAGAGGGGTACAGCGAAGAGAGAAGTAGAAGAAGGCTTCATGAATGAAGAAGGAGAATCTGGGAGGGCATCTCAATGGTTAGAAGTATGTTAATAGACCGCAAAAAGATATGGGAATATCAGGGTATTTGTAGTCATTCTACTGATGGCAAAACTTTAGGAACTTCTAGGGTATGTGTGACAGTGTGCTGGTTAGCTTAAATTTCCCATAAAGCTTTTCAGCCTGGATTCTATGTCCTTTCCAGACTTTTGCTATGGATTGCTTAGAAGCTATAAAAAAAAAGAGTAGCGTCTGTTGTGATTTATCATTATCATCATCATTTATGACTCATTATGTAGGTGTAGTAGAATGTGTCTTGGGTTCTGGGCTAAAGTTTATTGTAGAAGAAATTAAATAAGAGAATGTACATTGGACCAGAACCTAAAGAACTTTGGGCTGTACCAACAGATATGTAGATATGCATATGTTGTTAGGCAAATTGTAATAGAAGATGAAATAACCTGAATGAAATCAGCAAGCTTGCTGTGCTTACACATTCTATGCTGCACAGCAAATCACAAATCACACCACGCTGTACATTACTCTACAATATATATATATATTACACACCTTTTAAAGTAACTAAAACCTGTGGCTTTTATTAGGAACATGCACATTATGGAGAATCATTGCAGAATATGGTCTGACCTTAATACTACATCCATAATAGAATAGACATCACATTCTGAATTTCACAAAGAAAGTCTTCTTTCAGCATCTTGTAATAGCCAAGATTATAATAAAGGATCTCTTGAAAAGAGATGTGCTTAATAACTCTGTGTTGTCATACTCTGAGACGGTCTAATGGTTTCTGATTTTCTTTTCTTTTTATTAACTAAATTAGGTTTTTATGGATTGAAATAGGTTTACTGAGCGTAAAAAATAGATTCCTTTTATTTTGTCTTTGAATACATAAATTCATAGGATGAAAAACATTGAGATACATAGATAGATAGATAGATAGATAGATAGATAGATTCACATATATAGATATGAAGAAGATAGGTTGATAGATACAATTTATATATTGAATATGTAGATATATCATGAATTATTATTTGGAATATAAAATCGCAAAAATAGTAATGTTATCTTAATTCTACCTATCTGTGTATAGCTTTTTTAGAGACAAAATACAAGGAATCTTTATTTATTTCTAAACCAATTTCAATATATCTAGCCATCCTTTTTAGTTTAAATGAAGTTTTTTTTATCTATCTTACATCCAAGGTTGTAATGATCACAATTATATTTGTGGGTTGATACCATCTTATAAACACTGGGTCTCAGGGCAGCTAATGCCACTCTCACCTGCCAAGCATTCCAGTTCTGATCCAGATCTGTGCAGCCTGCTGTAATCACACATTTTCAAAGCACGGATCCATCTTGCCTTGAATCAACAGTTTAGGCTTATAGAAGTGGTTTAATGGTATGGGAGATATTTTCTTGCCACACTTTGGGCACCTTAGTACCACCTGAGCATAGTTTAAATGCCACAGGCTACATTGACTGGTATTATTGCTGACCATATGCATTCCTTAAGACCACAGTGTACCTATCGACTTATGGCTACTTCCAGCAAGGTAAATGCCCCATGTCTCAAATCAGAACATTTGAATGAGTTCACTGTGCCCAAATGGCCTCTATGGTCACCAGATCTCAATCAGCACCATTGGATGGAATGGAAGATTTGCATCATGGATGTGCAGTGGACGAATCTGCAGGAAGTAATGTTATTGTGTCAATATGGATCAAAATCACAGAGAAATGTTTCCAGCACAATGTTGTATCTATGCCATGAAGAATTATGGCAGTTGTGGGGTCCAAATTTAGTACTAAGAAGGTGTATCTAAAATGTAGCTGGTGAATAATTAAAAGGAGCATACAAATATGAATATTACTTATGTAAGCCCTGCTTCATGCTCAGTAGTTGACTTGGTAGTAATGTCTAGCTGTTCTTCTCTCTGTACGTTATTCCCACTATGTATAATTATACCACATGTGTTAAGGCTTGCCATTGATTTTAATGGGCTGTAAAGTAACTTTAAAGCACCAAAGGTGACTTGCATTTTGGAGTGATACAGCTTGAGTGTATTGCACAATTCTACACCACTAATTGCATGCTGAGATGAGTATTTTCTTTCCACATAGGTATAAAGAATTTATTGCTATATATTATTTTTGGACTGTTGTTGCTAGAAATGCAGATAAGTATTAATGGATACATCTACCAATCTCTACATCTACAAAAAACTCAAAAAAGTCACCGAATATATTTAAGTGAATCAGGCACTCAATAATATTTAGAGACACCCACAAGTACCATAGAGTGCAATTACACCAGCCTCACCCCAACCCTTCGTTCAAAACTGCTGAGAAAATGTTCTCTTTAATCTCTAATTATAAATGATAAAAAGGCTTATGGTGGGAGCTCGGCACAGCACATCCTAGGCATATTTCCCAGTACTGCTGGCAGATAGCACCATCTACCTGGATGTACATAGAGTAGCTGTGCTGACTTTTTTATATATACTGTACTTTTTGTTATAGGTACACAACAATATCAACTCATACAACTAAATTCAATCTGAAAACAAAAAGTTATTGTTACTATTATAGGATATCTCGTTCTTAGCAAAAGAATACTCTAGGTGTACACACGTGAAAATGTTCCCTAACAATAAGTCATTGATGTGAGCAGATTCTTCTGGGAATGGCTACAATCACAAAGCAATTCCCTGCTGTCCTCACGGCTGAGCTGACAAGACTGACTTAATTGCTTCAGTAAAGCATATCAGGCCTCAATCACTGTTTCTGCCCTGAATGGATTCACACACCCTGCCGCTGCAACATTATCTCAGAGATACAGCTGGATGCGGCTTGTTGGGTGGAAGCTGTTTGAAATACCAAGAGAATTAGGATCAAGTCTTTTCAAACAATTATAAAGTCTGCTGCCTACCTGGAAAAGAACTTTTATGTGTGTTTGGTTCTGTCCTTGGTTGCATCAAAATTTACCATTTATTAAAGTTGCCTGATTTCTACTTTCACCATTTCAATAACCAGTCCACTGGAAGTCTTTTATAAACTATTGAGTTCAACATATGTGTAAAGGAATGTAGTGTATACAACACGTTTGTCTGTGCAACACACAGTGATGTGCCAATGGATTGCTGTGCAATGCTGTGTATTGGCATGTTTAAAGTACCATTAGAAATGAATGGCAACCCACTGCAGCTAAGCATGCTTTGTACATTGCTTATCATTGCACCAACACACGTTTTCTAATGCAAATGCATATACTAATGAAACACATTCCTTGGAAGAAAGCCATTTACCCATTATACAAATCTGGTGAAAGGCAGATGAAGCTGTTTACTGTCACAATCATTGAAATATAAATATATTTGAACATTGGCATATGATTGGACATTTAAAGTGAACAGAGTTTCACCTGATTCACTAACTTTTTTTTGCAATAATTACCTTAACTTTGCTAGTTAAAAAGCCTCTATACCAGTGCAATGTTTAACCCAGAAATTTTTTAAGCTGGATGGGAAGAAATTTTAGGCCGGTGATGGCCACTGTATTGTGACCCAACTCTTCAGTAACTACCCAAAAGAGCCAAGTGGTTACTGAAAAGTGTTGGGTGGTGCACCCAGATAAAAGGGGCTGGGGAGAATGTTGCATTGTTTTCCAACCAGGGTTCCTCCAGGGGTTGTTAGGGGTTTCTTGAGCAGTTTGTATCTCTCAGGTCAGTTTACCAGGTACCAATGATGTTTTTTGCTGATCTGAAGGGGTGACAATCTTCCCAATGGCCAGAAATGTAAGAGTAATTTATCCCACTGACCATCATACTAATTAACTGTGAGCTGTGAAAATAGTAATTATAGCAGAGGTTCCCTGAAGACTTTCAAGAGTCAAGGGATTCCCATGTTAAAAGGGTTGAGAAACTTCTCTATATCTCGATAAAAGATCCAGCCCAGTGTCTAGTACCTTGCTATTATTTGCTTCTGCAAGAATTGCATTCTCTTCCCATATGAAGTACAATAAATGACGGCAAATCAACTGCATACTGGTTTTGTATATATCTTCTTTTTTATTTGTAGTTGGAATTAAAAAATACATATAAAACAAAGTATAATATTTTTTTACATGCTCGTTTTTGTTTTGGCAGATGGAGCTAGTAAAATGCTGTTGTCTACAGAGCTCAATAGATCAGTCAAGCTAAAAAAATTAGTCAGAGGACTATACTACTCTACTACTACCCTCTACTCTTTCCATATGATTTTGTCTGGGATTTTCTTTGTCCTATAATATTTGTTTTATAGGACATACCTGTAAGAAAATCTTTAAAATAAAAACGACCCAAACCCTTTATGGTTTCCTGACCATTATAGCTTTCCTTTAAAATGTGAAATTTTCTTTCTTGCTTGGAGTGTGAATCTTTACACGTTAGCCTCCACATTAAATTCTGAGAGTCACCATAATATGTATATAGACTTTACATATATCTAATAGCATTCAATAACATTTCAGCCTCCTCAGTACAAAGTATATATCATTACACTGATCAATTAAGAAGCTACCGGTGCCAAATCAAAATCTGAAGTACATTAATCTTGAAAAGACCCTTTTCAATTAAGTGAAATATATCATAAAAAATATAATACCATACACAGTAAAACTTTTGTAGAGTAATTTCTGACTATGGATTTAAAGCAAAACATAAAAGATGTGGTTACACAGCTTTTATTTGCTTCCTGCATTTTTTTTCTTTATAGGAACCAATAAAGGGATTTATAGAAAAGTGAAAACAACACGTATAGCTGTTCTACAACTTTCCATGAACAGCTGCCCGATCTGTCCACCGGTACCCCCTCTACGGCATGGAAACTTCTCACTCCCTCATTTTTAGATTTAATAGCGAAAATTCCCTTTATTTATAGACCTGCCAGAAACTAGGTTGCCAAAAAGCATGTTTTATCTGTAAAGTATTTGGACCAAAATTGCTTCCCTCAAGAAAAAAAAAAGAAATGACTTGGAGTGTTTAGTAATAAAACAAATCATTCTGGCTGACAAAGCAATTATTGTCCAAAAATTGTTCTAATGTGCACAATAGGTTAAAGCTGAACTCCAGACATATAAAAGCAAGATTTTTTTGCAATTTGGTTAAAATAGGTTGTTTCAGTCAAAACCTTAAATTCATTTTAATGTTAATTAGTATATATTTCCGAAATGTCCTTTTATTGCCCTGTAATCAGAGATTTAATTAGTCTTTGCTGCAGTGCACATGGGCTGATGGGCTTACAAGAGTAGAAAGGGGTGACCTCTTCAGTGGGCCGCTGTGATTTTTTTAGACCAAAGAGCAGAATTGGGGTGTGATATCTTCCAAGTTGTGATTCTACTGTTGCAGTGGGGATCAAAAGAAGCAAAGAAGGAAAAACAGAGGGAGAAGAAAGCTGGGACAAGAAGGAGTAAAAGAAGGAAGAAAGTAAGGAGGAATGCAGTGAGGGGAAGAAATTAAAGAAGTAAAGAAAAGAAGGAAAGCAAGGAGCAAGGAATTAGGGGGAATGGATGGAAAATAAAATGGAAGGAAAGTTCTGCCCATATCACCTTACAGTCAAGCCAGCATGGACCTTGTGACATTATATTGTATCTGGTGTTGGACTGAACAGATAACTCTAAGAATTGACTCTCAGAAAACTTAAATGCATCATCTACACCAGTGTTTCTCAACCAGGGTCTTGTGGAACCCTGAAGAGGTTGGTTGCAAGGGGTTCCTTGAGCAATGTGTGCCTCTCAGGTCAGTTTACTGACATTTTTGGCTTTCTGTAGGGGTGACATTATTCCCAATGGCCAGTTATGTATGAGGCATTCTTCCCTCTGACCACCACACTAATATAGTCTGAGTTGTGGATATAGTAATTATAGAAGGGGTTCCCTGAAGACCTGAAAGTTCTTTTTAGGGTTCCTGCATGCTAAAAATATCAAGAAACACTTATTTACAACATCCCCATGGCATCATCTGCTTTGTGTTATAGTAACAGGTTCTCTTTAATGTATCTGACTTATCAAAAGTAAATAGAAAAAACTCCAATAATCCAATAACTAAGTAATAAGTATGAAATAAGGTAGGCGCACATAAATACCCCATTGAAAAATAATTCACTTTAAAGCACATTTTTCTTGGCACATTCAAGTTTTGTTTTTACTGAATTCAATTATCTTGGCATTCAGTGGATTTTGGACTTCACCATGTGCATTTCTGCTAGAGAGATCAGAAGAAATACTAATATATATGCACCACAATCCTTAAATAGACATTAAATGATACGGCTTTCATGCTAAAATGCTTTCCATTGTGAAGCCACTATTTTACTTTTTCTGTATTCCAGGTTGCCAGATTCTTATGGATGGTCAAGTGGCTTCAATTTAATTGACTTTTTTTTTTTAGTTTACTTTTAGCATGCATCTTTTTTATTTTACCATTTGCATTGATGGGTTAAATAATGCATAATTACTTTATTCTTTATTGTTTCTCAGTTTTTTAGGTATCCTGCCTCCAGGGTCCAAATGTGTAAAATTTGTTGTGTCTAGAACTGTTGGCAGAACAATGGTGGGCATAGCGCGGGCATCTATCCTAATATACATACATAAGTGTTATCTCAATTTGTAATTACCAGGATTTAGCTATATAGATGCATGTTCATTAGCCACTAAATAACAACTTAAAGTGAACCTTATAATATTAAAGTTTTTGGGCGTGAATATTACAATACACACAACAATAGTATTAAAAAAATAAAATAAAAGAAAGCTTGAGTTTTTTTTAGGTAACTTTGCCTTGGCAGAGATGATACCAGTAGTCTTCTGTAGGCAGCAGAAAATAACAAGGTGTAAGCCCATCATTCCTGTATAGGAAGGACGTGTTAATGTTGCATGATATCTGACCAGCAATGACTCTCTCCTTCTGGATAGAAGATGGCATTGTCAGGGGTATACGTATGATGTGATGAACTCATGTGAATATTGCCGTCAGAATCTTTCTTCTGATGGCTGTGCCTGGATAGTGGGTCTTCATAGTCTCATATTGGGCTTTCTCCAGCCCTCTTCACAGGTATAGCCAGCAGCAAGGAAGATTGTGGCCTCAGGCTGTAAACATTGCAGAAGGGTGCAGCTGTCAGATACAGGTAAATAGGCAACCTTGGCTGGGGGTGGTTTTTTTTTTCATGAGCCAAGCTAAAGTTCCTTGTATTAGTACACGTATTTTAAAAAAATATATTTGCCTTGAAATAAATTGACTTTGTTTATTTGATTAGCTAAGGAGTAAACACAAATTCACCATATGCTAATAATATTGCTACAAGTCCCACAGTTCTCATTTTTAAGTTCTCATATATCTGTGTTTTAATGAAAGAGTTCACCTGTTTTTGTTTGTTTGAATTCTCCATTTGGTATTGGAAAAACACAGCTGCTGCTGTCTTTGTGGTGTATTTTTATATCTCATACAAATGCATTTCGCCCCCACACCAACAAGAAAAATCTGTGACAATAGTCCTAAATGAAAACAGAAAGAAATTAAACATTAAAGGGGATGTAGTTTTTTTTTATTGTGTGTTTTTTTTAGATATATATGTACAAGAGACCAGCTTTATTTAAATAATCTTATCAGTCAGTGTTCATGTTTAAAAAGGTTCATTTGTAAAAATGTTTGTACATTGGAGTGGTTACATTTACAGAATAAATACAAATACTCTTGACCAATGTTATATTCTACATAATAATGCTTTTCCCGCTCTTCCATAGAACCTTCATTTCCAGCCAACTTGGTTTATCTGAATCACAATTTCTGGGATCACACTCAAATAAAACATTTTTGGACTCCAGTGGTTTGATATGTCAAAACACACATGTTATATGTTTCCTCTTTATGACACCAAGCTGAGCAATAGTTGGGCTTGTGGATTAGGAGAATCTAAAATTTACCAAAGAACTATGGAGATTCTCCATAATTTTATCAAATGTGGACAGAAAAACTAAACAAATTAGATTCAAACTAGTTCCCACTCTAAAAGAGGCCCTCTTCAGAATGAAATTAATAGAAACCTCAAAAAATAAAAAGGTAACCAGAAAATATGAGAGGTTTGAGGGTAAATTCCCCTATTTGACACATGGGAGAGTTTAACAGATACCTTAAACATCTTAAACATTCCACACAAACACAATCATACGCCTGCTTTACACTTACCCCTTGACCATCTGAAAAACTCAAATGTTGACTTTGTCATCACTTTCTGTACGGGTACTGTGGTCACAAGGATAAATAGAGAAGGTAGATCTACTTAGCATAGATACAAACATCATGCTAGGGTATCTGATACGTCTTTACGTCATTCCAAAAGTTTTGGATACACACAAACTTTGTGGTACCCTACTACATGGTACCCTACTACACCCATTGGACACACAAGTAATAAAAGCTTCCCTAATACCTCATTACGCTGATAAGTGCAATCATCTCCCAAATTAGTTCTAGTTTTTGCTGATAACATATAAAGATAAAGCCGAGGTGTCATCTGTGACAAACATTCAAGGCCTTGGTCTAAGACCGTTAACAATTGCCGCCTTAAACCCTGCGACACCTTAGTCACTGTGATTTGAAATGTCTCTCTCAGGATGACAGTCGCTTATGACTTTGGCCGCCAGAAATATGCTAAGCAGTGACAATCCTCAAATGGAAATATTATCCTAATTGCTTTGTCACTGTTAGGGGACCACACAGTCTCATTCCCCTTCTTCTGTTTACATTTCAAAAAAGATCAATTCTTCAATTCTATGATTTGCCTTCTGTATAATGTCACATTTCCATTTTGCATTTCCAAAAACTGGGTGCAGGGCTCCATCTTTGCTGGTGTGTCTATTTTTATTCTGGTAATTAATGAGATCTTTTTCATTGTTTGCAGAGGTTAACTCTTGCATAAAAAAAGCACAAAAGCAAGCAGAAGGCTGCATTGCATGGCTCATTGTCGGACCTCCAAGAAGGGTTCATGATTTTAGGAGACTCATTGAAACCATTTAAAGTCACATTTTAATCAAATATAATGATTATGGGGGACATTTAAGGGGTACAACCTATTTTCTGTGTGTTTTTCAATTTTTATTCATTTTGTGTAACTTCAAACAGCATACACCACCTAGAGTTGGCATTTTTCTGTGTTTGCCAAATTTCAGGTCATTTGTTCCCTATATATGTGATCTGCCTTCTGGCAGTGAATTTGTAACAAAGAAGCTGCAAACCCATTCAAATAATCAAAATGTCTTTGGTAACAACTGCATGCCCAATATAGAGATTATTCACAGTTATATGCAGATCTTTTCTTTGGGATATGGGGGACAACACACAGGCCAACCGACACAAAGATGACACCACTTTCTTTGTTAGGGTTTGATAAGTGGCAGTCTATTTAATATAAAATATTGTAAAGATTATGAAGATGCAGTTTGTTTGGATCAAATGGTGACCCACTTGGTGTATTGTTTTTGCAAATTTTTGGAGGGTCATGTAAAACCTTCAAGGATTGGATATTTATCTGCAACTACATATAGTTCAACAACAATAGATGTTCTGCAACCGTTAGGTTTTGCAATAAAAAGCCATGAGTGAGCCCACAAAACATCAACACATGCCTCATAGCTCAAGATGCTTCTAAAATTACTGCTGGTTCCGCAAAATTGCTCCACAATATCACAGCACTAGATGTCTACGTAGGCATTTAAGTACACAGGCCACTGGTTACAATGTTAGCTGCAGGGCTTTAGATGTCTTTCTACTGGTGCTGTTCCTGCTTTCCGGTAGGAAATTTGTGTCAGCATCTTAGAAAAATGACACGGCTACAAAAATCCAGATGCCAACTGGATGAAAATATGTGTGATGTAGAATGCTCAGCATTTTACTAGATACTATTCAGGTGCATCACAATAAAGCTGTTACTAAAGTACGGGATGGTAAACAAAGGTTTTATATGGATTAAATAGAAATATCTTGGAGCACCTTGGCATTGAAGGAGTATAACATTGATGTTTTTATTTTCACCAGGATATGCATTTATGTTTGCATTGAACCAAGGCCAACATAAGACACTGATTTATGTGAAGGTCACTACAGAACACATTCAGCTTATTTACCACACACAAGGGCTTAAGAGCAACTGTGAATATTTTCTTGGAAAAGACGGGCATTGTGGCACATGAATAGGGGACCATATTCAGTGGCCTATAGTATGTGTCACCAAGAATGATGTACAAAGTGCAGTGATCTTCAATTTGTAATGTGCAACATGTTGTACAGAACCAGGATATTGTACTCCTTTTTATTATATCTTTCAGTGAAGGAACAAAAATTCAGTAGTCAGTAAATGAAAAAATGCTCAATTATTAGTGGTCAATGAAGGGGAAACCATCCTTCAACTTATATTTTATGGGGCTCTGAATGGGGCACTGTGGCAAATGTAAGCTTTAGGTGAATCTGAGGGGCAGCTTTGGGGCACATCAGGGGGTTGGAGGCACTCAGGGGAAGTGTAGACTATGCATCAGGCAAAGGAACACTATGAAAAAACTGCAGAAGGTTGTGGAGCACTCTGGGAGGTTATAGGAGGAACTAAGAGAGATTGGGAGTAATGTGAGGTTAGGAGGTTGAGAGTGGCTAAGGGCCATATTTAGAATGGGGGCACACACATGGTGATGCACAGAAGACATTCCTTGCCACCATGCCTCCAGTGCCTATGGGATTGAATTTCACTTACCAACGACCACCAGCACCAATAGCAGGTCTGTAGCTGTCCTGCATCTGGAGAGGGCATTGATATAGAACTCAACCCCATGACACCCGATGAAGCAGTTCTTGGTGCTGGAACACGCAGCATTTCACCATATGGTGCCTGCTACCTTTTCTCAGAATGCAGTGAATGCAACAAACTTAAAAATACCCCCAACAACTGTTTTGTCCCACCCAACAACTTGTGTGGTTCAATCGCAAATATGTTTTTGTCCACTTTATCACCTAATGTGAAATTTAAACTTTCTCTTATTTTCTGCCTTGGTACAATGGTCACCAGGACAAAATGAGATGGTAAATCTCACCAAGTTGGGGTTAGTTCATTAGTTAAAAGTCAAGTGTGTTTTATGGATTATAAATATATCTCCTTTTTCAGGACTTGAGTTTGATGTGGAAGAGAATTTTCGACAGGTACGTAATCTAGCTGACGTGGGGCTTGTTGGGGCGTTTTTGGGCTGTAGAGTGTAGGTCACTCAATTGCATAACCCAATTACAATTAGCTTCCTGCTATTCTTAACTATTGAATCCATTCAGTTTTGTCTGTTAGTTCTTTCCACTAACATTAAGGATAATAAATATAGTTTGCAGTACATGTTTACTCTCATTCTGAGTTGTGCGTGAAGTAGTAAAAAAGCAACACTAAAAAGATTGATAGTGCAATATAAAGACTGTCAATATTATTGTTTATAAAAAGCAAAAGGATTAAAAACTTATTAAATGGATTTAAAAGAACTCTGATGCAGAAAACCTTGAACATTTACCCTGAGAATACTGGCAGGTATGTTGATGAGCTGTAGCAGAGGCTTTTCTAATGTGCTTGGAATGTATTTGATGACCTGGGGGGTCGGCTATATTTGCTAAGAAATAAATCCCCTGTTTATACCACCCTGTACCTTTAGGGTTTGAATTTTAGGAGTATGTCGTCAAAATATTCATGGTTGGCAGGTTATCTGTTCTTCTTATTTTTTCAACTTTAAATGCCATTTTAACATCCAGCTGGTTTTATAACCTTAAATTTAATTCCTAATCTCCCCTCACCCCATTAAGAAACCATTTCTTCCATCTATGCCTTAGGCTTTACAGTTACTCAGCAAAATAGCTAGATTCTGTTCTACACATTACTGAGAGCTTCTGCAGAGCAATCTATAGCCCTGGCGTCACCCCATCTGCTGCTGATGACTGGACTGTGACACACACTATTTAAATTCAATTGTGTTTTTATTCCTTGATGAGTCTTGATAGCTATTTTCAGGTATCTTCACAGTTGGAAAGCAGTGGTGTCAGAAGCAGGTGTAAACTAATGGAATTAGAAAGATTCTTTAAAAACATTTCTTAGGAAATGTACAGTTAGCTGTATTGTTTGGCTTGCTAATCCTAAAATATACCATCATTTTATTCAGGTGGATGGAACGCAGAGGGGTAACCAAAAATATCTTGTTTTTGTGCCAAGAATGTAGACAGGCCCTCCACATCATTGTGTACTTGGAGTGGTCATGAATTATAGGTATTAATATGGACAAGTGGAAGACCACACAACTGGTAGAATTGTAACTCCTATATTTCTTTGCTCCAGTGCCTTTATTAAGTGGAGTTGGGCCCAAGCCTTGAGAAATTAATAATGTGAAAAGGAGCCACAGTGTAGGATGGTAGAATATATTTATGATGACAGTTGAAGAACAGAGACTGGAACATAGGGTCGGATTTACTATTAGGAACACTAGGTTTGGGCTTTTAGGCAGCTGAGACAAAGAGAAAGATTTTCCCATTGTACTTACTGGCTGTAGAGATTTTTTTTCCATCATCAAGACAAGCACAATTGTTGTTTCAATTTTTAATCTAGACTGGGACTAGAAAAACCATCCAAGTAAAAGTTCATCTAACCAAACGGGACTTTGCTTTTTAGGTACATGAGGTTGTGAAAGGACAGACTTCAGTTATGGCAATCTGAAGCTGGCCACATGGAAAGGCAGTCTGATATGGAAGTTGAGTAGAGAAAGAGATATAGTTGTGATCTACTCAATGGAAACTCTTAAATTATACCCAGTGCTAAAGATAAAGTTAGGTGTGCTTCTAGGTAGATTAGGTAGAGATTGTGGTTACCATTGCGTCATCCAGCCACTTACCAAAGGGAGCCCTGCCTGCTATTCACAATAGGAACTTGGATCCTGACCAACTACCATATACATAGTGGGCAGCATACAGTAAATTGAATGAATTTGGTTATTGTTAAGAATGATTGCCAAACAAGTAGTAAACAAAACTGGTAAGTTTAACCATAATTACCCAGGGTTGTAGTAACCATAATGGCATTCATGATCCAGTGCCCAAGAAAACAAGGTACGAAGGCAGCACCATGTCTTTAAATGTTCCTTTTTTCCCTGTCTTGTGGCCACATTCAGAATAAAGGACCTGCATAGAATGTTATAAGATGTCTAAAGGCTCTCTATGCATCAGGAAACATTAAACCACCTCTCCTCTCTCTCTCTATTGTGAATTGTTCCTTCGAAATGTAGCTCTTCATATAACATAGAAAACAGAAATGTAAAAATAAACAAGAATCAAACCAGAGTCAGCTCTCACAGTAAACAATTTGTGATGTGCTGGTGGCGTCTCAGTTTTTCGCTCAGTGTGACCCAGTTCCAAGTGGTTGCCTTAGCGTTATGAAAGTATACATTTACACTTGAATACAGAGTGGATAGATTGTTGATTTTGGGCCCCCAAGGAAATAAAACAGGGCAGCAGATCTGGCGGTGATGTAAACTGGAAAAGACATAATGAAAAACAATATAAAGAGGAGCGACAACAAGGGAATGAGGGCTTGTAAAATCCCCAATAAAGCTAAACACTGTGATATAAAATATACACATGTTGATGATGGAATGTTAAAAGGAGACAGCGAATTCAATCAGCATCTTGAAAGCAATAGTAGAACAGAACAATCACACAGGAGAGAGATTCTGTTTCTAGGTACAACACACATGAGTCACACATGATCACAGACAACTAATAATGGACCCCACTGAACCATTTTGGATAGAGGTTTGTTTGAGTATAGAGAAAGTCACATCCTTACATCAAGAAATGAACCTGACCATTTTCCATACAGGGCAGAAAAGTAATGTCAATGCGGTTAACAGTTTGGAAAAACTAAATAATATTTGTAATGGGAAGTTTAATTATGTATGGATCATAAACTGCAAAGAGGAAGCCTCTTGAATGTCAGCTACGCCTGGCTTCCACATTTAATGTCTGTCATGTATAATCCCAGCTTCTTGTAACAAATTTGAGGAGCAATAACAAGATTCATCCGAAGTAAGTGGCTAACCAGGGCAACACTATAAAGTGCTGAACTGAATCGTGCTACCAACCGGCCATTATAACAGGCCATTAGGCAGGAAGAGAACTCCCAAGGCAGAATCAAATTCTGTTAGAATGGACTCCTGACCTTGTATATTCAGAATTAATATTATTAACTTGTTTTTTAAGTACCAACCTATCATGCAGCAGTGTAAAATAAATAGGGGTTGAAGATGACAAATTAACACAATTGGCAAGTAAAAAATAGAGGATAACAGTACTTTGTCCAGTAAAGCTTGCAATCTAAAAGGAATCAGATGCACACTACCTAAAAGGCCACGGTGTAGGGATGCAATATAAATGAGTGGAACCTCAACTGCATGTAATTCATTACTGCCTTTTGCACTAACATATGTTTTACTATAAATTACTGCAACATGCTGGTGTGTGACCAATGTGAGTTGTCATTGAAAAATTGTCACTCTAAATACTCTATAACTCACTTTAACAAGAAAAACAGAGAGTTTAGATTTTTGCAAAATGTTGATGTTTTGATCAAATGTATTTTATTTGTGTAAATTATTGTTGTGATAGTTGTTGAAGTTCGCCAAAATCAAGTAAAGTTCATATCATGCTAAAGAGCTCTCTCTCTCTCTTAATATATACATATATATATATATATATATATATATGTAATATATATATATACTCAAGTATAAACCAAAAGTTGTTAACCTAGAATGTCATTAGAAAAATAATGTCAGTTAATACGTAGGATACTAGGTGGCAAAATATTGAACAAACTGTTGCCCTCTGGGCATGTGACCCATCATAACCAACTTAAAAGTTCCAAATAAGAAAGACAAACATTCTGAGTCCATGTTTTTTTTTTGTTTTTTTGGATATTTGTTTGCAATTATATTAGTGGCATTTCTGTTATTTACTGTTTTTATTGTTAGAAGTGAAAGCCACATGTTATATGTGTCTATATGTGTACCAGTGTGGTTTTTCTGTTTTCAGATAAAAGTAGGTACCCTGGTTTGTATTTGGATGGGCTTATATTTGAGTATATATGTTTATATTTTATTTTATCACTGAACTCACAGGATTAACAAGATGTGAGTTTCGGCACCTTCTTTCTTACAAAAAAAAGCACTCTCTCTCTCTCTCTCTCTCTCTCTCTCTATATATATATATATATATATATATATATATATATATATATATATATATCTTTGTATAGATTATTTGTGTTTTTTAAATTTTTGGGAGAATAATTACAGATCTTTACAGATGACTATAGATATATTACCTACAAAACTTAAAATACAGCTTTTTAATAAATAAATATATTCAGATCTTAAAGCAACCTCTTTACTATGTAAATTTTAATTATTTTAATTGTTAGTCCAATAGTATAATAGAATGGGTCCCTTTATTACTAGTCTCATTGAATTATCTTGATTAAAAGTAGCTGAGCAGAAAAAAAAAACAAAAAGCCAACAGCCAAGCCACTGTATGACAAAATGGAACATCAAAATAAATTGAATCAAACTAAATGTCTCCTTAAGGTCTTTCAATTCAAATTATTCATATACGGGATAGAGTTATATTCTTTTATTGCGGTAACTCTGGGCTCGGCTTACACGGCGTCTTGGCACAGTTACAGGCAGAATATAACTTACAAGGAATTCTGGACATGTGGTATAGAAGTATCGCTTTCATCCTATAAAGCTGTAGTAGACATGGGAAGAAGTGACATTTTTGTAAATCATATGCTTTATTTTACCTTCCTTTTGCAGAGTAGAATGTGGGCTGGGTAAAGTGAAGCACAATTTGAATCCCTACAGCTGGTGTTTTCCAATTTCATATATTCAATTATCAAACACTCCCCATTTTAAGAGGTGTCTGAGGCTCTGAGTACACGATGCCAAATGTATTTATCATATTATTTTTTTTTAATCCACACAACCTATAGCCAAACATAATGATGCCCTTGATTCGTTTGGAACCACAATATGCTGTTGTAAGGGGTGTAGTAGGGTAAAGAATATCTTATAGGCTTGTCAAGCAGTGACCTGGTGGCCAACTTGTTGTGTATACCTGAAGTCACGTTGAAGTGACAGAAATAGATATACATTCATTCTACTGAATATGCTATGAAGCGTGGGAGCTGTGAACATTTGCAAGAATTGAGTTTGTGGTGCAGTTCTTTTTCAAGAGGAGGAAAAGCAGTCATACAACCAGAAGCAACTTGTCACAGGAATCACACTGCAAGCACATGCATGAAAAATAAGTTCCTAAATCAAAGTTTCCAACCACTCTCATTCAGATGAATGGGAGCTGTTAGGAGCATGATTGAGAATGCGGTACAACAAAAGTCTGAAATTGCCCCTAATTAATTTTAAGTTCACACTGAGTTAGCTAAAAAAGAGGGAGCAAAACATACAACTTTCTTTTAAACGTATTAGGCCTGATTTATTAAAGCTCTCCAAGGCTGCAGAAGGTACACTTCAATCAGTGAACCTGGGTGATCCAGCAAACCTGGAATGGATCTGGTCCAGGAGTAAAAATATTTGCTCCAGTTTTGCTGGATCACCAAGCTTCACTGATGACAGTGTTTCTTCTCCAGCCTTGGAGAGCTTTAATAAATCAGGGCCAATGTGTCACTGAAAACAGGGATGGAACATTTATTAAGGGTGCCACATCTCCAGCAGACAGGGTCTACGTTAGGGAAGAGGCGGTGAAGCACCGTTGGTGTATGATACCATCTGAGGATTATTTTATACAAGTTCTCTTTGTACAATGTGCAGATTGAACTTCTGTGTGCCGCATCCCAGATAGGATGCGGACATTTTTGTTCTTTCTTCTGTTCCTGTATGACAATTGTCTGCCCCTTTCTGCAATAATGACCTGTCTGATCGTGGATTCCTAAAAGCCGAACTTTAGTTCTCCTTCAAATGGTTATCTGTAAAATAAAATTATCATTCATAAAGTAAAAACAAAAATCTTTTTAAAAGCACGAACTTACAAAAATAACATTGACCAAAACTCTAAAGAATAAACAGTTTTTAAATTTGCCAGTTTTAAATCCTGGTTAACCAGTACTGTGATTGTGTGGGGTTTTGCATGAGCTGATTATGCCACGTTGGTATGTTGTTTTTGCATTTTAAAAAACTTAGCAGTTTGATACAATTATTTTTGGCACTAAACCGTTGTATACGAGTGAACTTGAACATTCTTCACGCATACCACATATTCTGGGCCACATGCATTACGATTGAAAACTTTTTTTTTTTTTTGCACCAAGGAAGTATTTAGTATTTTGTTGTCATTGTCTATTGTAAAGCGTAAGAAAAGTCTTTTCTGTAGAGGATCACACGGCATGAGTAGTGAGTATGCATAAAGGGGTTACATTAATTTCATAGGATTATTTGAGGGTTACAAGTAGGGATAGGTAGGTGATTTTCATAAAGTGAGTTGAGAACATTTGTGTGAAAATTAGGCTGATTCATGAATTTACATAAACAGATTTACCCCAAGACATAAGGAGCAACCAAAATGTTGGCTTCCGTACAAACCAGGCTACCAACACCAAAACACCAGGACTAAAATGTTACCACTGAGTGCAACTGAAGTATACATTAAAGAATAACTATATTTTAAATTGAGTAGCCCAATCCCTCCATACCTGAATCTAACCCACCTTCTCCCTCCATAGTATAGCACTCATCAACATCTAGGCACAGAGTCTATTGATCTTAGTCATCCCCTGCTACCCTGCTGTCCCTGCAGCCCCTCTACGTCTCACCAATCATGCAGCTCCCCAGTACGTTTATGGAGAATAGATGAAACCTGATAAAAGTAAATCGGTCTGAACCGCACAGACAGGGCAGCAGAACATTGTTGGACTTGATCCCTTGATCTTGTTTAGTACTCAGCTTCAGAACAAAAAATAGTGTAAGCTGCTGTATGCAGTGTTGACTTGCAATGTGCCTCTAAGCCTGTTAAAAAAGTTTCCTTTCTTGCATATCATGGCCTTTTTTTTAAAATCAGAATGACCATGCTGGCAGCTTCTGCACCACTTGGTTTAATACATAACATTTTATGTAGCTGCCAGAAGAGAAATGAAGGAAAATACTTTAAAAAAGCCTTTCCTCACCAGGGCAACCCTTGAAATAACATTTAGGTCTTTAGGGAACCCCTGACATCATTACTATATCCAATGATCACAGCATATTAGTGTGATGGTCAGTGGGTAGAATGCCTCTTGCATTGCTGGCCAGTAGGAAGCATGTACCCCTCATAAATAGGCAAAAGGATCATTGGTGCCAGTATAAATATCCTGAGAGTCACAGATTGCCTTTTGCCTAGGGAACCCCTAGCAACCTCTGGGGAACCCTAGTTGAGAAACACTGCTGAGTCTGCTGGGGTGGCTGACATCACATCCAAATTTGTGGTGCCAGCAGAAATCTCAATACATTACACTATAATTTTTCAGGACCTTTACTCTTAGGGAGGTTCTGGAGAGTTTGCCCATAAACCAACACTTTTTCCAAGAATGGTAGGAGTGAAAAGATCCTCCTGTCCTTGAGATGACTGTGAACTGACCAGCTAGTTTTAATGTTGCTGGCTAATGGCAAACATATATATTCAATGAAGGATCATCGCCTTTTCTAAATCATGGGAATTCTCTTCCAGTAATACCCAACATACTATGTCCTTTCTTTACCCAATAAGCCCAAAAACATTTTTTATGGCTCAGGTCCTTAGCGGCAAGCACAAACCCCAACTCACCCTCTTACATCACGTTAAAACTGTGTTCCCTGCACTACACAAAAATGAAGTAATGAAGCATTAGTGTGGCTTTAATTTCTTCAGTGTATTGGTAAAAAGTTTCACAGAATGGATATAATCAGCATTACCAATAGACTCTGCCATTTGCTAAGGAAAACCCCTTTCCTCGCTAGATATCTTGTTTTCCGATAAACAATATAGCAGATGAGGGACACAGTTAAGTGAGAATGTCTTATCCATATTAAATTAACACCGAAGACATAACATCTAGCTTTGGGCCAAATCGGTCTCCGAGTCCCATTTGGATTACACGGACAGATGTAAACATAAAACAGAACACATTGTTATACCGTAATCATTGTGTTTTAATAGAATCTCTTCCTCTGGCTTTCTTTTCGTAAAGTACGATGTACTTATATTTTTTATATCAGTTTGAATATAGAATGGTAATTTACTTGTAACATATACAGGGCTCTTGTAGAAGCTGGGAAAACAATGGTCAGTTTAAATAGGACAAGGTATGAAGTGTAGTACCCTCATATATGCAAACTGTCCTGTCTGCTAACCAATTTTTTATTGCTGTCCAGTTAATTTTGTGATTAAAAGAGCTCCCTTGTATGTTGAAATCTGAAAATGTTTTTAAATAATTCACAATTGCATGAAATGGCATTTTATATCCAGTTTACAATAATTGGCTGAACAGATTAAATGTGGAAACTAATTGGTATATGCCACTACGTTGCTCTTTGCATTATCTTATTAATAGGCCCCATGAGTGACAGCACAGGTCTCTGCTATGGCTATTACATACTCTCTCGGGTTTATTAAGTAAGGCTGTGCAAAGAGCAACAATGATTTGCAAAGCTCAGTAAGCCATAATAAAGGTCAGATTTCACTTAGTCGTAGTCAGATCCTGGGAAGATGAGCCTTAATGTTTGGTGTGGGTTCTCTGACCTCATGGTTTTCTTGTTCCCTAAAAACTATTTGCAGCACCTTGTTAAAGACTTTGCAGGACCCCTGGAATATTGGGCTTCTGGATAGCCAGGATAGATGAGAAACTGGAACGGTTGTGCCGTGACATTATTTTTCCTTTAGGCATTACAGGGATAGAAGTTAACTGTATACACAGAATCCAAAGTAGTCTTCATTTTCATTATTCACTTAAAATTCACCATGTACTGATCTGTTTTTAGTAGAGTGAATTGATTGGTTGTGCTTGAGAATAAACACTCTATTGAATACTTCTGTGATATCTTGTTTTTTAAAACCAAATGTAGAATTTACAATACTCCATAGTGCTGATGTGATGACTTGCTATGTACTATGTCAAATCATTGTATATGTAAACAAATTGCCGGGTATAATTACCGGTACTAATCTCATACAAGTTATGGTTTCAGTTTTGCAGTGTGATACAGTGGATGTACTTGACAGCCCCGTCTCATAATCCAAGTTTAATGGGCCAACTCATCAAAAATTGGTAAAATCACATGGTGATCAGATTTCTCCTTTTCTTTCTGATCTACACTCTCATAATACAACATTAATGAAAGGGTGTCATTTTTTTGGCAGGGATCAGTGATCGATCATTGTACTGTAATGTCTCTAACTTGGCAATCATAAAGTTTATCATCTATAATTGTCAGTCATACTATCAGTCCCTATTACTGATTTAACCTCATGCTCTCCTCGGGCTCTATTTACAAACCAGGGAATCTGACATTCTCTCAAAAATTGCCTGGTGGGAATGTTCCAGATCCATGTGTTTCAATGGTAGATTGGTGGATTGAATTGATTTCCACCAGGGAATGTGTTTGAGGGAATGTCAGATTCTCTGTTTTAGAAATAGAGCCATTTGTGTGGCTGATATCCTATTTCAGCTGTTGATAAGCAGGCGGGTTGCATGATGTTGCATGTTAAATATTGAGCTCCATCTAGTTCAAATAACATATATCATTTGTTAGCAAGTGTTTTCAATACTGGACCAGATTCATTCCCGATTTTTTTGAATCACCTAGGTTCACTGATAAAGTTGTATCCTCTCCAGTCTTGGAGAGCTTTAATAAATTAGGGCCAATGTACCAATAATCTATGGGATTTTCTAATAGAATGATAATTTATTTACCCAGATTTTGACATTCAATTAAAAAATTTTAAGAATATTATAAAACAAGTCTCAACTATTGTTTTGACAACACATTCCGTAGACTTCAGTGTACTTCTTTAGGAAGCAAATTGAGATCTACAAATTATGTGTAAACAAATATCAATGAATGTACTTCATCACCAAAACATAATAAAGTAATAAAATTAGATATACAACTATAATTCACACTTACAATAAATAATAATGCTCATTATTATCAATTAGCTCCATTTTTAAAATTATTAGAGCTCCATCTAGTTGTCAGTCTAAAGTTTTTAATACAACACATGGATGTAAACTTTGGTCCAAGTGAAGAAATGGCTTGACTCTATATTCTGACCTGATTTTATACACATATTTTTCTTGCTACTAGTATTTATCAAAAATAATAAGTACCTAGCAATATTTTGAGTCAAAGATTTGTCCCAGCTGTCTTTAGGTTTTCAGAAGGAATTTGTGATAAAGCTGGCGACCAGAACATATTGGTTTTTGTTTTGCCTACGTCTAGGCCAAAACTACAGGAGTCATACGCAGCAATAGGCGAAATTTTCATTTTCATTTCCATTTCCACCAAATCTTTGGGAAAATGCGCAGATTTTATCAAAATGTTGCCATTTTTATGAAATGCAATTGTCAGACTCAATGCATAAAGCAAAATTAAGGTGTTTTTTTGGTTGGGTTTAATGAGCTTTAAATGAGAATTACAGAAGGGGATCAGGAAGAAATTATTTCCTTGTTGGAGCTAACCGGACGATTTTTTGTCATTGGTGAGGTCAAATCAATGTTATGACCTAACAACTCAATAAACTAAACTATGAATTTCTGAAAAAGTGAAAACTACTTTGTGATTTTGCCAAAACCGTCCTGCTTATTTCTGGTTGTCAGAGGCAGAAAATCATGAACTATCAATCTTTTTCACCTAACCATGTAAAATTTCTTGCTTTCAGCTATCAGTTTGTTGCCCGGAGATTTATTAGAACAGAAGTGGCATTAAGGACCAAAATACCAACATCTGGGTAGCCAATAGGCTGATGGTATTGTCATACTGATGGTATTGTACCAGAGCGGCTTGATGGGTCTGAAAGAAATCAAGTTCCTGCCCTATTCCATATAGAGAGCAGCACTGGTTTTGTAGGAAACTCTAAACATCTGCAAAGAGGATATTTAATTCATGCCTTGACTGCTTCTGAATTCCGAGGCTCCAGCAGAAACAATTACACATGTCTATGTGAACTCATAGGTATGGGAAGACTCAGGCTATTGTTTCTTTGCCTAGGAAACAACCATAGACGATATTTATAGCACACTTGTTTAATCTTCATTGGTCTTCAATGTAACTTAAATCTGCACAGTTGTTTCTCAAGATTAAAGGTTGCAGCCATCTGGAATGAATCTCTCCAGCAGGCCGAGACGACAGAAGATGCTGTAATCAAAGCCCCCTTTCTCTATTACAGGAGACGGTGCCTATCATCACAATTAACCAGTTGGCAGCAGATTTTTAGAAACCAATAAACATTTAAAAACTCAGTATAAGGGTGGCACTTCCCATTTTAAGTGATGGGCAGTGAAAGGTTGCCCTGCATCATTGAGACTACTACAGGTTATGCCAAGAATTTCCTGACTTGCTCCTTGGCACCATGCTGCTAATGGAGGTGAACAGACTGTTTCCTTCTCTTTTGATTAAAAAGGAACAGTTGCTAAATGATCATAGAGATTTTTAGCATGTTAGGACTTATTCATACAGGAGCGGTAGAATCTGTGAAAGAGAGTTTTTTCTGTCTCTTTTTATTATGTATATTTATGTATGTTTTCAGAGCATTTCTATGTATATAAATGAGTTTACATGCATTTTAATGTGTTTTATTCTGTCTATAGGGATTCTTCACTTTACTCATTCAGGGCGAAATAGCAGCTTTATTTAATGCTCCTCCAACATTTATTGTGTTCCCTCATTCTGCCTAAATGTGCTCCTTTTAACTGATGACAATGTTTTGTAGGTAGATCTTTATCTAAAGTAAACATAAACTAGTTTGGGCAACCATTCCTCATACTGTACATATTCTCTTTTGAACTTTAAACACATTAAAACACAATCAGTTAAAGTTCTAACAACCAATTGCATGGTATTTAGTCTGTAGGCATAGTACTTGAAATTACCTTTACTGTTGCCCAAAAGTGTTAATACTTTACCCCGCTTTAGCATGTGACTCACTCCCGCCTCACGTGAGGTATCACTGCTGCCTTGTGATTGGTCCAACACTGTACTGGGCCCATACTCTTGTATAAGCTCCAGCAATCTATTTTGGAGTTTGTAGAATACTATTTTTATCTGGTCTTGGAACAGGAGAGAGGGAAAAGGTGAGCAAATGTTAGGTGAGCCTATTCTGCAAGGGCAAAAAAAAAACAAACAGCCAATTTTTCTGAAAGAAATAAAGAGACTTCATTTGCTGGCATCCGTTTGTAAATTGATTGTCTGATATGCTGTGACTTCCCCGAACTGTTGCTGATTTGAAGCAAGCATGTAACAAGTCCCAATCAGTGTGCTTGTCCCAAGTCGAAGACTCAGAAATTTCAAAGCCATTGGACTGGCATGACAGCCAGGGACCTGCATATTTGTTTATTTTATCTACTTGTACTGATATAACACCAAAATAATACACAGCTATTTACAAAGTCCATAGTCATGTCATTAACCACCCCCCCCAGAGGGATTCACAATTCAATGTCCCTACCATAGTCATATGTCATTAACTCAGTCCAAGGGCAAATATGAGGGGAAGCCAATTAGTTACCTGTATGTGTTTTGGGAGGAAACCCATGCAAACACATTCAAACCTGTGACCTAGTGCTGCAAAGGCAATAGTGTTAGTCAGCTTTGGCAGATTTTCTTACAACAGGCTTACTTTAAAGTGAATGTAAAGAAATATAGCAGGTTTAGCTTTGGTGTTTTACCAAACTTAATTATTATACGAAATAATATAGAGGCTACATTATTATGTTATAAATAATATTGATTTGCTACTCCCAGTGCAAGCCTTCTAAATTCCTTGGGTTCATTGAAAATATAGTGCATGCTTTGGGTCAGGTTTACTATTCAAATTTAGTTCACTGTTCACTAGCACAGTTAATGATCACCTTACAAGAAACATTTCACTTAGTATAGTGAATGTGGTGATGGTTCATTTTTCAAAAATACTAGCAAGGAAATCTAAGAACAACAGAATTTGTACATGATTGTATAACTAAAGTCAGCGGAGTTTTATCTTATTTATTACTAAGATAGGTAACAGTTGGCTTGCAAAGGGGGATCATCCTTCTAAAATGAGAGCCTATTGGGAGTTATACCTGAATAAACTATAAAAGTTAACCAATAACTCCTGCACCTTATATCAGCTGTTTAATTGCAATAATTGACCTCTTCTCATTCAAACCTCACATTGACACACTAACCACCTTCACCTAAAAACATCTCTCAAATAACCCCCTTCCTCACTCATGGTACAACTCAACTACTTATGGATGCCCTCTTTATATCACAACACCCTTCTCTGTGGTCTGTCTATGAATTTCCTGGATCCTCTCCAGCCCATCCTAAATTCTGCTGTATGGAATTTCCATATCTTCTTTCACTTTCCTAATGCTACCCCTCTCATTCAGTTCTTTTAGTGGTTTTCTGTAACTCAAAACATACGATTCTCAATTCTAACCCGTACCTACTAAATTGTCTGCAGTCTGGCTCCCCCTTGATATAACTGCACTCATCTTCAGATACCACCCTAATTGCAACCTCACAACATTCTACTCTGATTCTGTTAACCTTCCCATTCTCTCCTACAAGATTTTTTGCATTTTCATTTTCTTTACTTTTCTCATTTTTGCTAGCGTGCTCCCATATTCTGCATGCTACTGACCAACCCCCACCAATCTTTAAATGCAACTTAAAAACCTACCTTTTCAGGCAAGCATATATTCTAAGTCACTCTACCAACCTGGCATCATATCTTTCCATAATATATATAAAACATATGTTTTAATTTTGCATGCAGCTCATCAAATGCCCTTACCTCTTGTTTTCTACCCCCCATCCCCTTAGATCTGGTTTGTCCAACTCCAGTGCTTGAGTGAGACATACAGGTCAGAGCTGACTCTATACATAATAGATGATGGTGCTATATAAGTTACTTATTACTTTTATTAATAAAAAAATATTTATGCAGTTTACCTAGGGAGTATTGTTTTTTTAACAAAATGAAATAGTAGCTACATTGTTAATGATGACATATCTGTCACATACCTAGATATAAATTGTGTGATGGTAGTATTATTGGAATATACGACCTCCAGTGTATTGTCTAGGCAGGGAGATGAAAGGGAGCATGTTTATAGCTTTTCGACCAGATCACGTCAGCATCTAATCCCCCTTAGCATGTCAAAGTTTTCCTTGGCTTTCCGTGGCTCCGTCTCCCTCTGCATGTGTTATGAAAACTGCCTTGACAGTTGTTGCAAATGTGAGCAGGTGCTGTTTCCTATGGGGACCAGGGCTCTAAATAAATGAATGGACTTAAAAAAACTGGAAAGAATGAGTCAACGGATAGCAGGCTGGTGCTGAAAAAAAAAATCAAACAAAATAAATCTGGAACCTTGTAAATGTTGCACACCAGTATGTAAAATATAATGTGATAGGTTTTTTACTGCAGCTCAAAATAAAATTCTTAATTAAGTTCTGCCCTGCTGACCTTCTTCACCTTGTAAGCTCAAGTCGAAGGCAAAGGTGCAAGAGAAAAATCCCCCCAAAGGACAGCATTTCTGACGGCTTTGCCCAAGTGTGGTGATCCGTAAAACATATGTGAATGAAAGGTACACTCACCATCCTGTCAAAACCTTGTTCTGTGTAAACTTTTCATTTGCTATAGCTTTTCACACCGTGCTACCCCTGTCAGTGCATTTTTGGGGGGTTTCTAAGCTGAACTCAAGGCAAATTTCAAAACCATACTTGCACTTGAGTTCTTATATTGTAAAGGTTAAATGTAAATTTTTTCTTTGGGTACCTTTATAGAATAGCTTTATGTACCTTATTCTTCACTCCCCTGGCAGTGGGTACCTACCACTACCCTCTGATGCTCTGGCATTTGGACAGTCCCTCAATGTACCCACCTACAATGTGGGACTTTGTGACGATGGCCAATGGAGTATCAAAGCAACGTTGGGGAAACCACTCGCGCTGAAAGGAGCATACCGGTGGGAGCAGGGGATAAGGTAAGACACAAATAAACATTTAACCTTTGCAGTGTGGTGGGGGGCAAGCACCAACAGGTATATGAACCCCTCCCTGATTCAATGTTCTTTTACAGCTTTTAAGGTCAACAATGTATTGTGAAATCTGCAGGTAGAAAGGGTTTATGCAACTGCTGGGGAAGAAAGAGAGGGGAACTCTACTGGACATCATCTGAGTCACAACTTCGCAAAGTTTTTACTGGTAAATTACATACAGATTAAAATACTTTTAATGCACATAAAACTTTTTTTAGGAGGATTGTTAATTAAATAAATGGTCTGTAGACAGGGTTTTTTTCAGAAAAGCAAATAAAACCTTAAGTGGCCCTTCTCAGACCCAGAAAAAGGAATGGGTACTCTCGGAACCAGAGGGTGGCCAGTATGAGCATGTCTACAAAGGTTGATTGGAGGGCACCCAAAAACAGCAGCAGTGAGGGACATGAGCAATGGACATTGCTTAAAAAAAGTACAAAATAAAAAAACTGGGTGAGAGGGGGTGATAAGGAGAGGTCGTAATAGGCTTTATCAAAGTGTTTTCTGTTTTAAAATGACAACATCGCTGATTGTTCCCTGCCTGACAATCCTACTCCTGCGTTGTCACCCTGCAACCTAAGTTTACTAAACTATCCTAATCTTAATCTACTTTAAAGCCCATTTTACTCAAAACATAAATGTCCTGTTATGTCAGAAAAGGAAGCGATGGAAAAACGCTCCAACCGAGACACAGGCCAAACCAAAAGTACATTTTGAGCAGAATAAGGACAAGTCAGAACTTCTGACAATGTTTTTACTGCTATCTCTGCCTTCTCTTTCCTTTTTCCGGATGACTAACTCCCCATTCTTCATCTAGTAATAAGAATATCTTGTAATTTTTTTCTTCACCATTCTATCCAGAACATTGAATAAACATCATATAGCTGAAGTTGCGTAGAATGATGGTCTAAAGTGAACCTGTCTTATGGGTACAAAAGGGCATTGCATGTTCTCTTCATAAAACTGCTGTTTCTCATCTACCACTGGTGGACTCTGAATGGACAAAGCTCCCTTTGGTGAATTGATGAGAAAGGTCAGGGCATTCATGTTTTTGAGGTATGACACTTGTTAGCCATAATCATTGGGTTATACCTGACCTTCATGTTAAGCGACGTTAGTAAATGTCAAACACCCAATCACCGCTCACCTCTGACACAAAAAGCAATGCATGCTATGGTGTGAACTCAAGAAGCCGCAACTAACTGCAGGCTCGTCCTTTACTGTCATCAGTGTAATCAGACGAATATTTCTTAAAGACACTCTGAGGCAAATGTCAAGAGAAATGAAATCAAACAATATAACTGTCTCCTGGAAAATATAATTTTCCTTCTGACATGTCCAGCCGTGTAATCATCAGTCATCTTTTGAGATGTGAGTTTATAAGAAGAATGAGCTGGATTCGCACTCTCCTGGCGTCCTGGTTTACAATTATATAATCAGATAAAAATGTTTTTTTTGTCATTTTTTAAACTGCTGTTCAACACACTTCAATGTGTCTCAGTGTGACTTGGAACTAGAATGAACATTAATTATCCTGGCTTGAAAAGTCCTCTGTACATCTTGGTGGGGAGTTTTGTTGAAGTTTATTTAATTCTAAAGAAAAATATAATTTGGGGATCTGAAATGGAAGATGTGTCACGTTGCCTAAAACCACTTCCAAATCTGCAGGAGGTGCCTTTTCAATGTCTAGGATTTATGAAGTTGTGTTTGAAGTGAGTTAAAGGGCATTAAATTAAACAATTGGATGTGTCCAGCTCCATGGGGCTTAATTCAACATTTACCTGCAGGACAAATAAAAAGTATATATACGTTTACTGATATGTGACTAATGCTTGGTGGGATACAGAACACACGTTATCAAAAGGCAATGATTCTGGACATGACAACCAAATGCATTTTAGAATGAAGTAAGACTAGAGTTTAGCAGATAAAGAAAAACAAAACTTAGATTGGCTTTAACAATGCCATAGAGTAGACAATTAAAGATTAAAATAGTCATTAGCACCAAGGACTTCAAAGTAAAGATTTATCAACCCTAAAGCTGTTTTTTTGCAAAACAAATCCTTCAGAACAGTGATTTTTTTATCAAAGCATGGGGCACCTGACAAAAAGCTGTGCTTGGGTCGAAACATTTAAAACTTTTTTTGTTTCACATCTTGGTTCTGAAATCTTTGACATTTTTAGGTAATCATAACTATTTTTTTAACTATTTAGCTGGTAGGCTGAATGTGCAGTGAAAATGGAGCATTGATCTGGAAACAATTCAAATCCTTAGCTGGAATTGTGAGTTCTTTGGTGGTTTTGGTGGTTGAGGTTCTTAAACTGAAAATGTATTCATATAATTTAATTTTGTATGACATTAAGCACTTAACCTATTCCACATCACCAATTCTGTATATATTGTGGTCTACTTTACCTGTTCCACGCTACCTCATTTGGTATATACTGGGCCGTACGTTACCAATTCTGCACCTCCTCATTCTGAAAGCTGTGCTGTATATTTCCTGTTGCACACCAACTCACTCTGTACAATGCATTATACAATCTGTACTCTACAAATTATCATTCTCTTTGCACATCGAATTCTGTATTCCTTACTGCAACGGTCTCGAACCTGTGGTCCACGGCTCTGGCACCCCCCCCCAATAGGGTCACGAGAAGGACTCCGCTTGGGGAGGCACATGGCCACAGCTGCAGGCCATGTCTTCCGTATGCTAGACATGGGCGGTGGGCAGGTTGTGTCTCCGTGTTCAGACCTGGGATGGGAGAGTGGACAGATTCTGGCATTATGATGTCACTCTGGGGGAAGTTTCTTCCCCTTCCAGTGACACACGGCTCCCCGCGTGTCCGTAAATTTAGTGGTCCATGCCGTCCAAAAGGTTGGGGACCACTGCCTTACTGTACATTACCTATTATAAACTGCCTTATTACATGTGTTGTACTGTATGTCCCTATTCTACATTCCATTATGCATACTGCACTGTATTTTCCCTATTCCAACTGGTTGCCTATTTTTTCTTACTAAACGTCTGCTTAAAAATGAATATTTTTTCCTAGGTGTATGTTTTCCTTTAAGACTATCTCTATCTTTAAAAAAAATTTCATACAAGAAGTGCAACATATGCATGTATATAGCAAGTGTGCTCAGACTATTTAACCATTCCTTTTTAATCCACTCCCACTTTCACAGATTCACCCACTATTTCACGTTGCATGCTGGCTAAGCAGTAAAATAATGAAACAGTCTCAAGCTAATAATACATTGCAAAAAAAAAATTCTCAAAAGTAGAGTTCTCTTTAACAAAACCCAAAACAAACCATAGATGCAAAGGTCAACATAGGTCTTCCCTTGTCCTAAGCTTGCCCCTACCCCTGCTACGCATCCCTGTTAATCTGTGTAGCCACTTGTAAAAGACCAATAGAGAGTAGTAGAGGATGAAGCCAAGCATAACATTTACAGGCAAGGTTATGAGTAGATAAAAATTAGCTATTGATTTGACAGGTAGTTTCCACTGATTATAACCTTAGCTGATACACTATTCATAATATGACCCATTAAAAATGTTGGAGGTTTAAAAAATATTTAATTAGTTGAAAAAGTGGCAGCATAATATTTTAGCAGCTTATAAAACCCTAAAACCACAGGAGTCATTCTACAGCTCTCACATGATCCCCCTGCACGAAGTACAAATCACCTTTGATTCCTCTTTTTCCCCAGAGACCTAACCTCTTTCCATTTGCCAGAAGTTTTTTTAAACATTTTTTCTTTGTAATGAATGCTGTAAATCCTCTTTTTTTTTAATTGTGTCCATTCTTGAACAATTTAGCTTACCACTCTTTAAATATTTCAATGAATGTTCTCCCAACCAGGGTCTCTGTATTATGGAGTTTAATCTAGCTGAAGATAGGTGATTCCATTTCATTATTTAGAAAGGGAAAGACATGACTGCACTTCAAATTGTTTAAAGGTGAAATGTTTGCTAAATTTTAACTGTTCATTTGTTACAGGCCAAAGAGACCTTGACCTATGCTCCACCTTTTTGATACTTTTATGGATCCGAATTGCAAAATTGCTTTTGTGTATTTTGTTTGTATTTTATTTGAACTTCTTTTTTCATTTTATGGGCCCCCAGAGTGGATTGTTTCCTGATTTGAAGTTGGAAGTATAAATTTCCATGCCTACTGTGGCCGTTTTAAGGTGTTCTGTTTTTCTTGTAAATTTTTTTATCTTTTTTATATTATGTGGAATGTAACAAGATATACTGGAACATACAGGGTTGGGCAGGAACAACCAATACTTCCAGCCAGACATGAATGGAAAACTGAACTATATCAAAAAAATATAGGAAGCCACTCCAGTATGCTCAACTTAAAAACTCCTGGGTGGATTGACCTTTTAATAAAATTGCCCTGGCTTTTGCTATTTCCTACTAATATGTATCCTGGGATTCCATTTATGGTGGGAATCTTTTGGTAAAAAGGTTAAAGGTTGAAGCTAGCTGTGTTATTGTGGGGTCTATATGGTTTATGACTCATTTGTTGTACGTAAAGATTAAAAATTGTCAGGACAAAAAAGCCGTTCCATGGAACCCAAAATCCATTTATGTAATAAAAAGAAACCCTCGGCTTATCACATTTACTTTACAAATTCTGATTTAATGTTTTTTTTTTTAAATAAATTTATGTTTATCTTATCTATCAAAAGACAGAATTGTTCCCTTGGTCATATGTTGGTTGTCTCTGTGATTTATGGCTCTTTATTGCTGGGATTCCACATTTTGGCATTAGCTGAAAACCGTGAGTTGACCTTTAACATTTTCAATAAAAGTTTATGGCTCTTCATGCATACCCGTCACCACTAGAAATCTGGGATCAAAGATACTTTTATGCTCAGGTCTTAGCTGGCTTAGTGCATAAACCCCCATCGCTGTATAGATACGTCTGTAATGTAGCTGTTAGGAATGTAATTCTCTTAAATATATTCCCTTAATCTTTAACAATAATGTTAAGTGTGTGTTATTTATCTTGAGCAGAAAAGGCAATGCAATCATCCCTGCAGCGTGTTTTATTATCATCTTTTCAATTAATGAAGAGAGTAATAGAAAACACACAGATAGATCTAAACATTTTCTGGAGTTTTATTGTATGTACCATTCATAGTGGAACCCAAGTAAAGGCATTATATTAGACTAATGGAAACAAAAAAAGTACATGAATCAAAAGTGTATTCATCTAAAACATCATTAAGGATTAGTTGAATGGTATTCTGTAAAAGAGGGTAAGGGAGTTAGATGCAGAAGGAAATTCTTTAGTGTACGTTGAAAATATTGGTTTTCATAGGATTTGTTATAAAGGCTTATTTGACATGTTGCTTCCTGTTTTTCTGGGCGGGGAGGGGGGCACAATGCTGTAGGTGTAAATTGCAATGACCTCTAGACTTACATACCTGCAGGAACCTTCCAAACATTCCAGTCATGGCCAAATGTCAGCTTGTTCTGGCAGGCAACACCTAAATTTGCCCTAACTTGTCTGTTCCTTTATGCCCCTAATGGTAGGGGGGACTATGCACCAAAATGAGTTGTCAATAGTAACGTGTGAGATTGGGATAAAGCAGGTAGTGTCCATAGTTTTTCGGGCTAAATAGTTCTACATTTAACTGTGTCAGTAATGTTTGGGTGGTTGGTGTGGGTATGTCTTCTTATGGGAACTGGCAGTGCTTTTTCAGTACTCTTGGTGTTGACTTAAGTCGGCCTAAAGCCAAACTCCAAACTTCAATGCCAACCCCTTCCCATCGTGGCTTCTTCATATGTATTTTTACAATTTTTTATTACCTACCTTTTAAAGATGGCTAGTCATGGGTTCTTTTTCTTCCATTTCTATTTTGTGGATTTGGGTGTACTGATGCAAAGAACTATGTTGATGTAAAGATGTCACTGCTGCTCTTTACATTGGTATATTGTGAATTGAGGGCCCCTGGGGCACTGCACTAACTTTCCTTAGTCTTCTGGATAGGAGTGGTGCCATCCAATCCAAAAGACTAGAACTCTTGTTAAACACTAATAGCCCATCCAGGTTCCAATCTTGGCCAGGACACTATCTTCATGGTGATGATATATTCTCCCCGTGTCTGTAAGGGTTTCTTAGGAAAGAGAGTGGCTTTTCTAAAATATAAAGTAAAAACACATATATGTGCACTGAATTTGCAATCATGTTGAACCTTTTTTTTATTTATACACCATTTATACAGCACACAGAGAAGGATGACACAATTGGATTTAAAGCAGAATTAAGTTAAAATATAAAAAATAGTGACCAGGCAGATACTTTATTATAGAAGAGACAGGTAACCTTCTGCAATAAAATAAACTTACCTGCCTGATTGCAATTTTTTAGATGAACTCACCTCTTCTGTCACAGGCACTACCAATCAATGTTCATCTTCTGGGATCAGGATCTTTGCCCATCTTGATTGAGCAGGCCAGAGTTATGTAACTCCTGTACATGTGTGGGGTATTTAAATATTACAACCTTGGGTTATATGTTTATTACTTACATTTCATGAAACATTGTGAACAGGCAGGTAGGTTTGTTTTATTGCTGAAGGGACCACACCTGTCCCTTCTACAATAAACAACATGTCTGATTACATTAATTATGTTTAGATCAACTTTAAGAAAGATAATGATGTGTAGACACAAAACTTGCTGGATAATAAAACAGCAAGTGTTCTTGTGCTACCTGTCCCTCTTCCAAACTGAGAGCTTCTCTGCGGGAGTTTTATGTATAAGTTTGTATATGTAAAAGTATATGTAAACAGTTGTTTTTACATACATAGATACATTAAAAAGTGTAAGCTTTTGTCCTAAATAGATATATTTCAATAGATTCTGCAGTTTTTTAAAATAAAATTTTGATGGCTCCTCTATAGCTTTCATTCTTTACTGAAAATAAAGACACAAGGTCTAGGTTGATCTAGGAAAAAGAGTAACAATATGTACTGTATGCCTCCAACATGCAGTCTTTAAAAAAATTCAGCTTTAGCTTTTTAAAAGTTTTGTCCCATTCTAATCAGCAGGGAAAAAAAACTCTGCAGAATCTATTCTTTGAATGAATATTTAAAGACCCATTCTTTTACTCTACGCTGATCCCTCATTCTTCTTCGTGCTGGCATCTGGTTAATGTATGAGCCAGCAGTTTGCTAATCAAGGTCTGCAAGCAGAAAACATTGCGTACCGTATGATATTTTGGTTGTGCTGATTGAGTGATTCTTTGAAAATGTGTTTTAAGCTTGAAATTAACATCTTAAAGAAATGTTATAAGTGTAGACAAGGTGTTAAGTCAATGAATGTTCTCACTGCAAGTTATTACAGCGGGCTTTATGAGAGGCAGCCTAGTGACACATATATAATTGCAATGACATTTTCATATAGTTTTCATAGTTAAATATTTATTTTGGAGCCTTTGAAAGTTTCTGAAATACATATATATTGTAGAATATTCTTAGTAAATAGAGCAGGCAATGTAACTGAAATATTCAAGGGAATTCTTAGTTTACAAGGCCAAGAAACCCTAAATCTACATTAAAACAGAGAGACTGTGCCATGGGTTGGGTGCACCAAGCTTGCCAGTTGGCCAACTTTTGGAATCCATATTCACAGCTTATGACTGTCCTTCTTTAAAATGACCATTTTGCTTGTAGGCTGAACAATGGAAGTGTTCATGTAGGCCCTAAAATCACAATTTTTATTACGGGGCCCAGTCTCCTGATAGAGATCTGGAGGCCTTCATTGATGATTTCTCCATCTGGAAATGCCATGAAAGTGTCAGATTGATATAAATCTTTAATAAACAAGCCAGCATAATTATAATTGTATATTTAGAGTGTTCCTAAAATCCAACTGTGACTACTTCTTTTTAAAGTAAGTTTATATAAAAAGTAAAACATTCATAACATTACAGGCTATTTTATAATGAGATGTTATTTAAAATGACCTTCCCATTTCAGTGTACATCCACTGTGGCTTTTTAAAAACTTTTAAAATTCCTCAGCTATCTAATCCTTTGCAGAATGACAATCTGGAGGCCTTTTGTACACTGCACTGAGCCACAAGTCAAATGTCAGACATTCCCTGCAAAATAATCTTCAATGTACCATATTCACCAAGGCTTGTTATAAAAAGGATAGAGATGTTGCAGCTTTTCTCATTAAAGATCATTCAGGTGCCTGGAATAAATGTAGACTACCTCATTCAAAAATCAGAAAGAGAAAGAACTGAAGAAAAGAGAATGTTCTGCATCTTAAATTCTTGCATTGTTTATCGTTCACAAGGGAATGATTCATGGTCAAAAGTTGACGAAGCTCCTTCATTAAAATAATTTAGAAATGTTTTCAAAATTATAACAAAACATATATTTAGCTCATTATGGAGTATTATTTTATACTCGCCAGCACAGAAGGCGTTAAAATCTTGTATTACATGGTTCAGCGGATTGTGTGTTTTGCAGCTGTGGTGAATGATAAGTTGGTCTGCACATTTAATGAGGTGAGGTTCATGCACTTCGCTATCCCGTGGATCCGTCTGAACATTCTTGGCTTCGGTCACTATCATAACAACAGTCTGGGTCCTATTCAAAACTTGTTTTTCCAGACTTAATGAAGGAGCTGCACCTATGTATAAATGTGTGGCAAGTGTGATTTCCCTTGCACAGGCCTGTACCGCAGCTGACACAGCCGGGATATTTGGAGCCAATGAACAAATCTTGCAAACTTCCACTTGGAATGGAGACTTGCAGCTGAGCAGTTCAATTGCTGCATGCTCGAATTATTTCGTCTTTGGTGGGAAATGTTGTGAAGCCGTTTTAACGCTTCATTTCCTCCTATGAATGAGCTTTCTTCGTCTTGCCAGAAAGGTGCCATGGTTAACACAAAAGTCCCCCGTTAAGTGATGTTTTCAGACAGGGCTACCTGTGTCTTTTTATTTGAAGAAATAGAATTGACCGGCCACAGTCACACTTGAACATTTATTTAGTCGACAGGGAAAATTCTATTAAAGCACCACAGTTGTGAAAAGTTATTTATACTGATTTGTATAATATAATTGTATCATAGTTATATATCTATTACAAACAATAGTTTATCCTCTGATAGTCCTCAAATAAATTAAGTTATACATAGTCATATATTAAATATCAACATTGTACCTTTTCTCATGTTTAAAACAAATTTTTAGATACATCCCTCCTTCTGGTTAAAGCACCCAAAGGTTTACTGACCCTTACCAGTCCTAGAAGCCATTTCCCTTCCAAGTTGAAGGATTCACATTATCATTTCTCTCTCTTATTCAAGGCTATGCCCCCAAACCACTTTTTTAGGCAGTTCTGGAAAAATAAGCAGCAAACAGTACCAGTGCTATCCAAAAACGGTTCTCTGCATTATTGAGAACTTTCCATCACTGCTGACAATGTGAATGGACTGAAGGTAGCTCCAAAAAATTGCCTGTATGCAAAAAACATGTAACTAAGAAAGCTGGGAGAAGGGGGTTTGGTACAAAAGGTTTAGAAGAGGCTACCCATTTAGGGTTGGCTTATCTGAAGTGGAGGTGCCTTTAGGCTTCTGTAAGCTTCTGTTTCTCATAATGCATAATGATTATGAGGAACGACATATGACCGTAAGACCCCGTAACCCTATGGTCAATGCAAACACAATTGATAACATTGTCCATAATATACCTTACATATTTACATATTTTCCTCCCTAATTTTTATTGTCTTGTTTTATCGAGCTTTAATAAATTAGGCTCAAAGTCGCAGTCACATGCTTCAGTCCTGAGTCTTCTCTCTTTAATTGTATTCAAAAAGTGGGGTCCTTCTTCAGGTTGGGTCACTGCCTTGACATGGACACTTCCTATTGGCTGTACAACAGGTAGGTCTTTGTATGCAGAAGAGGAGGCAATAGCAGTGATGACAGTATATTAGAGCAATAGGTGACCTGCTGGAACAGCAATATGTGCTGGAATAACAGTAACTCCATATTGGAAAACGTGTTGTTAGGGAACCTGAACCGTTAATTTAGTTGTATATTTTCTTGTGCAAAGTAGGAAAAAAAAAAACTATTAATAATGAAAATATGCAGGATGTGTTAGATAGGAAAATGTTTGCCCAGAAATTGGCTTTCATAAATGTATATTGAAAAAAAGCTAGTTAAAAGGTTATTTCTCACTTCGTTGACCTTGACATACATCTTGCCGTGTTCTGTTGTTCTGTAGAACTATTCCTACTACCTGAAAACATCTCTCATATATTCATTGTCCTGTATGCTAACTTTCAAGTGAATAGAATCCAGTGTGTTTTTTTTGTTTTATTTAGCAGTTATCAGAACATTATGTGCCTATTTCAATAATTGAAGATTTTTTTTCTGTAAAACTACGCTAATCTTTTGACATGTTTAATTTTGGTTTTTTATATTGTATATGTGTTGGAAATAAGATGTAGTATTTGGCATTGACAACTGGTAAGGATGGAATATTGCCAGTCATAGTTCTCTTTTATTTCTCTCCTATTTGATTTTCTGCTGTATTGCTCCCATATAGAATACCTCTAGCTTCTGATCACTAATATATATTACCTTCACGTGTGAATGCATTTCCTTATATACCAGAGTCCCATTTTTATTGTGCATCTGCTCCGGCTCATCTCTAGAACAATTCATACACTGGGCCTTATATCAGAAGAGACAGTTCTATTATATAGATGTTGACCAATTGCCCTCAATTAATAGTGTTTGGCAGAGACAGACTACTTTTTTACGGGCTTACAAGAATTTTCCTATCGAAAGAGAAAAACACTATATACTCAACCAAACATAAAATAGGAAAATCAACTGCAGGATTGTGTAAGCTTGACCTTTTAATCCGCTGGCTGTGAATACAGCATATAAATACAAGACACACACAGTTTATACAGCCAGCTGTGCAGTTTAAAGTCATTCTGCGTGTTTGGTTTACTGGCAAATGGAAATTAGAAGATACTGCTAAATTGTGTAATTACCTTCATGCCCTTTATGTATCCGTGTAGCTATATATATATTTATATATTTGATCAAATTTAACTTTATATAATTTATACCTATATTCAAATAAATTATACCCATAATCCAAAACTTTCTTTTTTGGTTTTGTATAAAGTAGGGTAGAATTATACTCAGATATGGGTTTTTATTGCTGTCTGTGGCCCCATAGAATTTTCTCAATTTTACATCCTAGTGACAATGTTGGAACAGAAAGGTTAAACTTGAACTGTAACAGATTTGTTGACATTATTTGATATATGTGCTACTATGCTACAACAATCTGTATAGTACCTATTGGGTAAAAATTTGAAGCATTCCCTATAGTGTTACAATCTATAGCAACCATTTTAACATAGGGGAACCCCCTAAATCAGTGGTCCCCAAACTTTTCGAACCTACGGACCACTAAATGCACAGAATCCAGACCGCACATGCCCGGGGAGCCATGTGCCACTGAAAGGGGAAGAAACTTCCACACAGTGTGACGTCATGATGCCAGAAACCACCCACTCTCCCATCGCAGGTTTCAGCTAGAGGTCCAGAGACACAACCCACTGTCCTGAGCCTGCAATCCATAAGGGGGACATGGTCCGTGGCTCTGGCCGGTTCCCCCCCCAAGCGGGGTCTTTCTCCTGACCCCACCTGTCAGACGGTCAGGAGTTGGGTTTGGGTACCCCAGCCCTAAATTACTTTCAGATCTTCAGGGAAATCCTGCAATAATTACAAAATTTACAGCTTAGATTATATTAACCTGGTGGTCAGTAGGAAGAATTTATTTTACTTTGCTAACTATTGGGGCATTTCATCATTGCAGAAAGCTAAAAAGATCATTGATGTCAGTTAAACTGACCTAAGGGACAAAAATTGTTCTTTGTTTAAAGAACCCCTAGCAATCTTCGGAGGAACCCTGGTTGGGAAACATAAACTATAGCTTCACCCATAAAGCATGGGAGGCATTGATATTATAGCCACTTTGTGTATGGTACAACAATCAATGTGCAACAACCAATAGGTATAACTTATATTTAAAAACTTTTTGCAAACCCCAGAGGAGTGGTCCTGGTCGAGAATCATCTGTGAAGCTGGAAGCTAAAGACATTTTCTGTCCTTAAGTTGGTACCATATTGCATTGCATACTGGGGCACAGAGCAAATGCTAGAAAGGTTTGGAATGTATCAATTATTTTATAATTATTTGTGCACAAGACTGTGGTCTTATAAACATTAGATAAATGGGCAGATGGATTTTGAAAGGTCTAGGAAATTGTGCAGGTATTCGATCATTCCCCAGGGCCCATCCCCTTAGTGGTTACCTGACCCTAAGGCTACGTTCACACGTGCAATATTTGTCATTAGAAAACTAACCATTAAATATCGATCAATGATTATTTTGAACGATCGTATTGTGCACAATTCTGTACATTCTGAAACGATACGTTCTTTCAAATATAATCCACCAATAATGTACACACTAGATACGATGGTTTGATGATGCAGGAAGTGACATGTACAGGAGAAAGTGTATCACAGAACATTCCACGATCACTGAGCGACCGTACACACAAGAGATAGGGAACAATCGTCGCCCAATCAGATCCACGGTCGTTCATTTCCAGCAACATTCCTGTTGCCCAGTCGTTGTGCACTTTTTTGACAAAGATTATTGGACAATCAGTCATTAGTTGTTCGTTTTTAACGATAATTATTGCGCGCGTGTACGTAGGCTAAGTAAGCTTCTGCTATTAAAGAAGATGGTTAGTTCTCTGGACTGTCCAGTCTGTCCTCCTGAATAGTACTGGAGGCTACCTGAATGATTTCATATGCTGCCTTTGAATTGCTCTTTATATAATTAGATTTTGTCATTTTCACTGAATAAGTGCTTAACTTACATTGTACTTGCCCCGATATATTCCCTGCAGTCACTGCACGTAGATTTGATTATTGATAATGTCTGTGTATATAACATTTTCACTAGGTATTTCCTTTTTGTTTTTCTCATTTTTTTTTTCTTAGGATAAACCTGTTATTATAAAACTGTTTGCTAAATCACAAATCCCATAGAAATTAAAAACATATATAAGATTGGCAATCTATCATTTTTTATTAGGAACAATTGCTGTGTAATGCTGGCAGTTAACATATAAAGATGGCGAGTGTTATGGATGTACGATGTCCCTTAGTCTGTGTATTGCAGTGGCGATTGTGCACAGGATCTTGTTTCTTTATTCCACAATACTGTATTTGTGCTTGGTACATTGTAGCCATCTATAAAACAACTCTAGTTATTACTTTTAAAGAGCAAAGTGCATACAGGGAGTTGAAATTTATATTTGATCTTTTTTGTTCTGTTGCAGAGGTTTTCAGTAATGTTCTTTGTTTTTTGTTCAACTTTTTCATATTGCGCCTTTATACATGTTTGGAAGTTGTGTTTGCTGTGTGTTAAACCCACTTGGATACATAAATTGTTTTCATCTTTTTGATGTCTTTTTTTCAGTTCACATCTATACAGTTGCAATAACTCAACGAAATAGATGTGGATTGTAATCTGTGCTGCCATTGGGGAAAGGAAAGAGGGGGTAAGACTGCCTATTATTTTTAAATTGGCTGCCTACTGCATGGCACTGCACAAAAAGAAAGGGATGCAAGTTTTTGTTCACTCTGCAGTGCATTGTACATTGGCATTGAAAGGTGTGTTGAAATGTAACCAGCCTCAAAAAGCACCAACACTTTTTCCAAGCATTTCCAAGTCATACTGTACTGGGCTTACATGTGCAGTGCAGTGTTTTTTTGTTTTTTTTATGCAAGGCAAGGAAGTAAGAAAATTCTGGTGTTCTCAAGTTAACCCAAAGTTAACATTACCTACCGATATGTCTCTGATGAATGGATTTTTTGCTGTGAGTATATTGTGGTTCAAACTTTTTAACGTTAATTTAAAGTATAAGGAATGATCTTTGTGATGTCTTTTTATATGGCATGGCCATATAGCCATGGTTGTACTCATGGTGTCATGGTGTTGGGATTGGGGGGGTGTCATGGTGTTGGAATGAATGGCACTGAAGAGCACCCACCCGTTTCAAGTGCTACCAATTGGCACAGTGCTGGGCCTAAATGTATTTTGCTGCAAGCCAAGGAGGTAAGTAACATTTTTTGTGTTCTTATATTGACATAATGATGTCTTAAAGACTTCAAGATTGCTTACAGATGTATCGGTGATAAATAGATTAACATTTGTTCTCAGTATAAAGTATTTTAAACTCTTTTATAAACATTAATATAGACTATAGAGACAGCTGACATATGATATATTCATATCCTAAAATAGCTCACTTTAGAAGTGATAATGAAGAACACGATTCATACTTTTTACTACAATGGTTCGGATGCTGTCCCAGAAATGAATCTAGGAGTTTCCAGCACACGTTTTCATGACACAGGATATTCTCCAAAGCTAAACTGCACTAATTGGTCAATCAATAAAGCATTTTATTAAGTAAATGTGCCAACCTTTTATAATTTGCCAGAATGCCGAGTAATGCCACACTACAGTGGATGGAGTTGGACCTCCCAGGTAGGAATGTTTGCAGTGAATGTTATATTGACCAATTATCTCCAGACTAGACAAATGAGCAGATACATCTGCTTGCCATCACATAACTTTATTGCCAACTCCTCTGATTGTGTTTATAACAGATTTAGAAATTCACAGCTACAGACAATACTTCTTTATTAGATAAATGGTGGCAAATGAAAAACATATGACTGAACTGGAATTGTCGACGGGTGATGCATTAGTTATATGCGTTTTTATGTTGTTGGATGGTTCCCCATGGTCAGAGACCTTGTGTTGTCAAGGATATGTAAGGATGATGTGTTTAAATAATTCCCAAGGACTTGCCTTTGAAGAAGCATAAAAAATTACGTCCATGGAAACTCACAAACCACTAGGAGTTTTGCACAGTGTGATACCGATATTGTTTTTCTCTTGGCTTGTGCTAGAGTTATAATGTCATTGTTTTGAAAGGAAACGTAACAGCACGGATGGGTTTATTAAAAATGTGAAATTAAAGTGGCCATGTGTTCAAATATTAACTTGACGTTTGGTAAATATATAAATATATTTTAATACAAACATTAAAATTTTGGGGGGGGGGGGGGGGTGGCCAAGCAAAATGTGGACATACTGTGAACATAAAACATAACTACCTAAATGCTGTTGTAGTATGATGAGAGCTGAGTGAATGGGCTATGACTATGACAGTGAATTGCTGCTTTTCCTAGCTATTTTACTATAACCCTGGGACTGATCATGTGATTGTAGCAAGCCTGCCTATTCTGCATCCATGGTGTTGGAAGTAAATGGAATCCACATGTTGGTTTTAACTACAAGCTCAATAGATTGAATTTTTAAATGGAATGAATGGATCTTTAAATGCAGAGAATATAACAATATAATAAATCTATCTGATCCAGGGATACTGTGGATGACCTATGAAATCAGGAAGGAATTTTTCCCCCATTGGAGCATGTTGGACTATGTTTATAAGAGGCTATTTCACCTTCCTCTGGATCCACTGGCATAACAGTGTATTTATGTTCTGAATAGCATATGCAGTATATGTATATTTTATTTATTTATCAGTCTGGATGAACTTGATGGAAACAGAAAAAGCAGGCAGGATTTTAAAATACATTTTATATATATTACCATTGCTTTGACAAAGGTGGGCTGCTTCACACTGAAACATTAGGCTCACCACCTACTGTATCTATATACCTAATGAAGCTGATTGAAAGAATGCCAAGAGTGTCAAAGTCGTCATCAATGAAAAAAGTGGACACTACTAGGAAATGTCCACAAATGGTACTGAGCTTCCATAGCCAAAAATGAATTATACCCAATATGTGAAATTGGTGGGTCAAGGAGAGTAAGACTGGAGAAATAATTGCTAGATAATACCAAGCACTCTCTTGCTAGCATATAAGGCTGGTTTTATCTGACTTGTTGCAGCATCTAATGCACACAGTGCAGTGTAATTAGAGTAAGCCTTTTCTTTAGAGAAAAAGGGCCTGCGTGAATGTGCAAGATGGAAGGTAAGGCTGGAGTCGTTAAACCACAACACAGGAAATGGTTACACTTCATAAAGGACCAATGGCTCCTTCATCTTTTAATACTTTAATATAACCAATTAACCTGAATACAATCCTTAATGTGTTGTAATAGATTTTCTTTAGTCAGTACGACATTAAAATTGTCTCAGTGGATACTGTTATATCATTAATCAAACGATACCAGGTACATATTTTTGGTCAGTATTGCAGATTTGGTAACAGGCTTACTTGTGTTCTCTCCTCCAACCAATTATTTTTTTAAGTGGTGTTGCAGGACTTTTTTACATGATGAGAGAAATGTTCCAGAAAAGATAAAGGCGTGACCAGTTCCCCGCCTTTTCTTGGGCTGTTTGAGGTGGGCTAAGGAAGATATGGTAAATACACCATATGTCAAAGTGTTAAATGATATGAAAGCACAGATTCTGCACCTACCTCCAGACCACCTGAAGTTGATTCACCCAAGTCTACGTTCCTTTGTTCATACCAAATTATAAGTAGCTGATATCAAGACAAATTCACCTATAAGTACTAGGAGTTCAACTTTTTACTTCTCCTTTATGAAAAGAAAGTATAGATATTGTTCTCTAGAACCATGCAATCTGCAACCCAGCCACAAAATGAAGAGTGCAACAGAGAATGATTGGTGTTAAGTTTAATCTTTCTCTTTACCAACTTCCAGCACACTTTCCCTGTAATGATCAGTGAATATAGTTTGTTGTGCCCATTTTTCTGGCTGTGATCAAATATAATGAAACATACTGCTCTGAAGTTCAAAGAGAATATGATAAATTTGCAGCATCACCACCCTTCGATATAGTTGTTAAAAAGGAAGATGGAGCCATTGCGGCAGAGGATGCCGGGAACCCGTTTGATCAGAGAGCTGCCTGAGAGTGAACACAAGCTGAAGAAGTAAGATTAGGGCTAAAGGAAAATGAAAACATTTTATTTGGAGTAGTTAGAGCAGCGTGTCAAACAAACCACTAAGGTACACGCTAAATAGGTCCCAGAGTGACTTATTGCACAGCAACGGTCCAGCGGGTAATTTAATGCAGCATGGAGATCCACTACTGCTTACCGCCTAAATCCTTAATCCAAAAAAGGAGAACAAAGGTTTGTGTAAGAGTGGACACTGCTTATCTTCAGTATGAGAAAATGAGTTCTGCAGAAAATCGAAGTAAAATATATGAAAGAAAAACTTCTAAAAACATACTACAATCTCTAAATGCTCAACTATACCACTCAGATACTATATAGTTAAAAGACAACTCCACTTGTAAATCTAATCCTGGTTTCAAGTCGATACCAAGGGCTCAATGTACCTTCACACTGAAGGATGATATTAGTAATGAAGGAACACTTCCATAGGGTACTGACAAAGGTAAAGCCACTGACAATTTTGCTTATCATTGCATTTTTATTCTTATTGGGTAGTTGATATCTGATAACATGGTCATTCCTTCTATTGGTCGTTTATTTCGACTTTGAAAGCAATAGTACCTGTTCAATCCTTTCTAGAAAATACACCTGAAAATTCTTGCATTAAGTAAAGTAACAATACATCAGCAATAAACTGAGTATTGACTTTATTCTAATCTCAGTGGCTCTCCAGACAGGGAAGTTATCAGCAATTTAACTTCAGTAAGAAACTGGCAATTAAAATTAAATTATCTCTGGAGCTGAAACAAGGTCAGATACAAGTGAAATGTTCACTGTGCACTGATTGATGTTTCTCATTAGGTACTGTGAAAAATAATATTCTCTGGATGTATACATTGGGTAAGAGTTTTCCGAATAGCCTCTATCTATCTATCTATCTATCTATCTATCTATCTATCTATCTTTCTATCCCATATCTATCTATCTATCTATCTATCTATCTATCTATCTATCTATCTATCTATCTATCTATCTATCTATCTATCTATCTATCTATCTATCTTATCATCCACGGCCTTTATATAAAAACTTTCTCACGCTAATAAATGCCCCCTATGCAATACAGGCAAATTATGGCTGGTGGGAGCTTTAGCAGAAATGTGCCTTTCATAGCAATCCCTTTACTTACTTTGCACACCTGAAGGGGATTTCAGAGTATGTGTTGCAATCAGTGAGCAGGCTATTTCCTGGTTCCATTCTTGTCCTGGGCTGCTAGTCTCATTTATACCCCTCTTGTTCCAGGCTCTGGTTCCTGGATCCTCAGTTAGCTACCCTGAAACTTAGCCCAGTTATACTCTGCCACATTGAGCCTTTTTGGCTACCTAACCTCGGTCTGACTTTGATTGACCAAGCTACTTGTCTTTCCGTCCACCCTGACCTTGTTCCCCCCTTTGCTGACTGTCTAGTCCTTGCTTTTAGCTAGCATCTTTACCCAGTTTCTGATCTTGGCTGTTCCTACTCCGGAGTCCTCCTATCTGTTCGCCTCTGGGGAGCCTGGGGGCCGCGGCCTGGTGTTCTATCTGCAGCAAAGAAGTCCAATGGCCACTGGGGTTACTGGCACATTACCCCGTGGGGTTGCTCTAGTGAAGACTGGGAGACACGCAGATTCCATGCCCCAGGTAATCCCCCATCACCTGCCTGGGGGCACAGCCATTACAGCCTGCAGTGGATAACAGCTCATTGCATTCTTGTGTCTATAGGTAGGCAAACATATTCAGGAAGTGACCATATTATGTGTCTGAATTTAGTTGCACTTACTATATACATGATAAAGTCTTGGTTTTGCATGGAATTTTCAATGTGAAAGTCGAGTGACAAAGATCATCTCACAGGTTATTGTTTTTTTAAATGCCGCTATCTTATGTCTGGCGATAATTGTGAGTTTCCTTGAGGAGTCCATTGAGGAAAGTAGAAAATAAAACTGTAGTAAAGATAAAAAAACACTTTATAAGATAAAATACTGACTCATACCAAATTTGAGGCTTTCAGTGGTTCAATAGCTATTTAATATGAAAAAATAACAATTCTGTACCCGTGGCAGATAGTGTATGTGAACTGAATACTTTGCTGAGAAAATTATCCTGTGATATAATAGAACAGGTAAAATACTTCTTGCAGCTCAATGAACTGACCCTAATGCTCATTTTCTGGCAATGCCTGGAATACTGTTAGAAATTGTGTTTTATAAAGGATGCTCCATGCATTCATATCCACCAGGTTATTAAAGTGTATCTGTACCCAAAGTATTTTGGGTATAGAATGAGAAAAGGTTGGAAGACTTTAGGTTCTACTGCACTATGGGGCTCTGTTACAGAGATTTCCAATCCCGTCCTGTTCTGGGGAGGCAACTTTTAACTAAACAGAAGAAATAAATCTCCAATGGAAAACAGACAACAAAGCTGACAAGGTTTTAGAATTCCTCTACTTAATTAATACATGGCTTAATTTATTTATATATCTTTGTCTCTTTATATATTCCATTCTTTCTTGCAAATTAATTTATCTTTGTCTCTTTCCATGAGGCCAGTTACCATATATACTCAAATATAAACCTATCTGGATAAAAAACAATGTACATATTTTTACTTGGCAAAACAAGATAACAAAAAAACCTAGAGAGCAAAATGAAGCTGTCACTGCTAACATTCAAAACAGTAACTGATAGAAATGCCATGTGAATAAATACATCTATGGTGTGAATTTTTCAAAATATTAAAAGTAGAAAAAAAATAAAATCACATAGGCTAGGTCTTATCTTCAACCCATTTTTGCGGTAAAATATTTTGTACTTTGGAGTTGGTTATAGTGGGTCACTTGCTCCTAAATGATCTATGTGCATGGTTGTTAGCCACCAGTAGATGGTTCTGTGTCCTTATGTACCATGTGTAACATACATTTCAGAAAACTTTGTTATATACTTAAAGTATAAAGTATAAAACTCCATCTAATGGTATAAACCAAGATTCTTTTTTTAATAGCATTTTCGGATAAAAAAAATCTTGGTTTATATTTGAGTACATATAGTCGATCTTTTTATTGTAGTGACTTGCATTGCTGCATTGTGGTACTATTCATTTTGAATTAATAATTTTAAATGGCACACTAACATACTTGCTTCTTTAGTGTACTGCATTGCTTAGAAACAAAAAGTCTTGTTCTTTTTGTTAGCAACATTAAGATGAATTGGTAGCCTATTTATTTTCAGTGGGCTGCTTTAAAGCAATGGACATATAAGGCCTGACTTTTTAAAGCTCTCCAAGGCTGGAGAGGATACACTTTCAGCAGTGAAGCTGGGTGATACAGCAAACCTGGAATGGATTTCTATTTAATCCTGGACCAGATGCATTCCAGGGTTGATGGATCACCCAGCTTCACTGATGAAAGTATATCCACTCCAGCCTTGGAGAGCTTTTGGAAATCAGGGCCATAATGTTCTTTCATGCCCCATATATCTAATTGGGCCTGACACCTAGCAGATCTTTCTATCTATCATGTCTTTTGTCTATCTATTTATATCTATTATATTCTATCTGCAAAGTTCTAATTAACACACTTCTATCTATGTGCTTATCGTTCATTTTGCATGTATGTCTATCTGTCTTTCCGTGTCTGTCTTGCGAGCTGTTAGGAAAGGCTCCATTGCACCTGCTCTCTTTCAGAACAATAATTAAGTGTTAATTAACAACACAAGTTTGCATGCTGTTGGATGGCACACCGACTCATTTAAGGCTGCAGAGTGGTTTTAATTAGACGAACTTGAAAGGAATCTCCCAGCATGCATCGCTCCCCCATTTGGAATTGACAGAAACGAACTGAAGTCTGGTATATTATTAGAGCCTACAAAATACTAAATTAAAAACTACATTGTAAAACATGCCGGACTTCTGGAAAGAAACAGTTATATAATAGCGGCTGGTGCTGGCATGAAAAAATATTACACGCAGCAAATTGAGTAACGCTGGCAAAGCTCTGGCGGGTAGCATTATTTAGAATAATATACACTTTTTAAAATTTAAGTGTAAGATGAATTAATAAAACACCCTAAAGTTCAAGAAAATATAAAGCAGAAAAAAGAAATTAAGTTAATTGCTGCATATTACATTGTACATGGCAAACAGTGCTCGGCTGTGTTATTCTGGCAGTTTAATAGCCTCCAGTTAATTACACTAATTATCCTGCAGTATAAAAATATCTCCAGTTTTTGCACCTGCATCTTTGACTTTGTGTTACAAATAATGTAATATTTTTGTTAAACTAACCAGAAAAGATTGGGACCATTGAAGGGACCTTATGTAAATTAGGCACCGGTGTAAAAATAGGTCAGGATGGCTAGCAGCAAATGTTTTAAAGTCATTTTAAAGTGGCAAACAAACAGGTTCACTTAATGCAGATGTCTTGCATTTGTACAATATAATATATATATATATATATATACACACACACTCTGTGTTATTTGGAGTTGGGCTTTAATGTATTTCTATATTTTCATCTTGGTCAACTCATTGTCAACCTGTTGAAAAAAAAGTGGAAAAAACAATATATTTATTGACAACAAACTAAGTAATGGACATTACATTATACTCAGGATGTTCTATATCTTAAAAACAGACCTGGTTGCAAACATCTGAGTGCCTTGCGGGGTCAGGAAGGATTTTTTTTCCTGTTGGAGCAAATTGAACGAAGCATTCTAAGGGTTTTCTTTGCCTTCCTCTGGATGTACAGTACTTTATGGTTTTATCTGGGATATGCTGATTTGTAGTGTGTTTATATCCCTGATGGTTGAACTTCATGGACTTAGCTGAGAATAAGCAAAAAATAAAAGAACTATGTTACAGTCAATGCCCTTCTCACCTGCAGTCAACCACAGCATTGCAACTTTTTCTCAACCTTGCTCCCAACTGCTCCCATTCAACTATATTGCTAAGGTTGAGAACCACTTTAAACATGTCTTTGCAGTTGGTTTGTGATGTGGTTTTTGTAAGTGACATGTGTGCAGTTACTTTTCTGTCTCTGGTGGAAGAATTATGCTACAACCACAAACGAATCAGTTTGCTATATGCTAAGGAGTAGCGTACCAAGCAGGTTACAACCACAAGTATGAAACAGGCGTTAGGGGTTTAATTATAAAGCAGTGAATTTGGGGAAGAATTGTCCAGGTCTATGTGTTTTCAGTGACATTGATTGATACTCAAAAAAGGCTTAGTGAACGTCAGATAAAACAAATGCATTATTGTTAGTGACAAACTACATTTTGCACATATCTCCACTTTGTAACAAATCTGTTTGTCCTCAATGGGAAACCCATAGCCCTGCTCTTGTAGATAGTGTAGGCAAGTATGAATATACCTAATTCAGTATTAAAATATTCTTTGTTTCACATACCACCGTTTACAAAGCTCTCCATAGCTGTCAATCACATGTTACTGTCTGAACAGCTAGACTTGCTGCAGATGATGTTAGATTATAGAAGTCACTAGGGGAAAAGAAGAGCGAAGACATGTCTGTGTGAACCACATGAAGGCCAGTCAATAGCTTGTAAACTAGATCAACATGGGACTACATTTGATGCTCCAAAGCAGCCTTATAATTATCATATATGTACAGAGATAAAACATACCCATGGAGGTATGAGCCACGGTTAAAATTTAGGTGTGTAGGATGAGCTGAAAGCAAAAAAAAAAAAAAAAACTACAATAAAATGGAAAGTTTTCTAAAAATATATAATTATTGCAAATGTAACACTTTATTAAAAAATAATAAGTAATGTTAAATTAAGAAAGTTGTGTAGGTCTTCACCAAAGGAAAATAAAAAATAATGAGCATTTGTCTGTGTGCGTGGGCAACTTGAGAATGTTCTTTTTTTAAAGCAGTCCTTGAACAAGCCCTTGCACGGCAAGAAGTTCTCTTATTTTTTTCCTATTTTCTTCCAGCTGCACATTCTTTGCTTTGCTTGCTTAGAGATCTGTTCCACCACTAGGAGCAATTACATGCTACTTCACAGTATGGGGAAGCTTGCTCCTTTTTCTTACATGTGGCAACAATGGAGCAACATGATTGGCCCAGCGCTGTCACATGGGGTAGGGTGAGAGCCCCCTCCTCACTCATCATATCAGAAAAAAACAGCAGAGGAGAAAAGGGTGATTATGTGCTGCTAAGAAAGGGGGAATTCAATTCACCATACAAGTTACAAACTGTACAATCTTTGTGCGGTCTACCTTAGAAACCAAAACTATATAATATGTTGACTGACTTAACTGTCCAAAAAGTTGGTATCAAGTCAGACAGGTCCTTATGCTAAACAGATTGTACAGTCAGATTTTAATGTGTGCAGTGAACCTAAAGTGGATATAAAGTTCCACTTTTATAAATTCACGATCAGGTAGGCCAATATTGCAGAAAGGTACAGGTGATGAGGGATATGAGACTGCCTGATCAGTTTCAGTATCTAATAACAGCAATCCTGGCTTCCCCTGCACATACTGGGAATGAATGAACTCCATTGTACTTGAAAGGGAGTTGCATCATCTTGGCCTGAAGATTGTCTCTAGGAAAAGAAGAAGTTGTTCACTGCAAAGCTAAATCTAACACCTACCTCTTAAACTGGATCTACCAAAATGTAACCGGTAACTAGAACTCCATTTACTGAATTCTTTTTTTTTTTAATTTTGGGCTCCTTGCTTCATTATACAAAGAAAGTTCCAGTTCCAGGTTCAGTACATGCAGTCCCTTTTTGGCAGAAGGATAGAGCCCAGACTGGGTTCAGAGTACTTCCAGACATGTTATGTGATGATCAGGAGGAAAGCCTTGTCTCTGCCAAGACGGAAAAGGACGGACCCGTGATATCACTGAACCAGCTAGAAGAATACAAGTTATGTAAAATGTTTTGCATAATAGGTTGTTGGAAAATAAAAGATCTGGGGAAGGGGGGGATAACAACTGAAATACTGTTATCCCTATTATTGCTCCAAAATTACCTTTATGGCAAATTGCAATTCCACAAATACCCAAAACTGACCTAGTTAACCTAGATCTGATATTTTGAATCAAGGTTATGTATAATCTCAGTGTTTCCCCAGAGCTTCCTGGGGGTTCTTTAGGCTGTGGCCGATTGACCTTCTATCAGATGGCACCTGCCTGGTTTTGGGTCCAAGGCCAAATTAGGCAGATTGAACCTTATGAAATCAATGATATTTTCAGCTGTCTGTAAGGGTGCTATTCTGAACACCACTGATTTTAAATAAACTAGTTTTAATAGGGTTTCCTCAAGTCTTGATAATTATTTAAAGGGCTTCAATGGGGTAAAAAGGTTAAAACGGCTGATCTAGATGATTCACTTCATATTGTCCAGTCATATTTCAGTACCAACCCAGATAAAGAGAAATGATATCTCACATCATTATGACTTCTAATGCTTGTCTTGGGTATGTTCCTGTAAAAAATAAAACAATTGGATCAGACTGATAGCTAGGAAACAAAATGTCAATCAACAATGGCAGCCTCTCCACTCATATCCATTGTGCAGTGAGTCTTTTCCCAGCCTAGAAACAAGTTCCTTCTATAGAAATAAAGCATACATAAGGATTTCATCAGAGGGATATTTTCACCATTACACTATTTTATAACGTTCACATATTAACAACATGTTCTCCCTATGGAAAACTTAAACTACACATGTGTATTACATTTGTCTTAATTACTTTTTTGCTTTCTTGTGGGAACATTCCAACGGTTGTTCCACTGGCATAGTAGGTAAGAGTTATCCACAGCCAATCACGTGAACCTCTGCAAATTTTTAATATTAGTTTTAGGCCACATGCACACAGATGTCAAAAAGGAATTTTAATTCAGACATGTATCGAGTTTTCAGGGCAATGGTAAAGAACTAAATGGATCAATACATACAAGCACTAACATAAGGGTTGGTGTCACACTGTATCTCTTGTATGAGTTGCATCAATATAATTGATCTTTTTTCCACTTAAGCAGGGACACCCTTGGTAGTTTGGTCTCTTCACTACTGGTACATTTTCAGGTGACATTTTTATGCCCAATTAAACTTTCTATGTGAATCAATTAAACACATTCCATGTGCATTAAAACAAAAAGTATGCCAAGTCCTACAGTCAATTTCCTAAGTCCCCTGCCAGCTTTGTATGGAGAAAGACAACGGCTCTCAGTGTGGAAGTAGTGGTCCTACTGCTGAGGTCTGACATGTTCCCTGCTGAATCAGACCTAAAGCTCTGCAATTAACTCATGCTTTCTGATGATTATAGTTTTCTAGGTGGGACTTAGCAAGGGTGTATGTAGGGAAAGGTGGGGCGGGTTGTCAGACCAATGAAGAATGACCACTTCTTCCACCAAGAGAGCGGGGGTCCTTCTTTACAGGTTTCAGGCAGGGAAGAGGCTATTTTACTCAGGATGCAGCGGGTTTCTAAGGAATGCAAACTGTAAGAGTTTACACAACTTTTATTGTGTTGTATTTGAAATGTATTTATTTGGTTTAAAGTGGAACCAAACCCTTGCATGCGCAAAGGATTGTACCAACTTATCTGTTACTTAGAGCTCAGACACCTTGGGGTTGCACAAACAATTGAGAACAATATGCTTTAAATGTTGCATGGGCTGCACATGCATTAGTAGGCAGAAAGTAAAAAAAACTCGCAAAACAGCATAGGTTAATGATTTAATCACATTTTTTGGAACATATGTAACTTTTTATTTTGAGGGCAGGTGAAGTTAAATCGGTGGGTTCAGTTCTACTCTAAACTAAATGCTCAGCGGGGCTTTTGGGCTTTAAAAAAAGAATATTTAAAATGAACAAAACTATTTTATGATGGCTGGTGCAGTTTGTTAAATTCAATCTTTTCATATTTGACCAGAGTGCACCTTATTAATACACTCAGCAGCAGGAATGCCAACTTTAATATTTGAAGGAGGCACAGCCAGAGTATTCGGTCCAAAGCTTAAGTCCTATTTACAAGGACAACATAATGTTATAATTGATTACTTATGAGCAAGGGAAACTCCATAAAGGTTTACCAACACCTGGACTTTATTTGTTTAAAACATTTATTCACCTTGCTTCCCTGCCAATGGCTTGCAGGCCTTAGCGATCATTCCCAGCTAAAATCTATTATTTTTGCCACAAAAAAGACTAAGTTAACTTTTCGAAAAAACACACAAAACAGTTCTCATCCTTGTGTTCTTTAAATTTTATTATATCTCCCACTAAACCATAAATAAATCATAGAAGACATTAAGAAATGAGAATAAGATATATAATATATTAAGTAAAGAAAATATAGTTGGATACATTTTGCCCAATCTTTATTTGTTCTACCTTGTGGGCAGTTTGAGCCGTTTCTTTTGATTGCTTAGGTCATATACTGTCGTTACTTTTTAGCCTATGGCATCAAACAGGGATGAAAATGTTGTAATCAGTGAACTTAGCTTTGGTTTTGATTGATTGCTATGTTGTTCAGCCAGAGGTTGCGTTTGTGGTTCTTGGCTCAAGTGGTTATATTTGACCTGGAGAAAATGATGGTGGTTTCAGCCGTTGCTTAATGTAAAATATAATAGCTTTAGTTATAAATTACATTGTATACAGAAAATAATATATCAATTGATATATTGATATCAGGACCAAATAATCCCCTTGTTTGAGGTTTACAACCCATTAAGTAAGGTAGAGAAAAGAAGCAGTGACTCATCCTCATTGACTGGGAGTGTTTTGGGGGTTCCATACACTGATGACCAAAGCCAATGGGAAAGCCATTTTAATTAATGATGGGCTTACAGTGGTAAGCTCTTTAATTGTGCATACAGTGGACCTGATTTATTTAAGCTCGTAAAGCACTTTCATCTGTGAACCTAGCAAACCTGGAATAAATCTGGTCCTACACTGAAAAGATTTGCTAACAAATAGCCAATTACTTTTAAGAAATCCATTTCAGGTTGGCTGGATCACCCAGCTTCACTAATGAAAGTCTATCTTCTCCAGCCTTGGATAAATCAGGGCCTGTGAGTTAAGGTTGGTAGACGCCATGAGATATCTCAAACCAAAATATCCATTCTGAGTGGACTGATTTTTATTTTTTTTTGTGCTCTAATGCATTTCTCCAGATGTTGCTTGGGAAAAGACCAATTTCAATTCTCAGGTCATTTTAACTGACACCCATGATCTTTCTGGCCATTTGTAAAGGTGACATTCTTCCCAATGGCCAGCAATGTAAGAGGCATTCTTCCCACTGTCTCCCAGACTAATATACTGTGAGCTGTGGATATTGTAATTATAGCAGGGGTTCCTTGAAGACCTGAAAGTTATTTAAATGGTCCCCTCCGACAGCAAAAAGGTTGAGAAGGTCTGCTAGTTAAATATAACTTTTGTCATCCTTAACAATTTATTAGGGCATTGTTTCTTTAATCATTTCATTTTTGTTTTATATCTTTCGTCAGTGATTTATTTTTATGTTTCATTAAAATGGCAATAACCGTAATGTGTATTATTAATAATATATAATTTGCTACATATATATAACCACTTCATTAATTTTAATTCATAATCTAATTAGCTACTATGAATTAATTTTTCAGATCATTCACTTTGGGAATATTCTTGGAAGTCAATAAAAAGTTTACATTCAGATCACTGTGAGAACTTTCACATCATCTCCATTTTTATGGTCTTCGATAAACCAGCTGTAATGTCTGGTTCCTCCTCTGGGTCTGTCTAGTCTAGAGAGTGCACTGGGGTAATACCAGCAGTCATTTTACTATTCATTTGCATCTATTACAATCTTGTAGTTAAATAATAAACATTTACAGGGAGAAAATGAGATCAGTTAGTGAACTCTTAACTGCTCAGTAGACAAACATTTTACTCCATGTACGTTGATCTGGGTTCCCTGGCATGCAGGGTGGGGGAACCTTCTAAAACCCATGCTGGGAATCCCACTTTCCTCTTTTTCAACTTGTTTAATCTCCATTTGGATGAAACTTCTAAAAAAGGTTGGAATCTCAGGAGTGTCTGTAAGTAATGAAACTTAGGCTTTTAACATAAGAGACAGCAACAGGCCTGCAATGGTATGTTTGGGAATTATAACCAGGTTGACTAAAATAGCAATTACACAGATCATAAGACTGCTGACAAAAAAGATTTGGTGGATTATTGTATTATAACTACGTCTACATGGAATCATGGAGTGCTCAGCACGTAGACAGTGTTCCCTGTATGCATATCAAGGCTTCATTTTTAATTTTGACTTTGGTATACCCTAAAAACAGTCTTGCACCCTAAAAACAAATATATCGTAATACCCTGTATATAAGAATTTTTAAACATAAAGCTACACCTTTATGCACTGTAATTCTTTTTCCAATGATAAGGAGCATCAGATTCAGATATAGCTGTTGGTTTGCCAGCTCTGTCCAAAGTTCTTTCAGCAAGGACTGCATAGCGCCATGGAATTGGTCACATGACTAGGCTCCGGAGGTTAATTGGATTTTTATCAAATAGAATGATTCTAACCGTAAGTCTCACTTTCACATATTCACATAACGTTCCTGGAGAGTACTAAAATTAAAATAGTTTGCAGGTTATAGGTTCACCAAATTACTATCTATCTATCTATCTATCTATCTATCTATCTATCTATCTATCTATCTATCATCTATCTGTCCTTCTATCTTTCTGTCTATTTAAATATTGGTCTCTGTTGCTGAAATTTATTCTATAAACTGTATCACATTCCCATAAATAGACTCTAATAATTTTGGATTGTGCAGTAGCAGCAATGCTTGAATGAACAATCTCCACCCTACGCCCACACTTGCCCAACATAGGCGATTGTCTCCCTTGGAATAGCTTGTCTGCTGCTCTTCTTTTGAACTGATTAGAGGCAGATAATAATTTAGTTATTGTGCCTAGTTTTAGATCCTTGGCAGATAGGTCGACCATAATCACACAACAGGATTTGAAACGCTGTTATTATAATCACAGGAATGTTTATGAATTCATTTTTTCCAGTGCTAACTTTTTATGGTAAACTTTTATTTTTTTTATATCTTTATATAATAATAGAGGAAAATTGCAGATTAAGTATTTTATAAACATAGCATGAAAGGGCTGACTCTTGATGACATGAAGATCCTCTAACACACTAGTGGAAGTTGATTTGGGTCATTTGGTCAAATATATATGGAAAATATGATTAGATTGTAAAATATGCTACATTTGAATCTGCTCAATAAGTAAAAATAACAGTGACGGTTGTTCCAGGGAACATCCAGTTGCCTCATGGAATCAGGAAGGAATTTTTCCACTATTGAAACAAATTGAACCAGGGTTTTTTTCGCCTTCCTCTAGACCAACTATGTCTTAAAGGTTTTATATCTGGGTTATATTGATTTCCCTAGTGGTTGAACTTGATGGACTTATGTCTTTTTTCAACCTAACCTACTATGTAACTATGTAACCCTTCAAATTATTTCCGGGTCTTAAGTAACCTCTTCTTTAACTAATTTATTGGGTGTCTGTAAGAAAAATACTCCTTACAATATTGGCAAGAAAAATGTTCCTCCTACAGTAGTGGTCTAAATGTCACCCTAAAAAGATCTTGGTGCATGGTGTCATGCTGATGGTGCTAAAAAGTGGTGTTGGTGAAAATACTACACGAGCAAATGGAAGATCTACCATTCACAGTTCAAGGAACTTTAGCAACCTCTAGAAGAATTCTAGTGTTTCATAGAACCCTGAATGAGAATGACTGCTGTACTTTATTGGAGCAATTCACCTCCCTTTACTGTTTAATTCCCATGTAAGCTATCGAGTACTAGTTGCAAAACTTGTAATATGCAATATTTCAGTAATGAACATTCTATATATGTAATTTCATAAATGAAATGGCTTAAAGCTCAATTCAGCAAATTGGAAATATCCCTAGTGGGGAACAGACAGTTTTACAAAACTAAGAAAGCAAGGCCAATTAACAGTGGCGGGCCTCCATCTATAGGGGTAAAAGAAAAGAGGTAGAATTTCTGTATATAACTATTAGCCTCATATTTTCCCATAATCAGTAAAAAAAAATCATTTAGGAACATTTTTATATTTTACCAACATTTGCTTCAGGTTAGTAGCAATAAAACAACAAAATGTTTTGTACAAAAGACATTATCAAAGTAGAGACGCATTGCTTATAACCCCAAAGCTTGTGTGCCTGTAGGTTCATGAAAATACCAAAACAGAGATTATTATTCTCTCCAAATAAATAAAACTAAAAAATTGTTGTGATAAACTTTACCTTTTCCCCCTTTGCTCTCCTTCAGTTCCATCAAGATTCCATCTTTAGTTTTCTAATACAATTCAGGAGTTTTCTATGTTACCCCTTGGTGTTCCACATGTCCCCTAGGTCCTGTCTGTTTGCATATACTATATGACTTGTTTCTAAATGGCATTGAGCATGCAAAGACCTGACAGTGGCGAAGCCCTTGCATTATGTCTTGTATTATAGGATTTTTTTTTTAAAGGGCAGCCTTCCAGTGTCTTATTAGATTATAAAATGTATGACGATATAAAGTAGCCTGTATTCCTAAATTCTGCTGATTCACAGTTTCCCAGCCATTCCAACTATTGCCCACTTTTGGACGTGTAGAATACCTGTCTTCTGCCTTAGGATTTGGTTCCTCCTACCATCACTTATGTCACCAGCTGCGAGCCAGTGGATGGAACCATTGTTTCCAGTGCGGAAAATGGGTATTTGACCAGTCCAACCAGTCATATACAGTACTTCCCGTAGTTATGGAGCAGCAAAGCAGTGGAGTTTCAGACCAAGAACTTCCATATTCTTCACAAAATGTTATTAATTTGGCAGTCTCTGTCCAGTATATAACCATATACTTAAGGCTGGAGCCGCTCAGGTTAATATAGGTCAAGAGTACTAAAGGAAAGGTAAGGGCACTTAAAGTATAACTGCCCTTTGAAATATGTTAGAACTAAATAGATGAGAAAAATAACACTAGAAACTCAAGAACCTAAAGAATTGCTATTGGGGAAAAATTTAGTTTACTGTGTTTGATGTTAATAGTGTTTACGTAATTAAAAGAAAAATAAATCCCTTATTGTAAAACAAGCAGATGCATGCTCATTTGCAGATAAAATTAACATAACTCATAAGACATACTGTATCCTTCCACAGAATACTTTATTAGGTTATTATCACTCATTTGACTAATTACTTGTAGAGCTGCCAATATCTCTGTTGTGCAGACATATTGTAAAAGCAATATTGTAGAATTAGAAAAAACTTTCAGATTGTGTTGGTGTTTCCTCCCCAGCTGGTAACCTTACCTGACCTTGCACTGGCCCAGTCATTCATTATGGTGAACAAGATTGTCCCAGAATGTGAAGCTGGGACTTGCTGGGATGTGAAGGCAAGTGCTTCTTTGGTGGTTCACACAGAGAGGCATTCTTTTAACAGGAAAACAGTTGGACCCTATACTGTTTGCCAAACCAGCACTTCAATGTGTTGTGCCATTGTAATGCTTGAGAGCATCTCTTAACGCTCGGACTATGGGGTGCCCAGAATGCCAGTTAATCAGCTGAATCCTGGCTTGTTCTTGCAAAATCACCACTTTTGAAATGTGAGAGTTATTTAATTAGGGATGTTAACACACACACAGGCTTATTCAGCTAGGCAAGACAAAAAACAATGACCATGCTCAGGTGACGTTAAAGTTGAATATGCTTACATTTTGCGTTTTCTGCCCCAAAACCAAATCAGTGTGCCAATGAAATGATTGAATGTCATCACTAGTTCTCTGTGCTTCTCTCTGCTGGTAATATCTGGTTGGAGGAGCCAGCAGTCAATTTATAGAAAAATATATACAGAACCCTGTAGGACCCTCGCACCAGCCATGTTTGATTTTATTGTGCAGAAAAACACAGAAACATGGGGAGGACATTATTAAATGATAAATAATTTAATGAAAATAAAAATGTTTATTTATAGCATTAGCATGTTGATGGGGGGACAGGGGAAGGCCAAGTGTAAGCTTATTATATCCATATCATATTCATGTAAGCATATCAATATGCGCCTCTGTTTTCCACTCTGAGGGTTCTTTGAAAGAGTTAGGTAAATATTGAAAATGCGTTAATGCATCGGTATCAATCTGGAGAAATGTGTGGTCCTAGGCAGACTGCACTACTATACAGACCGCCTTAGGTAATGGCCAAATGATGGCTGAACCATTTTAATAAGAATTGAAATTTAATGAACAAAAGGGATGGGCCATGGAAAATCAGACTGAATCCTTGAGCTGACTGTGCTCCCTTCCAATGGTTCATAGTTTAGTGTCCAATGCCTGAAACATGATTCCAATGATCTATTACCTGTCTAAAAGGATTGAATTTGGATGACCATGGTAAGGCGGGTATTGACTGTCTATTGATGTCAGCCACATTTTCCCAATTAGGTTATTTTAGGAGGGGCTCCTGAAGACCTAAACATTATTTAACAGGTTCCTCTGGTTAAAAAGGTTGGGATAGATGATGCTAAATGTTAGGAAAGTTTATCTGACTTGATGCAGATTCTCATGTAAACTAGGGGAGTGATTTGAGAAAACCTATCAAAGCACAGGTTCACTTTAGTCTTTATACTTTTTCTGAAAGATTTATACCATACTGAGCAGAGAATCACAAGGGTAAAGTGTATTTTTGCAGCTGTGGTAGAAGAAGGTCAGGCATATAAAATGCATCTGATAAAATCTATTGCCACTGTCGCGTTGAATGTATAACTGAACATATTTATTGATCCATTAAATTTTTGTCTTACAAAACTCTAAAAGAAAACCCCGGAGAAATATAAACTGAATCATTTATCTTGGGGTCAATATTTTTGGTAGTTTTGGGAAGTTGCTGTACAAAGTCAGAAATTCACAGCAGAATTCACAAGCATTTAAAGTAGACAGAAAGCCTAAATTAATATATATATTTGATTTAATTTAGGAGAAAATATTGTGTACATATATTGACGTCTGCTTCTGATTTATTACTGTAAAGTTTACCAGAAAGTAATTTTTAATATTGTCATGCTAACTTTTGTATATGTTCATGATAATATTTCATAAAAACTTCTATATTAATAATAATTTTGCCATCTGTTGACTATCTGTACAATACAGTAAATAGCTTTTGTAATATCACATAGTAATTGTACCAAGTCAGAAAAATAGAGAAAACTCAATAGGACAAAATGGTCTATTGAGTTTGACACTTTTTTTTTTTGAGGTAAAGATCTATCTCAACCATGTTTAATTTTACTTACTATTGACTTACCACTTCTGGAAGTCATATATTTGAACTTATAAAGTTCAGGACAGTTGTATCCCTTCAAAAACCTTTAACCATTTTTCCCCCTTATCTAGGCTCATTCTATCTTTTCTTTATACTTACAGAAGCCCTAACACTATTATTAAAAGATAAACTAAAAAGCTGAATACCAAAGAGAGCAGTCTACTTGTATTTACGTTGATATGAAGGTTCTTATACAAGTTACATTACCAAAAAATAAATGTAATTAATTTAAACAATAATAAACTACATTAATATATGTATTTTTTATTTACCTACAATTCAGCTTTGAAGCTAAACTTCATCAATTCCTTTGTAGTAGGGCTACCTTTAAACTGAATTTGCATTATTGGGACAGATAAATAGGACCTCATTCTACAGAGGAGAGAGCAGGTTCCTCTATTGTTTGATCCTTTAGGTTTTGGACGGGTCCTCCACGTTCTCCCAATGATGATGGAGAGCTACTGGTCCTGTATTATAAGGAATTAAACCCGAGCTCAGATCTCCTTAGAGAGGAGACTAGGGTGGATAGCATGCACAGAAGTGGAGCATGAGGGTATAAGGTAACAAAAATTGGTATTAACCTGGGCAGTATGAAGGGAGTCTTCTTTTTTTTACATTTTTGGCATTATGATTGGCATTATGTCATAAAAAATAATTATTTCTATTAAAATCAAAAGAAGTTATTTTTAAGACCTGAGGTCTTTAAAGTTTAGCATCCATATAAGTGTGCACCATCTTTGCAAAGTGTTCTAAGAACGAGCTGCCATCATCACCTGGACTTAAGATGTTGGACCACATGCTCATTATGGTTTTACAATAATATTATTTGATTAGGACCTCGGTACACCTAATACAGTGACATGCAAACTTTTAAAGCATATAGGGAAGACTTGTTGTAAGAACAGTTTTATTTGTCCATCCCCTTCTATGTAAGTTCCAATGGAAAATAACCGACTATCTGATACAGCATCCTCCTTCCTTGATATTCACAACTACTAGTTGAGCTCCAGGTAGAATTGTTTTAGAATGTTTCATGTAAAAGTGCAGCCAAATCATGTACCTGTGATGCAAGTGAGCTAATCCCAAACCCAAACACACTCACTGCAGCCTACAAAAAGTATTTTACAAAGTACATACTTCCAGACATACCTACCAAGAGATCTTGTAAAGTTCTTTCTGGATTCCTGCTGCACTGGGTTGTTCATATTAATTTGCGTGAACTTTCTCAGTTCTTCATTGTTCCTTGTAAAACTTTAATAAAGGAATTCACAGCAGACTAAAAACTTTTTAATAGTTGTGCTATATTAAAATTTGACCAATAAAAGCGTGATTGGATCTATTTGGGAGTTCAGTCTTCTTTATAGGTTATTCTACTTTATTCTTGTTGTTGATGACTGAATAAAAACGGTGGTGCACCTATTTCTTAAAACTTATGTATACTATAAATACATTTCTAAGCATCAGCAAACTTAAATTTTGAGCTAGCGATTTAGGAATTTATGTGTCAAAAACATTTTTTTTCTCTTCCTCTGACCTTATTTTTGCATCTCAATTAAATATGTATATATATGCTCCTGGCAGAAGACACCATTTGTTGTAGCTGATTCGGTGCTTTTCCTTGTCTAATGCCAGAAGAAGACATCAGACGTCTGGAATACTAACACAACCATGCCTAAAGCCTTCCAGTCATAATTAGCATGTAGTCTGTAGAGGAAAATGTACCCTACTTATAAGCTGCATTTCATTTCATTTGAACTTTTGATGTGTTAAACAGCACCTGTGCTTAAGCAGCAAACAATTGATGTGGAGGGGGTATGTGATGAAGGATTCAATGAATTCTGAAAGTTTCACATTAATCCGTTGGGGGGTAGGAGTGATAAAAAACTACCAAATATTAATAAAAAATGGAAATAATAAAAGTATCATCCTTGAATCGGTTTTCATGTGACATGTCTATTTCTCCTTAATTGCTGTGATGAAGGGTTCTTCTGGTACCCAGCCATGACCCTCCCTAGTGTTTTGAATACTCCTTGTTGGGTGACAAAAATGTGCATTGGCATGGTGCATGCAACTTTCTGAATTGTTCAGAAATCACAAGAGGCAGAAACAAGGCAGCTTGGCAGGCTAAAACTTCATCTGTAACCCACTGGTCTCCACTCCTGGAAGAGGCACTGCGGAGCATCATGTGTTGACAGACTCCATCAATTAACCACCTGGGCGTTTCACTGATGCCTAGATTTCCGTACCAAAAGCGGTACAATGTTTTTCATAAAATTTTTTTTTAAATTGTAGACCTGTAACTTACAGAAATATGTCCGAACAAGGGTCTAGTAGATATCATGAATATAATAAAAGTTTGAAACATACAATCATGTAAAAAAAAAAAATACTTTTAATAAAATTAAATAAAAAACACAAAAATCAGCCTAAACAAGAATACATAAATAAATCAAAAATACTGAAAATGCAATAATTCGGTATACTGTATAGTAATATATTTTTCTAAAACACCTCCCTAGTGTCCAACCATCCAACGTCACATACCTATAGACAAAACCACATAAATATATTTTGTATTATTTTGTATTGTATTGGATACAGGACTTTGTATTGAATCCAATACAAAATATTTGAATTTCCCGCTACAACCCCCATCGGCGTGCGCATGCACTAACATTATCAGGAATCGCCGAGGGACGCGTACGTGAACGCCGGGTGTTCTAATTTTTTGTGAACTTCTGTACTTCCATGCAAAAAGTGTTACATTTTTTGCATGGAAATTTAGATTGTAGGCTATAATTCACCGAATTACTCAATAATTACTTATATTTCACCGAATTACCGCATAACTCACCGAAATATGTCCACAATTTTATAAATTTAATAATACAATTTTTTTTTTATAAAACATATAATGATCGTAGCAAGTTCGCTTACCCTGAACCAAGGTCAGGCTAAATGGTCGGGTGGGGAAATAAGGAGTTTAGGAGTTTTGAAGTTAAGGAGTTTTAAAGCTATGAATGTTTATCAGTGTTTCTTGAACTTGTTATCATAGAGGAACCTTTTAACCTCAAGAATTATTGGCACTTCTACATTAAAATGGTGCACCTCAAGTTCACCTGGGTCCTGAAGGAAAAGAACGACTAGAGCTCATAATATTTCAGCCTTTATGCGGCCCATGCTTCTGTTGCTTTCCAGGTGTGTGAAGCTGAGAGACTGACTCAGTGCCATTGCCATTGAAGTGAATAGTTTAGTTCAGCATGCACATGCAATTCATATAGCAATTGGGTTGGTGCAGCATGATGCCCAAAGAACACAAATATGTGACAGCTCAGCACACACCTTCCTACCCAATGGTTGTGAGAGAGGGGGTTGGTGACTATTGGAAATTAGTGGCAAGCAGGGCTGTGAAATCAATACCTAAAACCTTCAACTCCAACTTCTTTTTTTTATGGAACCTCCAGCTCTGACTCCTTTACATTTAATTTACTGCTTTAGCATTTTCTATAATTATTGTAAGCATGACACACAAAGCATTAAATCACTGCCAACCGGAGTAACTAATTAATGTTTAATTCCCTGCTTAGCTGTTTTTCAAATCTACGTAGAGGTGGTGTCTACTTTTTTCTGGGTGAACTTTCATTGCCCTCACCGGTAAAGGTTGCCAAACATGTTCAAGCCCACTTACCCAGTTACATTATCTAACGCCAGGCTGCTCAGTTTCCCTACAGAACTATATGCTGTGCTATTATTTGGCAATTTGGGTCACTGCCAACATGAATCAAGCTATCGTCACCCTAACCTAAAAAAGTCTGGGTCTCAAATCCATTGCTAAACCTATGTCATTGTGTCTTTTTATGTTATTTATTAAACAACTGACAAAATGTATGCAGAACATGTGGGATTTCTCTTTTCACTAGGGTTGGACTTTTGTTCCTTATTCTGTTTGTTTTTTTAAGTTTATAGTGTTAAAATTCAATACATATATTGAAATATAAAACAATGAATATTTATTATTTTTATCAAGGAGCAACAAAATATCTTAAAGCGGAACTAAACCGAAAACAAAAAAATGACACTTACCTTTATTCCTGCAGGACCCTCAATGGCGCTGGTCCTTCCTGTGATTCTGTCCTGAGTCGTCCTGGAATTTCTCTTTGTGCTGGTGTTGAGGAAGCACCGGGCGCCGCCATCTTTTCTCTTCTTTCTTTCTCGGTCTTCTTGGGCCGTCACCCGATGTCGCACTGTGCAGGTGTGTGATCGCGTGATGTAGCCCACTGTAAAGGAGAAAAAAAAGAAAGCCGATCTCACTGTGCTTGCGCGAGATTGGCATCTCTTTCCCTTCATAGAAAAAATGCCCCTTCTGCGCATGTACGAGATCTGCTCTGCGTTCCGATTCAATTTTGATTGCCTAGTCGATCAAGAGTAATAGGGGAGGTCCTGCACTCTTTTTTAAAAAAAGGGTGTTGCACTTAAAAAAATAAAAAAAAAATAACATTTTCCCTTTACATATAAGGGTTGTCTACCCTTTTATGTAAAGTGAAAATGTTGAGTTTAGGTCTGCTTTACGTACATCTTTTGATATTACTGAAAAAACTTAAAAGCTGAAAATATAACATTTTATTATTATTTTTATTTTCTGTCAATTGGAATCAGCATATTTTTGCTGTCTCCCAATCCGGGTTCTGAAAAATTTCCTCTGTCTTGGCGCCAAAAGTATACTTTCACTGTGCTATTGCTTGTGATTATTGGGTAATGCTTGGTTATACTTAGCAATATGAGCATGAAACTATTGGGTAATTTTTCATACTTTCACTTTTCTATACAGTAGATTTTTCCAGTAGCTTGAAATACAAAACATTAATTCTTTGTGTACTTTTCTCAGGCATGCTGTTGAATCCAGCAGACATTAAATATAATGTGATAGTGAAACGTTGTCTTTGTAATAGCTGTTGACACCCAGGTGAACTGCCTATTATAACAAATGACAGGGAAGTGTACAACTCACAGCAGCAGATATTTTATTATTGAACATTCTTCCCTCCTGAAGTTTTTAATGATGCACAGGAAGACATTCCCCTCCTAGACATTTAACAGATTTCTTAAAGTGCATTTGTGTTTGTTATTAATAAAAAATTGAATTCGTGAATAGCCTTCCGGTGGAAGTGTGGAATTGTGGCATAAAGTGACAAAAAACTGAAGATAGATAGATAGATAGATAGATAGATAGATAGATAGATAGATAGCAGACATGCTATAACAGCAGGCGATAGCGTGTACACCATAATATGTATATGGTCAATATGAATCTGTTTTTGTGCAGATTGGGGTAAAATTCTATCTATACTGCTTTACAGAGATCTTTCTGTTTCTGTTTCCAACCTTTTCAAGATAAGGAAGGAGGAAAACTATTTACTACAGAATATTTAGAGAAAAAAACCCTGATCACAGATACCATAACAAACTAAAGTGCCTTAAGCATACACAACTAACCAATGCACTCATTTGACAAATGGTGAAAATATTTAGGGCAATATAAAAAATAAACAATACATTTATAAATACCTGTCTTGTTTGTAAGAACATCAAAGCACTTGCCAAGGTAAAGTGCCTCCCAGGTGGTTGTTAACCTTGCCAAATGCTTTGTGAATAGAGGTTGTCATGGGTGGTACCGCAGGGTAGGGTTTTAGGGGCGATACATTTAGGCCTAATAATAATCTGGAGTAGGAGTGAGTGAGAATGCCTCTGACATTCTCGCAAAAATTTTGGCGAACCGATTTCGGGGACCCATTGAAAGATCAAGGAAATCATTACAGGATGATTCCCACGGCTGAATTCATGAATGCAGCCGTGGGAATCTCACTGTGTGCAATCCCGGTGCACTAGAGGTTAAATGAAGGCAAGCCCTCAATAAATGAGGCTTGCCCTCATCTAACCTCTAGTGCCCGGGGATCACACACAGGATGATTCCCACGGCTGCATTCATGAATGCAGCTTCACTGCTCCTCCTGTCAAATGTGAGTACCGTGGCTGTGCTCATCAGCCGCGGTACTCCTGTGTTCTTGCATAGAGAATCTCTATCCAAGAACACATACTACAGGGCTGCAAGAGCAACCAGATTGCTCTTGCATGTCCCAAAAGTCTTGATCTTGACAGCCAAATTTATACAGGTCGTTCTCGCTTACATGTTCAGTGAGTGAGAACGGCCCGATTCACTGCAAGATCAAATTTTAAAATCTCACTCGCTCATCTCTAATATGGAGCCCCTAACAATCACGGGGAACACTGTTGTCTGTTTATATTAGAAACATGGCTACTAACTAAATAGTGGGTTGCATTCACCCCTATATATTGACAGCAATTACATTTACGTTTCATGAACGTTATAGAACATAGCAAAAAAGAAAAATAGAAAAAGGGAAATTTGAGGAGCAATCAAAGATTGGGATTCAAAGGAATAATAGAGATATATTATGGTCAGATGGAACCATGGCAAGATGGCATTGTCATATGTGGAGCATCTAGAGTGGCTTTCCAGAGTTTGTGTTTTGTGTTGCCAGCACATTGGGAGATACTGTATTTGAAGTGCCAAGGATTGCTTCTCCCTGCTACGTACACTTTCCACTTTGATATGTTATAGTTTTTTTGATCTTTATGCTGTTCCAACAAGCAAACTTTGCTGTGATCATTCTACAACAGCAGCAAATTCTGAGCTCACAGCCGTTCCTCTACAAATTGGTGGCTCAGGCTGGTCTTTGCTTCGTTCACATTTGCTTATCAAAGACAGCCTGAAAATACCTATTATTAAAATCTGAAAACACTCTCATTAATGATGTTAACTGCATATAATCTCCTATACAAGTGCAATCATGTTTATGAGGAGAAAATTGGCACTCTGCTTAAAATCAGAGCATTTTGTACATGTGAGCACATGGATAATTCCTACTTGGACATCATGTGGCTCTGCATCCATTGAGGGAAAACAGTATGGAGAAATGGTGTAAAAATAAAGTGGCTTTCACTGAGATTCTGTATTCAAATACTGTTATTAGGGGTGAACTGAGTTTATCACATATACAAAGAGTGTGACTTATGTTTCATTATAGAATGGCTTCATTCATAACACGGCTCAAGGGATACGTGTGTTTTTTTAATACATTTAAATATGGTAAAGGGACATTTTTCATACTTCAATAAATATTGCGGATTCATAATATGCATACACATTGCCGTGAGCAGAGTCTACTTTCCAAGAAAAGTCTTAGATTTTGGAATTATATTCTTGGTAATGTTCTTAGTCATTGAACATAATTTAGCATCACAATACGGTTATGTTCAAACAGGTGCACCTGTGGTTTTTGGATGGTGTTGGTTCTCTATTCTGAATGCTTATTCCACTTCCCGGGGGAAGCTGTGTACATCAGTAGTAAGGGTGGACTGATTTCGAACCTGGCATTTGGGGGGTACTTGGCTGGAACTGAAAACATTCATAAGCACCCTTTTTATAGCTTCTCTGGCATAACCTAAATTCTCTGTTTTTTAATTTAGCTCTTTATGTCCGCTCAAGTGATTTATGCTATTATGAATAGTGAACTTCAGAAAAGTGGCTAAAAAAGCAATTGAAGGCATCTGTGAAATGTTTTACCAGCCAAAGAGTTTTTTCCATTTTGTGCAGCCATTTTTGTAATCCAGCTACCATTGCCAAACAGCACAGGCACAGCCATGACATCCATAACATGTGCCTGCAGACTGCACTACATTTAAGTCATATACCCTGGTCTAGAAAACATCTGAGATTTTGGCAGCAGCATTCTGATGAGGACATCACTCTGCTTATTGCAATCCTATCAGGATTTTCACTATCAGCATTGCAACATAGGCTGTTTGGCTCCTGGTGCCAACAACTGTTTTTGGTGCTGCTATGCTATGGCATTAAAAAAAGATAGTATCAAAATAAATTTAAATACTTTTGATAGAAATATGTAAAAAATATATGAATTTTGGAAAATTTCCCCTAATTTTCACCAGCAGCAGTAACAAACTTCCTATCCTAGTATGACAATGCTTTCTCACTCACTGTACTGTAATTTCCAAGAGCAGTGTTGTTACCCTAGGACAGGAATACAAATTATCTGATTTTCTGCTCTTCTCCAAAAAAAAAAAGTTTTTTTGAAGTTCAGGGAGAGCTAGAAACAATGCTTAGTGATAACAGAATGTACTTTCATTTCCAGCAAGATCAAAATATATTTGTTGCATTTCTTGAACAGATAAAACAAAAGTATTTCAATGGTATATTTAATTAAAAAAAATAAAGTAGGATACGTTTATTATTAGGGTTAAGGTTTTAGGTTCTCCATATTTAAGATAAATGTCCAGCCCAAGCTTGCATTCTTTGGTGAGCTGCTTCTGCTGCACCGTCATGACCTTATGTTAAGTTCCGTCATCCCTTATTAGTTTTCCCCTGCAGGACTACAGTCCTTGGGATTTTCCTGCTTGTTGCAGGAAATCATAAAATCAATTACTTGCACAGTAGGTCAGCAGGAATTTTTCTTTACTTTCAATGGGGGAAAAGGTAATGTATACTGTATGTTTATATGTTGATAGGGTTGTCGTGTGTTGCAGTACCCCAAAACAAGATTTCAGTATCTCCTGTATTATAGTGGACCTTTCATAGCCATAGAGATATATTTACTTATAAATTGCAGTGATTGATTCACTTCCATTGAATGTTTGATGAATGTAACAATATATATTTTACAATAAATATGACTCATAGACAGTGTATAAGGAGATTCACTTCAAGTGGACCATGACACACAAGATTCATGCAGGCAATAGCTGAAATCCTGGTTTAAGAAGAGTTAGGCTACGTACACACGTCAGATGATTTTCATCTGATATCGTCTCAAGGCTAATATCGGATGAGAATCTGGCTTGTGTACAGCTCCCGTCCAACATTGTTCATGGATCTGTCTTGGCAGATCCACAAACAACGAAGAAACGTAATAAAAGTGAAGAGGAGAGAGCACAGCGGGGTGCTGCTTCTTCGTGCTCCCTCTTCCCTCTCCATAAAGCAGAACAGTGCTGTATGTAGTTCATTCATTCTTTTGTCATCGAAGGGATTGTGAGGATCTTTCAACAATTACTGAACATGTGTACATAGCCTTGTACACTAGCACATGAAGAGCAATCAAGACTCAATGGGGGGTTATGAGACTCAAACCCTGAACAGCTTTTCTATTTATTAGAATGCTATTTAGTTGCTGCTGGAACGATGACTTAGGCTAGGTCATCATTCTATGTACCTGAAATAATGTCCACAGTGGCCCAACATGAACCATGATCATTATTATTATGTATCAGGGACACTGGGGTTACAAGGATTGATTCAAGGCACTAATTGAATTGTGACTTAACACATCCCTATCCACATCAGGAAGCAGAAGAAGTGCTGTTAGGGGTTAATGGCACAAACTTCAGAGAACATTTACTGCTCCTGTGGAAATTTCCAACATTGTCTATAATTGCCTGGTTCCATTAGGTGTCCTAGATTAAATAAAATGTTACCTGATGGGATAATTATGTAAGTAGTTTGGAGGGAACAGCAGTCAGATAATGGGAACACGGAATGTAAACAATGGACAAGTTTAGCCTAAAAGGAACATTTGTATTTTAAAATCTGTTAACTTTTGATGCAAATTTACTGCTTTCAGATAAATGCACTTTATATCTTTGCTGGAATAAAGTAGGTAGGTATGAGATGATAATAGACTGCTCCAGTTGTATCAGGTTTAATTACTATCCTAATGTCTCTGGGTATATGCATACCTGCAGGGCTTTCCCTCTGATTGTACCAAAAGGACATACAGGGTTGGGTTTATAGAGATGATCACTATTATTTCTGCTGAAAAGGTCAGTTCAAAGCTTGCATGGCTCTTCCTCCTACCTCCTATATCGAAAGTAACATTCATGCTTTTCATTTAAGCCATCATTCAGCACTTGGAATATTTAACATTTATATTTCCATGGGCAGTCTTATATTCGGGTAGATAAACCCACACACTGGTCTACCTAACATAAATGTGCATAAATGAAGCATAAATGCCTTCCTCTTCAGTTGGTAATAACACCACCACACTTCATATTTGTTATCTATTGCAGAGCACCAGTTTTCCACAAATGTAGAAAAGTTTTTACAATTCCTTTACTAAAAATAATTTTTTTTGTCCCGTTGTTCAATATAGCATATTAATATATTGCTTTTCTGCTTTAGGGCCCCTTTAATGTTTTAAAGGCTCTCAGTTTACTTCTTTGATTAATAACATTTATTGTGTCCACAGCTTAAGGGATGGTTTAGACCTATAGCAGGGACAAGCAATCCGATGCAGCTCCCGCCAGCTGGCACCTTGGCAGTCATTTAGTCACTTTCACAACAGCGCTAGTTTATTAAGACCGTGGCAGCTCCATGCAGGAGGATTTGGGGCAGCAGTTTAGTATCACTTACTGCCACACCAAATCATTCTCTATGGGGCTGCAGCGGTTAGAAGCTACTTGAAGCATCTCCCCAAAAATAGTGATGCCCTGGCATAAGAAAGCGGTAACCATATAGCAACCTTTGCCAACATCAATGACTTTTCTTTTATTAGTTGTCTCAATCCTTTACAATATTACAAGTTGTGTTTCAAAGCAAACAGTTGTTCCATATTCTGTTCTGAATGGTCCCCCTTAAATTAATTTTTTCAGCTTTAAGTGTTCCTTCAACTTTTCGTTAGTGCTAGAAATTGTGATAAAAACTGAAGCTTAGGACGTGGGACAACAGATCCACCAGAGTCTTGCAACTTTCTAATAAAAGATGAATTTAATAAAAAAAAACAGAGCCACCAAGGTCTTCTAATAAACAATAAACACAACAAAGAAAAGCCGTCTAGGATATCCAATAAAAATATCCAATTAAAATAAGATGGGCGGCAGGGCTATCCAATAACACAATGTTTGCCTAGTAAACTGATTCATGACTTCCAACAAAAGTGAATATAATATGCAGCACTGTTATTTCATTTTATTCATAATGGCTCCCCTGTATATAAACAAATGGTAAAAAAAGGGTCTGGGTGTTCAGATAGCAAACAATCAAGAATCTGGCTGGTAGTCATCAAACACAGATAAAGAGATGAAAGGAGACATCTGACTGAAGAAAAAGTGGAATTTCCTTCAGTTTTCAGCAGTACATTAAACAAACAACACTGGAGATTTGTAAAATCTCTTTAACATCTATTCTGCATATGGTGGACTGCAAAGAAATGGTTGTACTGCATGCTACAGACATCAGCTACAAAATAGTTGGATTAACCTGGCCCTAGGTCCTGAAAAATTATGAAATAGGCAGTAAGTGGTCAAGAACATCTTTTACAGATATCCTTGACACTAATAGCCCATGGATAAGATACAATGGAACCACATGAAATGCACAAGTAGCATAGTAGTAGTGACTTATAGCAAAACATTACATCATTGAAAAATGATACTGATAAAAGGTCATAATTTGCATCAAAAACAGACATTTTGATTGTTTAACAGTTCACATATGGGTATGGGTGTTGCATGGAAACAATGTCAGCATCATTCATCTTTTTTTGTAAATTTCATCAATTGCATTTTGGCCGTTTACCAGTTCACATATGTGTTCAGGTGTTGCTTGGAAATATGTGGCACAGACATATTAATGGTCACCATCATTCGTGCAGCTCTACACAACAAGTCAAGATTTATTAGTGAATCGTGTTTAAAACCAATTCTAGCTTGGCAAAATACAAGCAGTTCTTAAAAAGCTTACCCTTTTTTTTCAATGTTATCCCCAACAGGTATACCCAGACTGATCCAGTGATTGCTTTTTGTAAGTGTAGTTTTAACCATTTCCTGTAAGCCAGGAGGTCAAAGTTCTACCCTTGTGTAGACAATGAGCCAATGATACATTTAAAATGGTATTTATATACAGGGGTGCTTCAATAGGGGAAAAGGTTATATGTCGGTCTAGAGTTGGGGTTTAAAGCCCCGTGTAGCCATTGCTTCATCAGTCTTTTTATAGTTCTTCTATATGAAGACGAAGCCTTGTGTGATGTGAACTGCATTGGTGGTTGGTAAGTCCTTGGTTTTTGGCTTTTCAGAAAAATAAGAATACCAGTAGTCAAGGCAATCAACCATATAAGACTGGGATACGAATAAAAGCCACAATGGCTTAGACTGTGCAAAAAAAACAGTTCCACATATTCCTTTAAACTCTTGGAATTGTTTCCATTTGTTTATTTACTAACAAATAAAGCATGGTTTACCTTGAAATCCCTAGTTTAGTGATGATTGTCTGTATCATCCAGATTTATAACTCTCCAAGGATGGAAACAAGTTAGAAACCGTGCGTTGTAACCACACTCCGTACGTAGTGGAATCAGTGCCACAGTGTATCTTAGCAAGATAATTTATATGTGTAAGTTACACTACATAGCGGGAAGACCATAGATACTGTGAAGGCAGTACGGTTGTTATAGTAACCGGGAAGAACATTTCGATAAATCATCAAAGAAAGAAGATGGGCAAAGGCTAGCTAATAACATCCTGTCCTGCAGATATATGCCATTCACTTTAATAGTGTACATCGCCTGGAGTCTATTGCCTATTCTACCAATTCATCCCAAAAGTTAACCCTTAATTAATGGAAATGACTTTTTGAAGCACAAATTGTTAGTACCTGGGGGGCTTTGTCCAGCTGAAAGTCATTGGGCTAAACAGCACATTGTACTCAGGGGAGCAGGAATTGAAGAGGAACTATAGTGTATTTTGTACTGTAGCAGCAAGTCAAACAAGAATGGCAAAATCAGCACAGGGTATGGACATCTAAGTAAATATTAAAGTAAAGTAGAATTCACTAGAAGTGTGGGCATATATATATACATGGGGGTAAGGTGTGCCTAGCTTGAGAAATACATAAATTAAGGATAGATGGAGAGGAAAGACAGGCTTTTGTAGGCAGAACATTTGTTATTGTAAAAAAAAAACATATTTATTAAGCATATTTTGCTTTGACTAAAACTAATCAAAGTTCCGCTGCACTAGAACATCTACTAAAACAGTGCTTCTATGCTACAGTTCAAAAATATATATAGGTCATGTCACAGAAAATTAGACTAATGTTGGCAGATTAATATGTCTTGATTCCCGACGCGTTTCACCCAAAAGGGCTTCCTCAGGGGATAAAGAGATTGGAATTGTTGTCTGCTGGTGGTTAGTTTCTGGGAACACAGTAAGTGACAGCAGTGGAAGTGATTAAGGGTTCCTAGGGATAGAATGGCTAACTAGGTGAGTTAGAGTTTTTGTGAACTGACTGCAGTCAGCAGTTGTTTTGTATTGGTTATGAATATAGTATAGAAAAGGTGATAGTTTGAATTATTTAGGATGTTGATATTAATATCTTCACAGTTAGTTGAAGCATGATATGTTCCAGTGATTTTGTTGCTTACTGATTATTCAATATCCATTAATGTTACCCATACTGTCAGGGTGTGCCACCTTGGAGATGTTCTATAAATACTGTGATAGGTGTATCATATAAACTTCCACTGGATTTACAGCAATTATTAACTTGGAACTGTTATATGCCTGAGATGCTTGGGCATACGCAGAGGGAGCTATCAGGAGTCTCTCGGGATGCGTGACCTAGGTATCCCAGGAGGCTCAGCAATACCATTCATTCTTGATTGCCTAGGCAATTAAGGGGGCAGTGCTGCACCCTTTTTTGTCTACCCTATTATGTAAAGTGAAAATTCTGAGTTTAGGTATGCTTTAAGTTGTCTGTGTTAACGTGCATTTGCTCCTTATACTGCTACTTAAAAAATGACTTACTTTCTGTTATGTTCTGACGTCCTGCAGTCACTGAAGTTCACATACTCCCAGAACTGTCAGTTCCTATATTAGTTTTAACTACACAGGAGAACATGACTCCAGAACAGGCTTGAGAACAATGCAATCATTAGTCATCCCTCCAAATGTGCATTCTGGTTTGCAAAATTGTCCGAAAACATATGTAATGGGGAATGGGCAGGGCTAAGGCTATGTACTTAGATTATGTCACTGGAAACAATCTTTCTTGATTGTTTCCAGTTACAGTAGAATGACTGGGCGCAATACAGTGCTATTCCGGAAAGGAGAGGACAAGTGAGGGGCACCTTATTCTCCTCCATAGGAATAAACAGTGGTCATCCCCACTAAGCTCTTTACGGGTCCTCCAGAACAGATCAATTAATGATGTTAGGGGACCAATGTACACAATCACAATTTCTGCCCGAAAGGATCATGATATTTCATTTTGGGTGACAACTATCTAACATGTGTACAGCCTTAGTTGAAGTTATGTTGGGGCTAACGGCTTCCTGCAGTTTCTGATCTAAGATTACATTAAATTTAGTGTAGCACAGAATGCAGGCAGGTTTTAATTGCAAGATTACTTGGCATCTGTGGAATAAATAAAAAGGCATATAGAGGTTATTTTCCCCACTAGATATTACACCACTATCTTCTCAATATCTTAGACAGCAGCCCTGTATAACTATGCCTCTGCTACTGTTGCATAAGAATCTCCAAAAAGTCACTGAATCATTTTGCAGCTATAAAAGATTTTTAATTTCCTAAACTGTCAAAGAAAAAAATATATCAAATTTGGTTGTATGTTCTAGAATTCATCATTTCCTCAGTGGAACATTTTGAGATATTTTAATATCTCATTATAAACAGTTCAGCAGTAGATTTTTTTTTTGCAATACACATCTTTACAGATTTGATTTTACTTTATGTATTAACCTCAGAAAAGTCCTTTAAATGTGCAGTGAAGAATCAGAACTGAAATCTCAGTGAGGACATTCTGTTCTGAAAATTACAATAGTGGGCACAATGATAGCCATTTCTAAAAGCTTCGCCGAGCCTTTTTTAAGGCTTATTGTTCCCATAGATACAATGACTTGGCACACTATTACTGAGGAAACAATGTTACTGGAAAGTGCCACCAAAAAGTGCTGAATGGAGCTTTTATTGTACCTGCAAATTAACCTATGGCCATTTTGAGCAGAATCTTGTTTAGAAACCACTTTTTTGTTTCTCTTTTTAAAAGAAAACCAGTATTGTTCTCAATACAAAGAAAAGTTGATGTTGGACAGTAGGAAAAATGAGGGGCAACTTTATTGCTGTTCAATGACATCTGCCGGAGTCCCTATAGCTCTCATTGCATTTAAAATCTAATGTTTTCATAGGCAGAAGCCTACCAAAAGCCATTCCTTCACCCCCCTTCCATACTTGTATCTCCTGCAGCGTAACACTTCAGAGCTGCAGCAAAACAGATAAAACGCAGCCACTTCACAGTTTATTTATTATAAGTGGTAAACAAGTCAACAAAAATACCTATAGCATTGCTTTATAGCAAAGGGTGTGTCAGCAGTTGCAGCACAGGCAACAAAATAAAACCTGATTGCTATCTGGACCCTGTTCTAGTTTGTCCCTTCTCTTATTGCTGTCCCTTTTGCTGGACAATATGCATGGAAATTTTTGAAAAAATATCACTAAAAGGATCAGTGAAATAACAAAAAAATGAATATACTAATATTACATATATTATCCTCATACAGCTTACTATTTTCACAAGCCCTTAAAGCACAAACATTGAAATGAGCCCAACTGACAAATGCATAGCAGCTACAGAGGGGCCATAACCCTGAATGGAATTCAGACTATGGGAAGCTGAGCGGGTGCCAAAGTAACAAAATGGATGGTGCTGTCCCAGATTTATATGGGTAGTATAACCTGGGGTGTTGATTCAAGGATTTTTATTGAAGGACTTGAAATACAAGCGTCAGTCTGAGGCCGGCCAGAAGGTCCTGATGGAGGGAACATTGTGTGACCTCCCAAATGATTGCATAATGACTCAATAAAGCCTCTTTAAAGAATAACTCAACAAAGACAGTTATCTAAGGCTTCTTTCGGACATGCAATTTAAAACCAGAGGTTAGCCACTCCTGGGTGCCTCCATAAGCAATTTTTGGAGTCATCTGCAGAGTTTGACAAATGCCATGTGACATGGTTGAATGTAGTTGTGGAACAATTGACTGCACTGCAAGGTAAAATGAATCACCTCCAGGCCTCTAATAACAACCGTACAGCAACTGCAAAGCAACCCAAGTTCCATCGCAGCTCATTGTGCTTGGAATGCATTCCTTAGGTCAATGGAAGTGGCTCAAGAGCAGCTAGAACTAGCTAGCAACTACATGTTGTGTTCAAGAACAAAATAGTTTTCCAAACATTCCTCATCCTTAGTAAAGTGTGTGAATTAGGCAGAAAGAGTGAATTGTGGAATATTTACTAGTAAAAAGAACATCCAAACGCTTGGTTGTGTTTCTAAAACTAGGAGAACTTTATATAAAGCCTTACCACTGCCATACTGTTGATTTAAAAAAAGTAACTTTCATAAAGCACAGTGGTGTGCTTTACCAAATGCATTGTGCTCTGCTGGTTTATGGATTCTAAAGCAGCCAGAGAGCTATTAAGATTAATGAAATAAATTCTAGAGATGAGCATGGTCTAGTGACTGGTATTAGGCTTCCCATTGTTGCCAGGATTTTATAAATGAGCTGTACAATGCAGACCACGGTGTGGGGTCATTTTTAAGTATGTCTTTTAGTGCTAGGAAAATTGAGGTGATGTCTACATCAGGCAATAATATTGCAATCTGTTTATATATAGAACTTTAGAATCTACATACTTACTACCGGAGTCCCCAGCAGCAATCAAACTATACAGCCTAGAGCACATGGCCTTTTTTCTTCCAGTCCTTGTCTCACACTAGTTATATATTGAAATAATATTCTCCACTGGCCTGAAATGTATATTTGTTGCGTTTGTCTTTCGAATCCAATTACCATACCCGCAGTGTGATAAGTCAGAAAACTTCATGCATAAAGTAAAAGTTTTCTCACAGTTGTTTCCTGACAAGCAGCTCATCTACAAAGATCCGCTGAAAAGGCCAGCTTTTTAATGATGTTCCTCAGAATGTTTTAAAAAGTAATGAACATGCTGCTTTTTAAAAAATACCAAGACCTAACATGTTCAGCCTATTTTACACCAGCTAGTTCTTTCTTTGAAAATCTTTGTGTTTATTCATGGTGGCATTTCTGAATTTTAGAAAATGCACATAAATAACTACCAGTTCTCAAAAATGATCCCCCTGTTGCCACACATTATAATCATTACCTAAATACCGATGGTGATGTATTTATATATTTACTAGTGCTGTTTAATTTACCCATAATAAATTTACTTTAATTATTTTATGTTACAAATAGTTATTATCTATTATCTTTTTATTGTGGTTTTCCAAACTCATTTAGCTTTACAAGTAACTGAAAATGGTTTTGTAAATGCCCTTAAACTGTAAAGTATTTCTATCCCTAAAGCACCCCTTAGTATTTTAGACAAGGGACACCTCCCCTACCTACAAACCCAAACAATGCCCCTCACACCCTCCATCTAATTGCTACAACTAAACAAAATTAGAAACTATTTCCCAAATACTCACCTAAATCTTTGGTCACATAAAGCATTGGGTGCTTAGTCGTCAATCTTCCAGCCTACATTGCTGTTTGGATGATGTGGACATTTTTTTATTGGAGCAAAATACCCCCCAAAAACTTTTGGGGCTTTCAAACTGTAGTTAGCAGTTACATATATTTCCTATTTCCTACTTTGGCTTTCTATTGCCAGAGTCTTTTCTGACTTCTTTGCATGGAGACAGCATGACAAGGGAATCAGCTGGTGGCAGGCATTGACTTCTACTTTATCTATGGTTTTCACGCTAGAAAAAAACTGCCAGTGATGGTCCTAAAAAGAGTTTTTTAGGGTTAAAAAACTTATATTTGAATGTAATGAAGCAGAGGGATAAGTGGAGGGTAATATGAGATGGAGTCTGGACATAGGTGTTAAAAGATCAGTCTGAGGAGTCGTGAATACTCAAGCCAAGGCTTACCTCTCCTGAATATCCAGGTTATATCAGGTTGATCCGGAGGATCAGGATTCAGTACTGAAGCAATAATCTGGAACAAATAAGCAGGTTAGAAGTTCAGTCTTTATACTAATTTACAGTTCCAGCTTTATAAAAGGACTGAAGCCACTGAAAGCTGGTAACTCTTAATTCAGGAAGAAGGTCAGCAGTTGCACCCCTTTCGGAACAGGTTTCTTCGTCCATTCCACAATCTGAACCCTGACTAAATGACCTAAAACATGAATTTGCTCCTCCATATCAAATTTCCATTTTTTAGGGTTGAGTAGGCAAGGGTTGGAATCCTTTTTGAGTTTTTTTAACTGTTTGTACCACACTAGGGAGATTCATGCTTTCTTTTTGTCCTGGTGACCACTGATACAGATAGCAATGGCTAACAGTGGATGAGAGGACATCTTCCAAAAAGGCCTCCTCCCAGCCATTTTGGGGCTAAACAGTTGTTCTTGCTTTGGCTGTGGACACTCAAACTCATCCAGTGTAGACAGTCCTGGCAAGCCTTATTTTACAATGAAAAGCTGACAATTCTTTTTATTTTCTATGTGGAGAATGATGTAGATTATATGGTACATCAGATCTCTACTGGCTGAAGAATGACCAACTTGGGGATTGTCATTTTATGGACCCTTGCCAAGTCCACATAGTCACATTGAAATAGACAGTTTGCACTGGGGGAAACACGGGAAGGAGATATGACATCATATAATATATGCAAACCACAAAAGAATAATATGTATGTGTGTGGGAAATTCTCTGTGGACATTTAAAAAAGTCAGCAGCATCCCAGATGATAATTAACATTTTTACATGTGAAATCTCAGCTGATTTGCAATATTTTTTTATGAGAAAGAAAAAAAAAAAGCCAAAATACAATTCCTAGTAAAAACTTTTATTGCTTTTAGGCTGAAAATGTACTCCAAGGGGGAATAATTCATTAATCCCTTTCAAACAATATCTATGAATCTAATTTTATAGCTGCTCTTTTTTTTCATTTTAAATACCCAATATTGTGTGTCTGCGTAACAGCTATAAATACTGTCTCACAAAGGGATTGATTAACTGATACATAATAAAAAGGTCATTTTCAGCAAAAGTTTAATGTAAATCCATAGAATAACACCGTGTTTGGGTTAGCAATTATCTAGACACAGTAGTGATTGTAGACGGACTTGGTAAAATAATCTTCAATGCACCCCGTATAAATACATTCCTTCTGAATGTAATCCGATGAGCATGGAACAATTTAAACATCTGTTTAACAAGTGCTTATTGCCGAGCTGCTTCTCAGCTACTGCAGGCTCGGCTTCTAACCTCCGAGTTAACCACAAAACATGCTGAAAACAAGCATGGACACTGTACAAATCACTAAATGTGGAAAACACATTTAACCTCCCCTTTTGTAGACAAAAAGTGATATAAATGTAAACCGGGCCAAAAGCTGGATTATGCAGTTTTCTTCTTCTCCTTATCCAAAGACAATAACATAAGAGGTAAGGAGCAAATATAAAACGCCTTTAATGTGACCCTGTTGCTTTTTTAAAAAGCCAGGTGCATTCTGCAAAGCAACTTTTTATACTTACCTGTCCCACTATATGTGCTTCCAAATTCATTATGTTAAACAGAGAAGCTTGCTGAAAGATATATATATCATCCAGCACACTTCCAGGTGTGTTGGATGTTTGGTCCTCTTCTTGCCTTGTAGGTACTTCCTCTGGTGTGTTTTTTTGTATATTACAGGTATATCCTATCACCAAGATTCTTTTTTCTTCAGCTAATTTGATTTCTACTTCATAGGCAGCAGGACAGGTAGTATTACATATATACCTAAACTATCATTTTTTTTTACCTACTTGCCATTAGAAAAAAAAAATCTCCTTTTATACGTGGGCCACTAGATGTCTCTATGTCTTCTTGTAAAGTGTATAACAAACACTTGCTACCTGTAAAGACTATAAACACTTTACATGAGGATGCAGCGCCATCTGCTTGTGGCAAACAATAATACACAGAAGACCATTTATGAGCAAGTGACTTATGAAACCCCACTTAAAGTAGAAAGGTTTAACCTGTTGGCTATGGCCGTTGGTTTTCAGTTTTTAAAATGACAACTTGCTCACTTTAAAGCTCACACATTAAAAAATGATTAATGTTGTTATATATTAGGTAACTATTTGAAGTTGAACTTCATATAAAAGAGACAAATTATGGAGAAGTGAAAACATGAATACACCATTAAATGTATTTTTTACATGCAAGCTGTGAAAGTACTGAAATTTGACCTGGTCAATGATCTGCACATTACAGAACTGTGAAAGAAAAAAGCAGCACAAGGAGCTCTTGAGTCCATGTGCTGAGATGAAGCATGAGGATAATATGAAAGGACAAAGTGAGGGATTAGCTCTGTTATTGTCCAGTTTTAGGTTTAGCCAGATCCATGATGACCTGGACTCAGATGAAGTGGGTGAAATGAAGTTTCTAATTAAGATGTGAACACCTAGTGGCAGAAAATGGTACTCTGGATCAGAGAAGTTTTTTTCAGCAAACATTGGTTTTATACAATTTATTTTAATCTTGGAATTTTTTAGCCGAAACATGTTTTAAGGCTCTTTGCATTATATGTTGCATTAATTCTACAACGTGGAGAGAATGAAACCCCTTTAAAATGTTCTAACCCCTCAGGAAAAATGGCACAAAGACAAGAACGACGCTCTGTCTACATCATTGAGATTTTCTGCAGTCAGGACAAACAAGAGCCAATTTTGTATTTCCATGCAGGCAAGCTTGATTGAAATAATACGTTTTCTTTGATTAGTGGATGTATATTTACCAAATGCTCCACTTTTCAGATTCTGGAATGGTTATCTCTGTTTCCTAAATGGCAAGAAGAATGCAGCAACTCATTTTAAATTGTAAATCTATTTATATGCTAATGTCTCTGTGTTCCTCACCACAAATAGCACCGGTAGTGTTAGACAATTTAATCACATACATGGATTAGGCAGCAATGGGCAATGCATCTAATTTTTCTTGCTCAGGTATTTTCTTTTTTAATGTTATATAAGTATAAACTCTATAATTTGCCTGTTCTGCCAATCACTCGGGGTTTCTGATGGAATATGTGTTTTCTGTCCTGAACATGGGCTGAATTATTAAAAAAACTAAACGAAAATCCAACGGTGATTTATATTTTATTTTTCATATTGATTATCACTAGATGTCCAATTCTTCCTGTCTGGAAAATTCTTGACAACCTGTAAAGCTTTTCAGTTATTTATTAACCTTAAAGTGTTCTAAACTTGTAAAACTTAAACTCATAAACATGTTCTTATATAATTAATTTCTTCTAAAACGTCCTATGAGCCCCCAAATATAATTTTTTATTATGTGACCCCTATCTTGGTATGATGAAGTGCATTGAGGAATGAGTGAAGAGATGCTAGAGCTGGGACTTTAGAACAAATGGTTTAAGTTTTAATAGAGTTATGGACATTCTGTGTCATCAAGGGCACCTAGCAGGATATCTAGGCCATAAATATGTGTAGGCACTTTTCTAGACCCTCCTCTAAAGCTTGGAGTTCATACCATACCTTCAGTTTTCACAACAGTGCATACTCCTCTCTTAGGGTCTGATTAATAAAGCCCTCCAAGGCTGGAGCGCATACACTTTCATCAGTGAAGCTGATCCAGCAAACCCGGAATGGATTTCTTAAAGCTGTTTGCTATTTGTTAGCAAATGATTTCAATGCTGGACCAGATCCATTCCATTTTTGCTGGATCACCCAGATTCACTGATGAAAGTGTATCCTCTCCAGCCTTGGAGAACTTTAATAAATCAGGTCCTTAGACTGAACTGGCTTACTCCGATTGCACACTGTAAGCTTCAGCAACTCATACATAAACCGAATCATTTAATTTCTGGTAGATATCCAGCATTTTCCTCCCTTCTATCTCAGGCCTGCTCCTTCCATGTATTCAATTTTAGTTTTTTCAATTATGCAGGTTCTGCTCCTCAAGTACTTATTACCTGGTCTGCAAATGAAGCATTCCCAAAAAAATCTACTAAATTGGCCCTTACGAATATGATACCACTATGTGATATTTGAAGAACTCAATAGCCAGCCCAATGATTTCTATCTAGAGCAGTGTTTCTCAACCAGGGTTCCATGTAACCCTAGGGTTCCTCCAGAGGTTGCTAGGGGTTACTTGAGCAATAAGTAATTTGTACCTCTACGGTGAGTTTTGGCTATCTGTATGGGTGGCATTTGTCTCAATGGCTAGCAATGTAAGAGGCATTC
>NC_092860.1:137302537-137423446 GCF_032062135.1 Pyxicephalus adspersus
CTGTAAACCCAACTCTAACTTTTGGGTAGAACTCTTGAGAAAGATTTGGAATCTCTGACTGTTTATAAACTCTTTGTGTGTTCCAAGTGAGACATAAACTTATTTCTTTATTCTGTCGTACGTATCACAGACAGAAAAAAGGAAGGAGGGACAATCATATCTGACCGAAGTTCTAATCTTTTCCATTTCTATTTAACAAAAGATTTTGGGTTAGCTTTCTTTCTGTCCTGAGTTGCAATAATTATTTGCCAGTATCTTGCAATAATGCAACACTGCTGTAAAAATTCTCCAGCACATTTCAAAGTTTCTCGATGGGATTAAGGACTGGACTCTGTGCAGGCACCCATGTGTGCAAATCATGTCTCCTGTTCCCTGAACCACTCTATCACAATTTCAGCCTGATGAATCTTGCCACTGTCATCTTGGCATAAACCTGGTCATTTAGTATAATCACGTAGACTGTTGAATGCATTTGGTGGGCACATAATGTTGCTAAACCTAGACCTGACCACATTAAGCGACCCAGATCATAACACCACACAGGCTTGGGGACTTTTTTTGGCAAGGCATTGTACTTTAATGTACATGATTTGGCCTTAAATGTACTTTATTATTATAAAGTCAAGGTCCTATTTCACTAATCTGCTATACATAAAACATAGAGCTGTGAGTTTCACACAATGCTCCAGTGGCCATTCTTTTTTTCCCTTCGATCTGTGTAATTACCTTTCTTTTTATCTTTTCAAAGCTCCTTTATTTGAGTATAAATTACATAATTTTTTTCTAGTGAAAAGCCAATTTCAATAGGCCCCTAGTAAAAAAACTTTTTTTTGCTATAGATATACACAGCCAACAAATGGCATTAAAAAAGAACAGATAAGCACCGTATTTCCCTGAGCAGAGATTTTCTAAAATAAGATCAATAAGATGAAATGTGTGAGCATTTGAACAAAAAATCTATTATTTAGTCACTAAGTGAGGTTTCGCTTTAAAGAACAACTATAAAGGTCTGTCAGCGCAACGATACAATTATTTTATTAAACTGATCACTTCCACGACTAAAAGACATGAATAAAAATCTAGATTCCTTCTAAATCAATGTCTAACGTGTTTGATTCATCAGAACTTTCTACAGCAGAAATAGGTTTCTGAAAATAAATTTATCTTCAGTTCTAGTTGTCGAAATGACAGGTCCTCACCATCAAATGTCACAAGAGATAAAAAGGTCAGGACTGACATGCACTGTATACCTCAGAGGGAACAGCTGCTCTGTTCACGCTGGTTTTTATCTGCCATCAGGTTATATATCCACACTGGCTTTCATCCATAGGAAGACAAGCAAAGTTCTTGTGAGATGCTGCAGATCAGTACTGAATATCCATAAAGCAGCTGATCATTTACAGCTATGGATGAGATTTCATGGTAAGGCTCGATTCCCTAGACAAGCCGGTGTCTGAGCTCTCCCTATTACCTGCTTTATAAACATTGATATCGTATATCACAAGCATAAATATCTGTACGATGACTTCACAAGAATGGTGCACATATATCTGGTCTGTAGCTACATTAGCTCTCAGGTTTTGCACCTTGTGTAAATATAACAAAGAACTTAGTTTTGAAACTTACTCTAAAAATGAAAACTTTCAAAGAAACTTAAAGCAAACCTGAAATGTTGATGAATTTAATTAAAGCCCTCTGTTGGTTTTCGCATACCCACCTGAAGTTACAAGACCATTATGAAGAATCCATTGATGCATCTGCTGACCACTTAAAAAAGAGAGATATGTATGTATATATATATATATATATATATATATATATATATATATATATATATATATAAATATATTTATTCATTTATATAATGTGTGAGATCAAGTACAACTTAATATTTTGAAGCGAGGCTTGTATTTATTTAAAGGGACTGTCCCTGTTTTTGTCTGAAGTATAGCCAACTTAAAAGTACATTTTAACTAATAAAAGCATTGTACCAAACAATACCTTTAAATCACCCTTTAAAATATTCAATTTGTTATTTGAAAAAGTGCAGTAGTGAGAATTGGTGCTAAATTTTTTTTTGTGTTTATTCATTCTTTTTGCAAAATATGTCTTTTTGATCCACTTGAATGGAGAAGTGCAGGAGGCATGTCCTTTGCCTACATTATTAATGCACAAAAGTGTCCCTGATTCAGAATACTAAATGGTCTTTAGCACATTTATTTTATATGTTGGTAAAACTTGCACTTTGTCTTAATAGAAACTGTATATACATGTGATACTTTTATATTGTGATGCTGGTAGCTAAAGGTATGTGCTGTGTATGAGTTGCTGCAGAAACTGTGGCCAGATGGTTGTGGGTAGATGGTTGTGTTTTCTTGTTCTATGAGTTTTTATAGTTCGGAGACATTCAAACTATATAGATGGTCAATATTTTATGCTAGCATCTGTGACCCATGTAAATTAGGTGCATTTTATAGTAAAATCAAAACATTAATAGTTAATGTAAACTTGAATAGTAGATATGTGGGGTGATAGAATACCATCTAATGTGTATTATTCTTTCTTCATATGCAGGTTATTCTGATACTCACCAAGTATTACCATGCTGACATGGGAAAGGTTCTGGAGAGCTCCTTATGGAGGTAGGAAGTTTTATACTATTCTTAATACATCTGCTCAGACAACTTACAATGCTCTCAATTCTGTTTCCATTGGAATATTAGAAAAAATAAAATGACAGATTAGAAATGTTCTTAGTTCATACAAACTTTTTTTTCTAAAATCAGGTCATGATCCTTCCCGACTTGTTTTTCAAATTTCATCTAGGTGAATCAAATTCTGCCGGAGTCAATGGCTATAAGTGAATGTTCAAACAATTGCATTGACTTTGATTGGTATTTTGATTTCTGATGTATGTATTTAAATTGTTGTACACTCATATACAGCTCATATTTATAAAAAATTGAATAAAACTTGGTAGCGTATCACAGTAAAGCAGTATCGTACTCTTGAAAAATATAAATTATTACATTTCCAACTTAACCTAATGACTCACCCAGATTCTGTTACACAAATCATTCATTAGCTGTACACAGATATGGAACACTCCACTTCCAATATGATCATAATACAATCATTATAAACTATACATTAGAATATATTAGACTTAGAACATGATAGTTTTAACATGACCTGCATACTGCATATACAAGTGAATGAGACAATTAACAGACTTAAAATATGATATCTCCAATCTGTCCTTACTACTGAATATAATCATAATTCAATTGTATTAGAAAATGTACAGACTTAGACCATAATACCTCTAACATGACCTGACCACTGGACAAAACCATGATACAATTGTATTAGACAATGAGCAGACTTAGAATATGATACCTTAAATATGACCTGACCACCAGATAATATGATGTTTTATCAACTTAAGTTCTTTTTGTGTTTTCTTATTGAAATAAGAGTTATGGCCATGTTCTGTTTTTCCTGCAATAAAATTATCATTTAAGGGACAAGTCTTTGATGAACTAGAGAAACCCTGTGTTATTTAATTACAGCTAGTCTGAGTTCTATAGTTCCCAGCACTTTATGTAGACCTTCTCTTGAGAGTATAGTGTGTTTTACGTCTTGATGGTCTTTCATGGTATTTTTTAGATGCTTTAGCCTGGATACTGCCCTTATTCCATGTCATGGGGATTTTCCACTATTTCATGCAGAACATTGCTAGCAGATGTAGCAAGCCATTCACAGAACTGTGCAATGTTAAAGAAGTAGACATGGAAAAGGGAAATGCAGGTACACAGAAAAAAAAACATTTGCACAACAAGGTCAGCTTTTCACAGGTTGTAGCCTTCTGTTCTTCATAAACTGGCTTTCTATTTCTTTGTGGTCCTTGGACTGTTTAGCCTTCTAGTTACAATTAGTTACATATGTGTGGAAAATGATCACAAATGCAAACACATGCTTAAAAATATTTTACAGACATGGAATGGATCATTCTGGATAATACTTTCTTGTGTGTGACTGTAGTTTTCTGTTGATTATAAAACAAAGCATGAGAAATATCAATCATTATCTTTATGATACTGTTCTGTTATTAACCATTATGCTGTATTATGGAGCAGCAGAAAATGGCGAGTGGGGAAAAAGATGGGAATGAAGGATTTCAGTAAACTGGAACCTTCAAGGCCCCTTAAAATATCAGCTTTACTTTCATGGATACTGTAACTTCCGGAAACTTCTGCCCAGCCTAATAGCAAACATTTATGATTCTCTTCCTGCCTCATTATTGCCTGGCCATCCTTATTGCTGATCTCTGACATTACCTGCCCAGCCCACCTACTTAGCCAGCCCACTGTGGCTCCGGCTATACTCCTTGTTATCCATGCTGGCTGACTGTCTCCACGCCCAGGACCAGGGAGTCCTGGGTGAGCCAGGGGTTGAGATTCGGGGAAGGGGCAAGAAGATGGGACTCATTGTTCATACTAATAGTGACACTAAACACTGGTGTAACATACAAAGAATGAAGAGAAGGCTACCTGTCCATCAAGGACAAATAGGAGAGCTGTCTGCAGACAGAGGCAAATTAATTTTCTACGGGCAGATCCCTGCAATGAAACCTGATCAAGATGTTTAAGTTGGGGCTGAACGTCCTTTGGGAAATTCAAGATTATAGTATTAGATCTTACCTGTTTCCCCTGCCAGATGATGAACCAGATTATGTCTTGTTGACTCTAAGACAAATTCGTATTGGCCCCATCTCTGCACTTGGTTGTTGGTGTATAGGAACTTAGCCTGGCACTGCCAATGGGGGAACCCAAGCTTTGTGTATTCTAGCTGTCCCACCAACTGAATCTTCAGTTCTATAACCTACACAAAAAGTATGGACAGATAAATGATAAAAGCATATTACCAATGCTTTTGACCATTCACTCAACTCCACCCACAAGAACCCATCCATATAACAAGTAGTCCTAGAAAATCATGTTAAATCTCAAGAGGTAAGTGTATCTCCGCTTGTAATACATTTCCACAAATTGAAATTTTGACTCTAATGGACCCTGCACTGCATCATGTAAAGACCTAGTGTTAGTAAAGCACTAAACTAAATGTTCAAAGAGTTACTAAGGCATTAAACTGAACTTTAATTTATTTTTTTGATTATTCTGTTGTCTGCTCTGTTCCTATATCATTTATTTTTTTAAGGAAACCTGTCATCTGGCTTTAAATTTCCTTATTCTGAAAATGATGCCTTTATAATGATCTTTGTGCACACTCTCTATTAAGCACTCTACTTAAACATTTAGCTTAATAATCCTATTAATATTGACCTTTCTGTGTTCCGTGAAACTTATTTGAGAACATCCTGAAAAAGGGATAATTTAGCTCTGTCATTACTTCATCCTCAGCTTTTCTTCTGAGTAATTTGCAGGATGCTATTTAGAACATCCTAATTGCTCCTTATTAGCTTGTGCTGAACATTAACAGATATTAAAATATGTCACATGTGCTCCTAGTTATTATGCTGTTTAGTCAAAATAATTTTAATTATCTTGCTTGCCAATTTCTTTCAATAATTTACACCTGCATACACCTAACACCACCACCGCTGCAAAGAAGTAAAATGTGCTTAGTCATTAGGCAGTAGAGAGGGCAATGGAAACTTACAATGGACAGAAATCTAAAACAAATAGAAGTGGTAACATGTCTGATATTTTATAGAGATGCTTTGCAAAATACATAGGTAAGCTAAAATATATGTAAGTTTAAAGTATACGTAAAAAAAAAGCAGTACGTTTCTGCAATATTTGTACACTTTGCCATGTTTTATCCCTTTGAGGACCCTACAAGTACAGAAAAATACCTGCTGAGATGTGCTAGATGTACTCAACTACTGAGTCATATTGTAGGAAGACATTATACTGTGGGCTGAGTGTTGTCTGTCCTGCTGAGTTTTCCTTTGCTAAACTAGTCAGACCTTCCCAATCTTCAATCTCTACAAGAGGATAATCAATCTACAGTTTTAAGTTACAAACTAGGTTAATTATTCTCCTGGAGGAGAACCTGGTTAATCCAGCAAATCTGAAATGGATCTGGTTCAAGATATAAATATCCAGGACTAATAGCAAATGGTTTTTAAGAAATCAATTTACTGGATTGCCCAGGTTCTCCAATGATAGTCTATTACTCCAGTTTTGGAGTGCTTTAATAAATCAGGCTCACTGTATTCATCAGTTAACTGTATTAAACTATTTGCCTAAAGTCCTACATTACGTTGTTTGCTGAATAATTACTACTATTTCTTTTGTCATTGCTGTTTTGGAGTGGTCTCCATTCTTTGATTGCTTGTGACATTGAAACATTTTTGTGTAGGTACTTTTCAGGGTTATTATCTACTTACCAGAATGATACAATGGAGTCGAGTTACTAAAGCAACATTTACAGTTCATGTAGCAAAGAAAATTATCTTATTGTAAGGAAGTTTTCACTTGGTTTAAGCTACGTACACACGTCCAACGGTTCTCGCTCGATAATCAGCTCAGGGCCGATATTGGACGAGAATCTGGCGTGTTTACAGCACCCTTTGTCCATCCTCTGAACGACCATCCTGGCGGATTCACAGACGATGGACGACGAACGATCCTAATGCAAGGGAAGGGGGAAAGCGTGCAGCAGGGTGCCGCTCCGTCATTCACCCCCTCCCCTCTCCATAGAGCAGAACAGTGCTGTATGTACAGAGCTCGTTCATGCATCTTGCAGTCCATTAAAGCAATATACATTAATTTGATGCTCTTTTCCTCCAAGTAGACTCTCCATACCAATGAATGTTAAACCCACAGATAGATGGCACAAGTGGCTTCCATTGCAGCTAAACCTTTATACGTACTATATTAGGAGAAGAAAGATATTTCTGATCTGGGGTCCAGAACGTCAGAATACATGTCAATCATGATTTCACCTTGAGTTTTTAGGTTTGCAGTAAGATATTTTTTATGACTTCCGTTTATTAAAACAATGTTTTTAAACTCCATTATGCTGGTTTGCTTTGAGACATACAAATGGTACAGTGACTCTCACAAATACAATAAAATGTCAATCTGTAGCTTTGTATATCAGATACTAATTGTCTAATTGTATCTGCTAATGCATCTCCTTGATGTACAGCCTGCATGGAAGTTATTAGGTAGAACACTAAAAGCCTTCATTAATTTGCAGCATCCGTTATCTGTGGAGTCAGTCGTGTGTCTGCGAGGAAGTTGTTTATGCCTAACGTTTCTATGAGGAATGAGTAAAGTGGAATACATTGAAGAAAAAAGCCAGCAAACTATATACAGAAATTTATTTTCTTCTCTTTAAATATAACAATTTAACATGAAGGAAAGTTTTACATTATTCACGTTAGTTCTTGGAGGGAGCTGTTTTTTAAGACAGTAATGCATCATATAGAAGATGACAGATCTCTTTTATGGCTTCGCCTATCGTATTTGTAATAAGGCTGGAGATGAAGATAGAGACGGAGGGTGCCTAAGGACACCGACAGGAATAGATCTGGAAAAGACGTGGGCTGGGACTGGTAGGGGGGAGACAGTAGGCAGCACACACATATCACACTTATGTACAATTCACAGAAGGGATAAAAAAACTGATAAATATTGGAGGATTAAGTGGACCAATACTGCATTTAAAATTTACCGAAAAGTGATACCTCAAAGCTGACATTACAAGACGACAACTGTTTCTTCCAAAGCACAAATCTGGACAAAATGATAAAAATCAATTCATAAAAACTAATTGTTTCAGCATTTATTAGTCATTCAATCAACATATCTACAGGATGTTATGAAAATGTGCCCAGGGGGTAGGTTGTCACTCTGTCCTGGGCTCAGAACACAACTACACTGAACAATGCTTACACATTATTAAATGCACCTGCCTTCAGTCTTTAAAGCCTTTGAGACATTTTTTCATTTGCATCTTATGAGAACATTTAACCCAAATATGGGTTAAAAGAATACTATGAGAACCATAAAAGTATACCTGGGGTTTACAATTTTGTTTACCCCTGGTCTTATTCTTACCTGTAGGCCCATTCCACTGATCCTTGCTGCATGACTTTACTTCAAGCCACACAACATTTCCTCTAAAAACGTGTTACCACTTGTTTCACTGAATCTTGAGATTAGATCTTTTGGAGACTCTGTGTTCATGTTTGAAGGAAGAGGGATTAGATATTAAAGGGTGAAGGTAATAAAAAAGTATCAAAAGATATTTCCCAAGGGGACAAATAAGACTTTTGAGGGTGCTGGCTAGGGTTTGATTTAAATTTTAAATCATCATGATGGTATTCCTCCTGATCCCCAAGACGAGCAGCCAACTATGTAATGATTTATTTTGACAACCAATGATTCCCGCCTTGTTCTGTAACTGACAGCAGTCATAAGGTATAATACAATAACCGCCAATATAACAGGCCATTCTTTCCACTAACTGCCAATGTCACCCCTGCCCACTTATCACCATTAAAAGGGGGCTTTTCTTTTACTTTCTTTTTTTTTTTTTTTTACCAATTTAAAGAAACATTGATTTCCAGTGTAAAGGGTCACTTTTGTACTGATATATTGACTTCCAATGTAGGAGAAGCACTGTTCTACTGACAACTACCAAAAAAAGAACATTTCTGAGCACTCTAACTCTATTTACTCCCTGTATTTCCCGGGCATTTAATACCTTCTTTTATTATCATATCCACAGCTTCATGGTAAAACACAATGAACTGTAAGTGTAAGAACTTTTAGAGGGGTTCCTTCAGTCTAAGAAATTATTTCAAGTGTTCTTAAAAAGATATTCAAGGTGTAAATAGGGTTCAGGATGGCAGGATTTCAACATGAAGCTTAGATCAAGAACACGGGGACATGATCTCAAAGTAGTTGAAGTGAAGTTCAAAAGAAAGCTTTGAAAGTATTCCAACAGAGGTAGTGAGCCAGTCAACAGTAAATAAATTCTTAGGACAATTGTAAATGTAAAAAAAGGTTTAAAAACAAAAACAAAACATTGGCCAGACTGGATTGACCACTTATTGTTTTAATGTCAACACTCACGGTTGTATGAGTATGGCTTTCCTATAGGATTTAATAGCACACATGCAGTAAGAAGGAGGAGGAGGAAGAGCCACACGGTGAGGATCATTGGTTGGGGAAGATTTTAAGGTCAGGTGGGCAGAACTCATAGAGAGAACAAACTAACAAAAAAATACATAGCATACAAAGCATATTTTCCTTTAAACATGCCTGAAGCAGCAGTCTCACACAAGGTCTGGCTAATGACTGAATTATTACATTTAAACAAATAGATAAACTATTAGGTTCTTTGTTAATATTTGCAAACTTCAACTATTGTAAGTACATCAGAGATTTCTTTGTCCTAGTAACACAAATGTACTAGTTATCACAGCAAGAATTCAACTCTAATACTACATATTTTGCAGCCACCTGTGACATTTCACTTAAATATGTTTTCCTGATCTCAATGAACGAAGAACATAGAATATAAATATGAATATGTATTTAACCTTTAACAGACATACATTATGTGCCCATAATTTCATTCTTCATTGGTAACTGTCCTCCACTGATTTCATGGCTTAGCCTCACTAACTACCATTGCTCTGTCTATTATGGTGGCCTTTAATATTTTTCTGCAGTGATGTGCCTTTTTTATTTCAATTTGCACCCGAAGGACAAGATCCAGTCCCCTGTAGCTAAAGCTGGTAACAAAGTCATAATCTTTTTAGGCTGCTAGAAGTTACCTAATTTCATTAGCATGGTCCTGAGTTTAGTTCCAGTTGTTATAAATATACACACTGTCCACATGAAGTCAACATGGTGAAAGCTGCACTAGCAAATTTGACTAGCATTCCTTTTAACTTCTCCTTTGTAATGTTTTCATAAAACTTAAAAAGTGAAGAAGAGGACATTATTGATTTTGGGTGGAACAGCTAGGCGTTAATGTTCAATCTGAAATCTTGTGTTTGGTCTTTAGTCTAGTGGCCATGCATGAACAGAGATAATAACCATTCAGTGTTTTGCTGCCTCATTTGTGATTTCAGAATGAGCCTTCTGCCTGTTCTGGTTCTTTCAATATTAAGTTTCCTGATCTAGATTTGTCTGAACATTTGTATTGTGCACAGTGTTTTTTTTTTGTATTGTTAATGATGTTTTGTTTCTAGCTGGCTAGACTTGTCATGGTTCTGTGCATTTTCGTACTAAACAATCAAAAAGAAAATCCATTAGCCACCTGGTCTCTTAAACAGACATGACAACTGTCCCCCGCAGCAGCTGGAAATTGCTTCTTTCAGTTTTTACTTTCCAAACAAATCAACATTTGTTTTGGATAAACATTCAGCATAAGAAGACGCCATGTTTGCTTGCAGAGGGTTATGGGCCGCTTGTGGTTTACTTGAACTCACTTCTAATTTAATCAAGGAGTTTTTGCGTTTGACTGTTTGACCAACTACCTAGGTGACCTGGTAATTAATCAGCGTCAGTGAGGAATACTGTGCTGTGATGGAAGTTGTTCACTAGGGCTATATAGTTCAATGATTTTAAGTCAAACTACGAGTAATTAGCGCCTTTGCAGAATTCTGCAAGATAAAACGACTACAGACGGTTGTCTGCCAGCCCGCTTAACTGCCCAGAGCCAGGTCTGCAGAACCAGCTTTTGGTTTACCCACTCAATGTGGCTGTTAATTTGCTTATTTACATTTATGCCTTTGTGAGAAACTGGATCTTAATGAGTTGCCTTTTGGCTTAATTTAGACATAAAAGTAGTTTTGAAAATCCTAGAATACAGGTAACTTTTAGTTTCATGTAACCATGGCAAACATGATGGTTTACATGATAGTTTAAAAAATCATCTATACGAGAAGCCAGGTGAGTACCCTGAGCATCCTTCCTCAACCAGGGTTCCCTATGTAAGAACTCTATAGTTATAGGTTTCTCTGATTGACCTCTTATCCGATGTTAGCTGCTTAAATCCAGGGCCAATGCTAGTAGGCAGAGCCACCATTCATTATTTTGTCTGCAGTAAGACAAATTTTGACCAGAACGGTAAGGAAGTGTTTCTTCATCTAATCACCAATATCAGGTGCATTTTTCACATCCCCAATAAAATGGTTTTGGAAGGTTTCCTAATTATCAATTTAAATTTCAATTTTAAATTTCCTAATTGAAGTAATAAAGAAAAGGTTCAAAGAGGCCTGGCCAAGGAGGACAAAAATTTTGTGTCACAGATCGACCGGGCTGGGCAGTTCACAGAAGAATCTGTTAACACCTTATTGCTTATATGAAGTATCCATCTAATAAGTTATTTTCTTTATTATGATTTACCATGATCCCCAGTCTCCTTGCAGAGGATCCTTTTAATATCACAGACTTTCCATGTCTTGATCTGCACTGGAGGCAGCCATCTTGGTAGTGGCATATTTTTTTTTCCTTATGTCAGTGCCTCCAGCAAGAAAAATAATGAGCAGCACAGCAATGACACCACCAATTCTCACTTCAAACTTCCCAATATTATCAGTCTGTGGCATCGGTGACTTAAACCTTAAACTGTGTGACAACATAGGCAACGTCAAAGCCTTTTTGCAAGAGAAATATTGTCACCCTTGGACATGTAGACACTATTGGATCACTATGCGCAGAAAGGGCAGCACAGATCCGAAAAACTATGAACAGTAAATTGGCAAAAAAGTAAGGGAATTATTAAAAAGAAAAACAGTAATCCAAATTTGTAGCACAGTTAGTTGGTTTATGTGCATTTTGTAATAGAGTTTTGTAATATTTTAAATGTAAGGCCATGATCAGGACCTAAAGAGAACAAGAACTGGTGCAAGGACATCAATAGTGTAGGTGTTAGCCAGAAAACTAGAGGACCTTTAGCTTTCAGCAAATCTGTGCATTGATTCTTTCCACGTTGTCTTGGTTCATTGGGCTTGATTCATTAAAGCTCTCAAAGGCTGGAGAGGATACACTTTCACCCATGAAGCTGGCTTATTCAGAAACCTGAAATGTATCTGGTTGAGGATTGAAAACATTTGCTAGCAAATGACATTGAAGAAATTCATTCAAGGATTCCTGGATCACCCAGCTTCACTGATGAAAATTTATCCTCTCCAGCCTTGGGGAGCTTTCATAAATCAGGCCCAATGAACAGACATATTGACTTATCATTTATGTAACTATAGTTCCATTTGAATGATCATTTCTATCTTCTTCTAAGATTTCTAAGACTGAACACAACAAAAGTGTCCCTTCATATCTCTAAATACTTCTAACTATTTTTAGACTCTGCATGTTAGGTGACCTCCATCTTTAGTGTGGCACAAAAACACCATAAAAAATTCAGCTGTTACGGTGACCAGTGATTGATTTTCAGTCATTCCCTTCTTAAATTCATGTTTCTGAAGATGATGTGTTCAATTATTTTGGATAACCACACTGAACTGTCATGGGCTGGTGATTTGAGATTTTTTTTTACCTTATCTGTAACTTTACCACATGCTGTAGAGCATGTTGTCTGAAATTCCTCCAAAATCAATTTATATGACACAATTTCATCTGGCTGAGGAATGTTAGATAGGATTAGAATCTTGACATAACTTGGAAGGAGCACAAAACAGCTGCGAGGATTGAAGAGTCACGCAGAGTTCCGAGCCCGCTGGGCACTCATGTGTATCACAACTGCTCCAGTATCCCCAGAGCAACATGGCTCCCAACCTCCTTATATATATATATTTTTTTTTTTTTCATTTTCTTTTGAAAGTCATGCTGCTATTTAATGAAACAGCTACAAATTTTGGAAAGCTAAGATCAAAAGAACAGATTAAAAATAGCATTGCTGTTTTTCATATTTTCGTATTAAAGTTGAAATAATTTATGTTTTTTTAAGTAACCTTAACCATTTAGGTTACAGAGTAAATTTCACATGTCAGAACCTTTTGCCATTACATTGTGACAGCCGTGTGATATACAATTTAGAGGATTTTTTTTCTTGGGGTAGGTAGCCTTTCTCTGGTGCCTTTAAATAATTATTCAATTAGGCAAAAATAAGTAAAACCCAGGAAAATGTAGGGATATTTAAAAACAAAAGGGATAGTTTTGTATGCTTTTTTTAAACTTAAAAGCGTCAGTGGTATTGAATGAGCTTGCAATAATGGATTGCAATGCAGATTAACTATATTATCTGATGGACAGTTTAGATCAACAGCATCTCAACAAGCTACAAGGCCCACTAGATGCAGTATGACAAATACCCCTCGTTTTCACTCTACAGTATATATTATGGCATTGACACCAACAAGTGGCATCAAGACCCTACTATGGTGGATAACCAAAATTAAAAATGTGAATATGGTTACACAACATACAGAACTACAATGTATATATTAAACACATAATTTAGAATAGTTATAATATTGAATATATTCCACCAACAAAAATGCAGGATATCAACAATGAGGACAATATGAATCCCTCTGGCAAATAAGTATGGAAATTTGAAACCTTAGTTATACATAATGATGTGTAATTGACAGGTATGCAGTGTGCGTTCAGTTGAGTGTTGGCTGTAGTAGCCCCTTAGTCAAGGCCTTGGTTGACTGTACAGAAATTCTGGTTTACCACCAGTAGATGGAGATGTTTCCCCATGTAAAGTCTGAGATAGAAAAAGTCTGTTACACCCTTTAGACAAAGAGACACTACCACCTAATGGTGTAATCCAAATATAAACCAAGATACCTTTTCTAATGATATTTTCAAATTTTGGTTTATACCTAAAGCAGAACTAAAGTTTTTGTAGGTTTACCTTCTGCAAAAAGCATTCTTACCTGCCTGATTGCTTTTTTGAAGTCTCAAAACAGCTAAGCTGCGTATGTGCAGTTCCACGTTGGCTCCTAGAATAGCCATAACATTCTGGCTTCCCCTGTGGTTGCTGGAACTAAATGAACTAACACGCCTCTCTGCGAGAGTTACATCATACCAGTCCAGCCATCTTGATTTTGGGATGATCAAGACGGCTGAAGAACACAACATGAAAGAAGATTGCCTGCGATGGAACAGGGATAGGTGAGTATACCACAGTTTAGTTAAGTATATGTATTACATGTATATGTACATGTATATATATATATATATTGCTGTACCGATGACTTCTATTGCAGTTTTGCAATGTAGAAAATAGCAGAAAATTAACAACCAATCGGAGTCTAGCTAATTTTTGTAGAATAAAGGATAAATTGTACTGTCTGCTTTTTTTCAGTGGGAAACGATTTCCTTTCAGTATTTAATATGAGTGTCATTGAGTTTTTCCAATGCTGCAAGCAAAATAAGGACATAGCTGCCTCATTCACCCAAAGGGCTTGCATGACTAAATATTCTTAATGTGATTGTTCACCTTTGGAAAGAAATTCAGAACAATGTATTTTTTTTGTAATGGAGCTTTCTTGTTTGAATTGATTCCATTTAATATAAACTGAAGGACAACTGTGGCCTGTAAAAAGCAGAACAATCAGTTAAATGTCAGGCGTTTCAATGTGTCGTTGATCCCTCCCGAGTGTACTTTTAAAATAAACACACAAGACTGAGTGCGCTGGAGAATAATAATGCTGAATGCGGGTTAGACCGATGCAGAGTTCCGGAGATTGTTCCGCTTTGTGTGACTTTATCATATGACAAAACTGTTCATTCATAACCTAGCACTTGCTCTTAATGGCTGTTTTATCACACTGTTTCAATAAATAAGAAAGTGCCTGGCCTTGCCGAGGTGTCACTCGGACCAATAAAAATATCCCTGATGAAAAAGAAACGAAATGCTAAAATACTTTAACATCCATAACTTGGGAATAAAGATATTTAAACATAAGTACATTGCAGAGTTTAGAAAAAATCTCTCTGCTATGCCATTCAGTTTGCTTTTATCCAATGACAATAAAAGAAATCTATACTTTGTCCATGCAGGACAAATTCATATCTTTATTTTAAAGTGAAGCTGAACCCAAGCTTCAAATCTAACATAACTTTACACATGTCAATATCATTTCCAAAGTTGTTTTAAGTCCTTTTAAATATGCAGCTATATAAATAATAATTGGTGATCCTCCATGGCCACGCACAGACGTCTGTCTCCCAATAGTTCTTCTTCGTTATCACCTTATCCCATGATCTTCTGTTTGCACAGACCTGATCCACCATTGTCACTATTAGGGAGCTGGTCCGGAGCAATGATATGCAACCAATGGAGTGAAGAAATGTCTAAATGTTGTTCAATGAGATCAGCGGCACTTGCAAAAATAAAAAACAAATGCAAAACCTCATTTACTGAGGGAAACAATGTATCCCTTGCAGGGAAACAACTCTCTAATTGAGTTTGCAGCCTATGTTCCATTTCTCATTCAACCTCATTGTGCTTAAGCAAGCTAAATACCCATTCCGGGTTCTAAACCTAATTAGTTCAAGTTCTTGAAGCTGCCCATACTTACCTTCCCTTTGATTCTCCTTGACATTGGTTTGTTTATTTGTCTACCCAAGGACCTCAGGTACTGAATATTTCTAATCTTATCTTTAGCTCTGCCCTCCTTCCCTCATTTTACACCCTAATGTTAACCTAATCGGGCCACCCTTTACATTAAAGATCTTCAATAAAGTACAGAAGTACAAAGGGTTGGAAATTATGAACAGGTCATCAACCAATTCTGCTCCACCCCCCTTTCCTTCCACACCATCTATCACCAAATGTATGTTGCCTTACTGACTGCATGTGAGGTGTAGAAGGCAGGACAGGGTTTACTATAGCTTGACCTAGAGGTCAGATTCAAGACTTGACCTAGACCTAAGAGTCAAGATTTGCATACTTGTGCACCCTCCATCTACGTTTATTATGAAAACTTCTAAAGCTCCATTCATGTCCTATTAGGAAGCTTTTCGGTGCAGGGCCTTCTCCTCCTCCTGTGTCACTGTCTGTATTTGTCTGTCATTTGCAACCCCTATTTAATGTACAGCGCTGCGTAATATGTTGGCACTATATAAACCCTGTTTAATAATAATAATATAAAACATCTGAAAAAATGTAAATCTTTAATTCATTGGATATAAACTTCTTTTCGAATAAAAGGTTTTTTATCCATATTGCCTCGCTTCAGATTCATGTGAGCCTCTTTCCTAGTGACAGAGACTCTGCATACATTTTACGCCTTCTGTGGCAATTTCTTTTTCCTGACAGATGACCTTTTTACGAATGCCAGTGACAAACAGACACAATACATCACCGTAATAGTAGATCAGACTGGTGTTGGTATTATATTTAAAAACGATGTTCTTGTTCTGCATGAAGGAATCAGAAAAATATGGAAGCTTTATTTACAATTCTTCGTCTCCCTGCTGTTTTATCCTTCTATTTTACCACTGCCCAATAATACCTCCATGTCCCTATCTCTCTCTAATAAAATCTGAATTCTGATTGGTTGCTATGGTTTAGTGCACCCATTGCTCTTTGAATAAAATCATTATTCAAACATTTTACCAAGACTGTTTAAGAAAAACAAATATACTGCATAGTTTGCAGTGAAAGATGCTTATATATCTGCATATAAAACATGCTAACCATTTTGTCTGGGAGGGCTGCAAATTGGCTGATCAACTGAATTAATAGATTGTATTTTCTGTCAATGGATTCACCTTGTTTAGGTTTAATCCTGCACATTTCAAGCTAAGCAATGGAAATAAAATGCCTCAGCAAAGGTCACCTTCCATAAAATCCCCAAGTTAAAAAAAAAATCAGTAGATACAGAGATATAGACAGCTAGGATATTATGCAAATCTTGACTTTTCCTTTAAAAGATCAGCTTGGCCCATGCTCTCCCATCTCCCCAATGGTACATTAAACTAATGACTAGACTAACAAACCAACACAGTAGCTGCAGAATCTAGAGGAAAAGAGCCAAGCTTTGAAGGAAAAGTCATTATTATACATTCTGTATATAAATGTAGCTGCTCGTTCCTCTGGATGTAGTGATTGTTTTACCATGCAGTTCTCACTCATGGTAACAACCTCTTTGTATATGATTTACATTTTATGCTCAGTTTGTTTTGCCAAGTTTTGACAAAGGATTATTTTAGGGCCACTGGTTTAGGACACACGCTGTGTCTATTCCACTCTCTTCATTGCATATCTTAACAGATTTATAAATAACGATGAAAGCTATCTGAAAATAGTATGATAAATTTCTCACTTCAAAAGACTTAAAGTGGAACTATAATTAAAAAAACCCACCTACCTTTACAGGTGGAAAGCCGTCAATCCCTCTATCCTAGTCCAGTTGGTCCCACACCATCCCACCATCTTTCCTTGTTACAGCATGGGCTAGACACTGGGAAAAGCCATCCACCCCCTCTTCTTACAAATTCTTCTTACATAACCCGATCTCATACTGAGCAGGAGCGAGATTGGGTGACAGACTTTCTGAAAAATGTAATAAAAAGTAAGTGCTGATCTCTCTGTGCATGTGTGAGATTGGCATTTTTTGTTTTTCTTTTACATTAGAGGAAATCCCCTTCTGCATATGCCCAAAATGAGTAATGCGCAGAAGAAGCAGCTCACAGCGATCGGGGATTTGTGACGTATGTATCTCTTTAGTCTCTGGGTTTACCATTTAGTCTTTACTGCTGCAGCAGTGAGTACAGAAGGTAAGAGGTCTTCAAATTTAAAGAAAAATTTTTGTTTAAAAAAAGCATATTTTTGTTATGCATTCTTTTATATAAAGAAAAATGTGATCATAGGTCATGTTTATTGAGTATCAGTGCTTCTGCTTCCTTTGCACTGTACTGCGTAGGTACAAGTAGCAAGGGTCTTCGTAGAGCTTGTAGCTGCCGCTGCTCTGGTAATTGGGGCTGCACCAACTCTCAGTACAAGGTAGGTATGGCATCATTATACAGCCTATAAGGAAAATTTTTGGCAAACAGTTTGAAAATCAAACCCAGCTTGCTTTTCAAGAGTGTCTACCAGCTTGGGCCCTGCCTTATTCCCCTATAGGTCAGAGTCTACCTGGCCAGCTCTATCTTGCTCCCCAACATTCCCCTGTACCAGTCTATTCTCTCTTCTGCAGAGGACGAGAAATGTCCTAAATGGAGGAGAGGAGATGCTTGTCAAAAATTTGCACTGGGGCCCATGGATCTGTAGCTATACCAATGCAGTCAGTTACATACAATACAAGGTAACTGTTATCTGTTTAATAATCCTAATTAAGTCTTGAAGCTTTATGATGTATTTCTGATACTTTCAGCCCCTATATATCCATCCTTTTAGGCTGTTCTGTATTCTATTGATTATTCATTACTAGCTGCTATTGGAGACAAGGCTGCTGAGACATGCATCTCTTCATTAGTAGCTTCTATGCCTGCAGATCTATCATCTCTGTTAACGCACAGATTAAGATTTATCTCTCCAGGAAAAGCAAAGTAAAAATTACATTTATTGTTTACAAGATTTTCATAGTGATTACAGGGCATTTTTCTTCACCATCTGATACGATTTGCTGTAACGTTAAAGTGCTCTCATATTTTCAGGGCTAGAGAAAGATGACTCTGTATTTACAAATGCTTTTATAACTTTGATTTATTTCTCAATTTATCTTTCTTCAGGCCTTTTATGTGGACAAAAGAAATGCACCTTTCCTAAACATTTTTGAAACTAGACCATTTACATATTGTTTATTGTCCCACTGCCACAATAAAAAGTCTGTTCCAAGCTTCAGATGCTCTTTTGGCAAACAGACCTACCTCAAGGGGCACCCAGATTTGATCTGAAGCCCTCTTGGTATATCAGTTTGCACAGTGCAGGATCTTTATTTACTTCCTATCAGCCTTACAAGATAATGTTACAACTTACAAGATAATGTTTTAATTACTGATACATTTTTTAACACGATGGGCCTAATTTAGAGATAGTCTATAGAAAGATAGATTATCATGGAAGAACCTAGGTTATTCAGTAAACCTGGAATGGATGTTTTAACAATCATGTAGCATTAGTTGTCAAATGTTTTTAATTCAGAACCCGATAAATCACCCGGATTCCCCCATGATACTTTATCTCCTTTAGTCTTGAGAAGCTTTAATAAGTCAGGCCCAATAGGTCCAATTTCTAGAAAAGCTAGTTGACCTACCAGTTTGTTTTGGGTCAGATGGGCATTTAGATATTTAGGCTGGTAAAGGGGTCCTTCCTATGCACAGGAAGTACATTTTTTAGTCTTTCAAACAGGAAAAATATTCCAATGGGCCCTGTTTGGTTGAAATTATAATCCCTGGATGTCTGTGAAGCACTAATTTCAAAACTTTGGACTTTGTCATAATTGAGCACCTGTAAACTTAGTCTAAATCAAATTTGGAGGAACCCAATGTACATAGGGAACAAAAGAGGCCTAAACCATGTCTCACAGAGTGATGGATATATATAAAAAAATGATGCAGGAATGGGCTAAGGGCATGAATGGGGTAAGGATCATGAGGATAAAAAATGAGAAAGGGCTGATAGGTATAGGGAAAAGGTTGCTGTAAAATAGATGGCACAATACTTATAAAGATGACTTTAATGTATATTTCTTTTTTATATAATATTATGAAAAAATAGGAAAAACATTATTTTATAAAAAATGAATTGTTAGCAAATTAATTGTTAGTTCTTGTATGATATGGATACCGCCTAACATCCATTTCTCATGATTTGAGAAATGTATTTCTATAGATTACATGAAATCATGTTTTATTTCAGGAATATATCTTTATGAACGGTGTTAAAGAAGGTTCTCCTTAGTGAGTCCAGCTGTACAGCATGTTGTGGTTCTTTAAATAATACCAGCATTCATGCTACATGATATTTATGCTGTTCCATAAAAATACATCACAGTGTACCAAAAATCTTGGTATCTTGGGACCAGAACAGCTATAAACTTCTTCTTATGAGCAATAAAATAAAAGACTTCTAGGCAGGAGTAAGTTATTCCATATCTCATTCCAGCTTTTTTGGCAGTGGTTTTATTGCCGTACCTGTCCTGAAACGTGTTTTGTGAAACGGTAAGATCTATGCTGGGGATGGGACCTCATACGTGCCCATTTTACCTGTCAGATATACAACCTACCGACCATGTACTTCAAGCCGAGAGATCAATTTTACAGCCATTTCTGTTTAGTGCACATATAAATGACTTTCAGGTCCAAATTCTAAAATACTGCATTAGAATGTTGTGGCTGACAGTAAATGATAGAGCTGAGGAAGTACAGTCAAATGGCTGCAGATTATTTTGAGGTTAGCTGATGGATTGTATATTGAAAAGCAGGGACATGATATAAATAAAGGCATCAGAAATTATGCTTTCGGATTTAGAAAAAATCATCATAACATTTTGTTTATTTTTTATTTGCATTATTATAACTAGGAGTCTTTTTTACTGTGAAACAAGTTGTACGTGTAGTAGTTATATTTTCCCTAATTGAAGCTTATATTTGTAAACTCACAAGTAGGGCATAACCCCAGGACACCCAAATTCCTCATTGCCTATGAGTATTCCTAACCAGGACAGCAACTTTACTTGCTGGGTTGGGGTTCCTTGACCAATATGCAACTTTCAGGTCATTTTACCTGACACCAGTGCTCTTTTTGACTATCTGTAAGGATGACATTCTTCCCATTAACTAGGAAATTAGGAGGCAATCTTCCTATTGACCACCATACTAATGTACTGTGAGCTGTGGATATGATATTAAAAAAAATGTATGATGAATTTTTACAGAAAAACATCTCAAATCACTCAGCTAAATGCATATAAATTTTTAACATATGGATTATTAATAATAACTTGGATGTGTTTTAATACTCATGTGTCCTATACATAGCCATGTAGAATAGGGCAGCGCTTTTTGCGCCTTACAGAAAGAAACAAGCTCTGCTTCCTACTTTTCAATGCTACAGAGAGGTTTTGCTTTACCTCTCCTCACTATTCAACTCTATGGGTTGGCCAAGTCACCGAAACAACGTCCTCCCTACATGAATGATCAGATATATTAAACAAAGATGGCAATCTCTTTAGAAAGGACCTTTATATGATATTCCTATAAATGGGGAGTTAACTGATGATTTAGAATACTCATCACATGGAGATGCTGATTGTGGAAGTTTCTGATGGAGTATGAAGACCACATGAAGGGGCTTCAAATAAAGAAATTATAATGTCTCCAAATTGACTTTATTGGCTCCTGGGATACTGCTTAGAGGGTATTCCTCTTACCCACCTAATATATGACAAATGTATTCCAAACACTGACAACATAAGTACAATCATTACTATAGATAATATTAATAATAATTAATAAGAATACAGCTCTTTTTTTTGATGATCGATGTATACTCTATGTCAGTGAACCTATTGAATCATTATGACAGACAGGCAAAGACATTTGGCAATGACAGCATATATTTCCCAGTATAAAAACACACGGGAGGCAGTCAGATAGAAAATGTCAATGAAACCAAAATATATCAGTAATTGTTATTTTTATAGGTGCATAAACAGCAGATGATGGATGGTTAATGTAAAGCACAGTGCAAGGGCTGGCATTAATTAGTTGTTGTTTTTTTATTTAAAGGGATTCTTGATTTGGCTACTTTTCTTGAAAGAGAAAAATCAGTTTCTCTTCAAAATGTCCCAGCTAACTATCTCTTGTTAGACTTTCTAACTACAATAGTATTTGCATTTTTTATTGAATATATGACCATCCAAGGTATTTGTTTAAAAGGATGACCCCTGTAACTGTTGGCACCATGGAGCAAGGGTAGGGGGAATTTGGGGAGCTGAGCTGCTGAGGTAATTTGAATGACTTTAATGCTTTTGCTGTGAACTTTAGGAGTGAATTTCTCCCTAGTGTCTGCAGCTACTGAGGTCTGTGTTTTAGCTAATGTACTTCCTAAACTATAAAACTATATAAATGCTTGACCAAAGGAAGGCTACAGATTCTCCTTTAATTGGCTTCCTTGCAAGCCACTGCAACTTTTGATCTGGTTTACTTGTACACCTTTAACATATCAGGTTGGTCTGACACCGAATCACGTTGCAGAGGCTTTTCTAAGTATTTTCCAGGCCACACACTGGCAGTTTTGTTAAGGGACGGGTTTCAGTATCAGTTGGTGTTTAATCTAAAATTCAGACAACTCTGCTGCAGGTAAAATACTATTTAATAAATCAACACAGACATTCTTGATTGATGAAATGACAGTGATCAAATCCTAGAAGTCCTCTTATCCCAGATATTCAGAAAGAGCGTACAGCTTAGTTTGCAATGCAGCGTGTACTATAATTTGATAAAAATAACTTCTACAGGTCCTTAGACAAGCAGATTATAGGTCTTTCAATTTTTCAAACTCCACTGTACAATTTTAACTAGTACACACATAAAATACCATTACTGGAACAAAACTTTCTAAAACAGTTTACAGTTCTGTTATTATGTTGTATGCTTTAAACTATTGTTTTTCTAGTCTACGGTAGAACATCAGCCAAATACAGCTGATTACAAATATGGAAAACTGTTTAACCTGCCAAAATATTTGCAGATTTGCCTTTGATGCTTTGTGATTTACGCAAACCTCACACATTGGGGTTGATTTACTAAAGAAGCTTAGACTGTTTGTTTGGCAAAATGAATTTTAACTTTGCTAGGAATAATTCATTCAGCTTAGTGAATGTGGTGAAGCTCTGCTTACTTTGGTTATCCAATGGCCATACATCTCTAAAAAATGTTCATTCCCCTTGTTATATCCTTACAAGTACAGAAAAATTCCTGATGATCTGCCAATAATGCAATAATGTTTTAATTTTCTTTTAAACACTTTGAGAAAAACAGGAAGGGTGAACAGACAGCTCTGAATTTTTTGGCATGATTAAAGAATATTTTTTGCACATATGAAGCAAATATATATATATATATATATATATATATATATATATATATATCTTTTAACAGTATATTTAATAGACCTCAGTTGAGCAAGTACAATGAGTTTATTGTGAGGGTTGACTTATAATCCAAACACCAATCAGACTCAAACTTACTTTGGTTTGTTGAAGTCATTGGATTAGTGTGCAGGATGGTAAAGTGTGGACGCTACACAGCTACAATTGCTACTTGCTTGGTATTTTAACACCCTGCCTTGTAAAATGGTATTTTTTACTAATGTTATTAATTGGTAATGGTAACTTTATACTCAGGATTCAGGAACTCTAACCCATGTGCTCCTCCTAATAAAATACCAAATACCTTGTGGATGGTTAATACAGTGCTTTCGTCTTTTAGAAATTGTAAGCAAGAACGGCCAGTGTAAGTTCGCCAAACAAGATCTAATTTTAATTTAAAAAATATTTAAAAAAAAACGCAGGCTGTGCTGATCAATGAATGCTGAGGAAAGGAAAATTTTCATTTCTTCAGCCAATCAGGGAGCACTAGAGGTTTTGAATGGGGAGACTTGTCCCCATTTAACCTCTAGTGCCAGGGACCGCACACAGGATTCCCAGGGCTGCATGAATTGAATGCAGCCCTGGAAATCAACTGCGATGTCGGGGCACTAGAGGTTATTTAACCTCAAGTGCCCGTGGATCGCACACAGTAGGATTCCCAGTGCTGCATGAATGAATGCAGTCCTGGATATTCTCCTGTATTGATTTCCTGGAACTTCCGATGGGTTTGCGAAATCGGTTCGACCAAATTTCACGCACCCATTGGAAGTTCGTGGACATTTTTGGAGGCATTCTCATTCTTTCCTATCCAGGACATGCAACCTTATTGTTGGTTATGGTGGAGGATTCAGATTACATGTTTAACGTCTGGGACTGTTATTTAAAATTATTACGTTATAAAAAGGTGCATGTTAGTTCTGAAGTTATGCCATGCTATCTTATTTTATGTTCTGCTTGTTAAAATGTTATACTGAGCACTATTTGGTAAATAGCCAATGACAGTTTGGCCAATTAACCCACAAAGAGAGTTCCTTTAAATTTTCAGGGATGGTTTAGGACAGGGTGAGAGGAGGGGGCCAGACAGCAAGTGACATTTTTTGGGTGAACCTCTGAGCTACAATAATCATGTGTGTGATGAATATCTCTCCAATGATATTGAATATTGGGGAAAAGAGATATGTATAGAAAAAGTTGGAGTGCGGATCTTACCGGTGTTGTGACAACTGGACCGTGAGCCATGTGTACTAGGGTACAGCTTTCACTGGTAACATAGGCACTGGCAGGACCTGTATTGGGAAGTCTTACACTGAATATCTCACTGGTGGCATAGATAGTGGCAGGTTAGTTATGTGTTATGGATTGTAATCCTCACTGGTGGCATGGATAGTGGCAGGTAATTTGTGGGTCCTTGACTGCAGATCTCACTGGTAAACTGTGAAATGAGCTATGCAAACCGGAGTGAACATTGCATTGGTACCATTATGACTAGGAAAGCAACAAGTGTTTTAGATGTAATAGTCCTTTAAATAGGAGATCATAATAAGAGAAATAATACAATATCACCTATCACATTCCATTTTTGTGGCACTTATAGTCTAGCTCTTGCTCCTACAGTTATGCCTACACACCTTATGGAGTTACTTCTTTGAACACGTAAGCACCATTTACATTTTTTTTTTATATGACTCCAAAATGTTTTATGTATATATGTATACTTTAAAGAAATAGTCATAAAAGCTTTTAAAAGGAAAGGATATATTATTTTGGTATTTTATTATTTTAAGCCCAGCTCGGCACCCCAAATTATCCCCTCCCTAGTATTGTTGACTTTTTCTTTTTGCAGGTATTTTGCTAAATGTCTTCTGGATTCTTACAAGATGCACATTGTTCTCTTTCTCTTCATATCTTTTCCAGCAGTGGGTAATCCCTACCAAACGTTGAAAAATAAAAACATTTTAAAAAAATTCCACATTGTGACATTCACATATAATGAAAATCATTACATGAGTTGCTTTTTAAGGTTTGGATCCATTACATGCATTGGATTTCCTTACTGGCTCGATGTTGCAATTTAATTTCTTTGCATGATCTTCAGTGATTTAATCTCTTCCATAAAGTTTAATGAATATAGGCAATTAATTACTCATTGCCAGACATCTCAAGAGAATTCAGACTTGTGATGCTCATTAGGAAGAGTGAACATAAGAAGTATATTTATTGCTGAGAGATCGATCTCATGCTTATGTTTACCCATCAAAAGGGAATAGTTTTACAATTATAGTACATTTTTCTTTGTGAAAAAAGTGATCACTATAGTAAAAGCTATGTAATTAAACCGGCCTAATACACACAGAACAAATGTTTAACAATGTTGAATGTGACGAGTTTAGAGGTACATTAACACTTTGATTGAGTACTACTGTCCTTTAAATGGGATCCCTGAACCAATAAGGCAACTCCTATTGTGATCAGCTGGTCAGCCTTTGTATAACACTGACAAGTTGAACATTATAGGCATATAGTAATTTAGTATTTCATACCACGGTGAGACTAGAGGGGGAAGAGGTTAAAAGGGACTGGTTGAAAAAAGACATGTCTATCAATTTCAACCCCCAGGGAAATAAACATATCCCAGATGTAAAACCCTATGGACATAGTTGATCCAGAGGAAGGCAAAAAAAAACCCTGGTACAATTTGCTCCAACCGGGAAAAAAAATTCCTCCTCATTCCCTAAGGCATCTTTTTTTTTTTAAAAAACTTTTATTTTTAAACAAAACCTACAGGCAGCTCTTCCCACCAGGAAGATTCAGAAGTAAATTATATTGTAGTGTCATCAGCTTTTCGGCTAACCCAGGGTTTCACGATCCTAGGGAGGGGACTGACAAAGCTATGGCTAAATTAACTCGTACAACTCACAGTACCACAATGCAACCAACCAAACTAACAATTGGAAAGCACTTCATGCGAACTCCATGGTAAACTTAGAACCAATGTCAAGAAGCCCTTTGCTGACCAAATTTATGTCAGATAGGTCCTACAGTATCTTGCGCCATGCTGAGAATATCGTAACAGACATCCTTCCTTCAAGAAAGCTAGCACCTGAAATTTTGAATGGCTAGTGGCTTGGAAACTGGTCTATCAATGAAAGCCCAAGTAGATCTAACTCGAGTGGTTTCCATTCAGCTATGACACTGTGATCACATGGATGCATGGTGGATTCATTTGCAATATAAAGCCTTTTAGCCTTAAGATAGCAGTGCAAATATGCAAATCCTGTATATTTCAGTGTGCATCTATGTATTACTATATTTGTTAATTACAATTATAGCATTTGAAAAACAGATGTTAGGTAATAATTACATTTTCACATTTGCACAATTGATAGACTACACAATTAATTAAAAAAAATCTATTTTTTAAAACTGTGTACCAAATTCAATCCTTGTATGTCTTCAAAAATTAGATATGTAACTTAGATATGGACATAATCTATGTGGTTATTGTCAAGTTAACCAGTGCATACTACTTTTTAAATTGGCTTTTATCTGTTTCCTATTTGTTTGCGATCTCCTTTTTTTTGATAAAGAACCTTTCACAAATAAACTATCCATTGCATTCCAGAGCACTGAGATCTCACTACACAACACTTCCTGTGCAGAATCAGAGTGATGAATCTTTTCTCAGATACTCTGGGAGCATAAAATCTAAGAGAAGGGATAAGGAGGATGGACATACCACCAGAGATTTTTGGACTAGAGATTTGTTTTTATTACATAATTGACCGATGGTGGTGGAAACAGGATGCTTTACAGAGTTCTGTGACCCCCCCAAGAGAACCTCCTGCACAATGTGCTATTTCAGCTGATAAAAGCAGTGTGTGCTCTGATTTCTGCTGCAGCCCGAGGTCATTCCCTGGATAAAAAATAGAAAATGTAAGAAAACAAAAATATTGCAAGATTTAGCACATCAAAAGAAACTCTTTGAGGCTCCATGAATCTAGAGCTTGTTTTGTATTGCAGTAGAGAGGCACTGATAGCTGCTGTGATATTTGTATTTGGAGACTGCTCACCCTTCTTAGTATATTGACGGGAGTGCAGGGTTTTATAGTCTGTAGCTACTTTCTTCATTTAAAGCTGAAATTTGCATTGGTTTGGGTAAGCTTTTTCCATAATCAGAAAATATGCACAACAAAAAAAATCCAGGAACTTTTCACCACTTCATCTACTGAAGCCATCTTCACTGCTAGCTCTTTCATTGACTTCTGGGTCCACCTTGATCCTCCATTGGCCATTGGATAGCCATGATTATGTAATACAACACGCACAGAAGTTACATTGTCCCTGGCATCTGGTTGTATACGCAGTGATGCATGTGCTGGACAAAATAGGCAAACAAAAACAAAAAGCCACAAGGAAAATGATTTGGGACAAATGAGGCTTTGCATGTATCCTCATATGAGCCCAAGTGTTAAAGTTTAACATTATCATTTGACTATCCCTCCTGTAAACCAAAATCCTTGTTTTCTTCTCAGTTTTTTAAAAAAAAGGATTGTCTTCCAAATGTTGTTCTACTCTTAACAGGCCATCCAGCCTATACATAGTCCATCCGTTTCAAATAGTATGAAATAGCACAATTTTTTTCTATATTTTTAATTAATGGGAGACATGGTCATTTGTCTACACATACCTCGGGGAGAAGTGTCCCTCAAGGGTCAATGGCCTTTGTTAAATGAAACCCAATGTTCTGTAAATGCTGCTCCTCCATAAACAGATCCAAGGGCGCTTTGAAAAACTAGAAGGGTGTTTCTGAATATAAACAGACAAGTAAAATGGAATCACCTATGAAGAATCTGGAAGTGCTCATCTTGGTATATGGAATGCACATATGCGAAGGAGCTTGTATATAAAAGCAGTTGCCTTGGAGATCAACCAGAACTTCTGACGCCTTTAGCTCTGGCTGATGTACGAGGTGACGGCTATTACATACAAGCTGTGTTAGAATTTTGTTTATACACCAAGGTAAGCGGTTCCAGACTCATAATCAGGTGGTTGCATTTTACCTGTTTACACCAAGAGCTGCTCTTATTATGTAATATATTATGCAAGTTACAATAATGATGTTACATGCATGTTATAGGATAGTCAAATATGAAGCATGAATATAAACATTTTACATCAACCTTTTGTACAACAGGTAGGGGGTTTGAGCTTGTTATATCTGGGTTTTAGATAACTGGTTAACTTCTATGTTAATATTACAGACTATTAGGATCTTAAATTAACATACAGCTGAAAGACTTATCTTTCTCAATCATCCTCCTCAGAAGGTCTGGCTCAGATCTATGGTTTGCAGTAGTCATCAAATATAACATACTACTGTGCTTTCTTCATACAATGAAAGTAAATGTTTCTTTTTAAAATTATATATGTTTTCCAAAAATGGGTGCCATGGTAGCTATCTTTCTTGCCTCTGCAGGATTAGCGTCCAAGTTCAAATTCCGGCAGTTATTAGCCCTCCCCCAGAAATTGGCCTTAGACTGTGTTACTGACATATGACCGTGTTATGACATATGACCATATGACAATGGTATGTATAGTTATAGCCATGACTATGGACTTTGTAAAGCACTGTGAAATATATAGGAGTTATATAAACACTGGCTAATAATATTCAATATCTTGACATAAGTATTATTCAAAGCCCACTATGGTGTATACTTTCTTCTTCATCTCTACATGCCTAATCCATATCAATATTGTGCACATGCTTTATGTTATGGTGTGTTAAAAAAATGGGTTGCCAAATCATCCCATTGTACATAAAATAAGAACTTTTTTAAAAGTTGCACTGCCCCTCAATGCATTACTGTAAAAACGAATAACAGTGCATGTTTTAACACATGGTATGGTAGCGTGCACGGACATGATATGTTACAGCGATAGGCACCTTTTGAAGGTTTTCCAGAAGATAGAATTTCACACAGCAGATAAAATAACACAGTTCTAAACCCAGACTTGAAATTCTGTAAGTGGACTTTCTCACTGAATCAGCAGAGAACATTATATTGTTTTCACGGCAGACAGCCATTAGGAAGATTCAGCAGTTGTAACCTACAGCGGTAATTTATTCTCTTTTCTTGTTGTATATTCCTGCTCCTAATCCATACATAATCATTTCTATAATAACTAACAGCCTGTTAACAAACGGTGAGTCTTGTCTGGAATAATGCATATGAAAAATTCATCACGACCTTGGGAAAAACAGACTTTATCTCAAGGCCTCTTTGTACAGTAAAGCTCTTTGTACCGTAAAACACAACATATTGATGACAGCTGAAGTGTATCATGTTAAAATAGTTGTGTTTCAGCATTGTTTTTAGTGTTTTTAATAAAGATTATTTTATTTTTAAATTAGAAACCCTATGACAGCAAAGTTTATGCACTAGTATTCACCATCAGTACCCATCACCCTAGACTATACTGGTGTGATTTGGTACCATGGGAATAAAGGTATCCTTGTGTATAAACCAAAAAGTTTGACCTAAAAATCCCATTAGAAAAAAGAGTATAGGTTTATACTTGGGTGGCACCACTAGATGGTGATGTGTTCTAATGTAAAATGTATAACAAACACTTATTATCTGAGACATTAGTAGAGCATATTACACACTTTACATGAGGACACAGTACCATGTACTGGTAACTAGTCATATTGTACAAAAGATCAATTTAAAGCAAATGACCCATCATATTCAACCAAATACAAAACACTTTGACCTGTAAAAAGGGGGAATAGAAACAGAAAAACATAAGACCATGTAATTTATTTATTTTTTGTTTAAAAATAACACACTGTGAATGTTTTATTCACATTATTTTTATTGGCATTTCAGTTGATTACCATTTTAAATACTAATAGTGATGGACACATTTTGTGCTCTGCGTTTATGCTTGAGTCAATGTAGTTTTCCTTTTTTTCAGGTAAAAGTAGGTAACTTGGTTTATATTCAGATTGGTTTATATTTGAGTCTATAAAGTAATCCAGTGAAGGTACAGTGGCCTAATCCTGGCTTCCCAAAGTCTTATAAGAAGCATTTCATTTTACCTGGGACTGTTGGGTTTTTGACCACTATCTTTCTAGTTCATAAGTATTGCTTTACAGAGTAAATTCTTTTGATCTTCCAAGAAAATTATTTAAATCTAAATTAAATGTGAATAATGACAGAGTGTTTATCCAAATCATTTTCTGTATGAAGTTATAAATTCAATTATAAATCTCAGTAACTTTGTTCTGTAATTTAGCTTTTCAGCTCCTGTTAGATTTCATCAATAAATCATGAATATTAAATATAGATTATTATATTATTACACATTTTGATCCAGAAGTTATGCTGAATTTATTGAATTTAAATTGTAGAACATTTTACAGTATTAGCATAAGTCATCAATCATTTCCATATACCAAGTTTGTAGTATATATGAACAAAAATCAATTTATTTTAGCTAAATAATGTAAATGATAAAACTCCAACCAGTATTGATAGTCAGTTTTGAGCTGACTGTTGTTGAACTAATGTGTAGGTATTTCTGCAGCTCAGACCTAAAATGAAACGGTAAAATCACATATTCTCATATTATGTAATGTAAGATTTTAATAATACTATCTTTGGCCTGAAATGAATCATTTGGGGTCACAGATCATTTGTATTCTTTTAATTTGTATTAATTTAATAAAGTTTATTTAAATTAATGTTTTTATTAGGTTTTTTTTTTTACTATTGATTTAAAGTTGTTTTTTTTAAAGCATTTATTACAAATGCAACAAAGGACTTATAAAGTACTGCTGGTTTTCTACTGTAAATAGACAACACACTTCTTTCTTAAGGTTCTAGGGCAGTGGGTTTTCAACCTGGGTTCCTCCAGTGGTAGTTGAGCAATGAGCAATTTGTGATTCTCCGGTCAGTTTAGGAGACACCAATGATCTTTTTGGCTATCTGTAAGGTGACATTTTTCCCACTGGCCAGCATAAGAGACTTTCTTTCCAATTACCACCGCACTAATGTACTGTGAGCTGTGAATATAGTAATTATAGTAGGGGTTCCCTAAAGAACTAAGAGACAGAAGAATCATTTAGTTGTATGTATAAACATTAGAGTTTGAGCTATTAAGCTCTGTAAACAGTTGAAGGTAAATACATAAATATGTAGAAATAAGCCTACTGGCTTAAAATAAGGTAACAAAATTTAAGACACTTTTAGGGTAACTTCTGGTTTACAGCTTTTTCTATCTACTTTAGAGAATGTTTGTTAACCATAGGTAATGTTTGAGAACTGCGTGATACCTAAGCATCGGTATTATTTAAAAAAATCCACAGTAAGAAACTCAGGTACAAAAACGATTTTAATTCTGTAGTGAAGCTTACACGCTGTTCATAGGAGACAATGGTATTAAGGCACGTTGTGTAACCCTCCAGAAGTTGCTGTAATATAAGTTTTGAGAATGCTTTTATTCCCACTGATACTGCTGAGTGTTGCCACAAGGAGAAAACTGTTTATCCTGTGCATGGTTTTCAAAGCAACTTATGAGTCTGTTGTACTATTCTCAGAGACAATAGTATATGTGTTTGTGTTTGATGTACTCTTAAGTGCTCAGGAAGATAATCCCAAGACAACAAGAGAAACTTGGCAGCATTCTATTGAATATATTTTATTTATGTCCATATTAGATAAATATTTTTTCTGTGCATCTTAGAAATTCAGTGCATTGTGTGTAAATTTTAGACAATTTTGGCATGTTGTATGCCTGAGGGCACTGTCTGTCAAACAGTTCTACCACCGGGGGATACTGCTCTCCTTTCTGCTTTTTAGAATAGATAAGAACAGTTACAAATTTTAGTAAGTAATACTTTGTATAAAACAGATCAGTATGTTTAGTTATTTAGACACAATGCACTGTTTTGGAAAGTATTTATATGCAGTAATGGAATAATAATTTTGAATAGGAAAGACCATGACCATCAGTATAAGCCCGGTCCATTGAAGGTCCTGAATTGATCCATATACATAGGAACAGAATCTAATATAGAACTTTCACAGTGGGCCTTCCTAATTGACTAGGGGTACTTCATCCCCCATTTACAGTCCTTATTTACTTGACGGTTCTACAAGCAATGAATGGCCTTTACTGAACTGGTTTGCCTGCCAGTAAAATCACCTAAATACTCAATCACCTAAAATTCATTTGATTTGCTGTAAACCTGTAATTGTGAGACCTATACCTGTGTTTTGCATTGGAAAATAAGAATAAAAATCCCAATATTGCCCCTTTAGACCTATCCAGTGCCCTGCAAAATACATTCAATTGCATTTCATTAAGGCAGCCACCAACATGCACAATTTTGTTTAATGCACTGCAGCATATCACTAGGTTCCTTTTTGTGTGATGTGGTATGCTGAAGCATGTATGCATTAAGATGTGCATTGGTGTGGCAATAAACATAATTGGCTAGACAATGCCATGCACATCTGAGTTGTGGTAACACTGGGTAATCCATTTTTTTATCACATTGGTTATGAAACCAGAATTAAACTTTAAGCAAAACTAAACTCACATTATTGTAAACTAACTAGGTAGTAATATTTTTGAGAGTATTTTCAGTGTCCTACATAAACTTTAACCATCTAGAGCCAGGTTTTCTATTTGAAGAGCTATGGAAAACCAAAGACTGGGTAAGATAGGAAAAACAAGAATTAAATGTTACATAACATTTCTAGTGCTGTTTTTTTGGTTTGGGTCCACTCTAAGGCTTCAAGTAAAATCAACAGCACACATAGTAATCCTTTAAAATAAATCCTATTCAATTCAAAGTTCTAAGCTAAATTATAGTCTCTATAAGGCACTTCTCAACTTTCTTAACTTTAAATTCTTCCCTAGACTCTGTATTACTCTCTTCATCCATCTTCTTAAATGATGGCATCCTCTTATCTATGCATTTTAGATTTCTCTTGCGCTGCCCCTATCTAAGAGAACAACATTTCACTCTAAAGGACACAAAGAGATTGTCCAGACCTTTAAAATATGTGTTTGCAAGTACACGATCCCCGGATTGTGCTCTGGAGGGAGAAGAGAAAACTCACTGCATACTCAATTTTAACGAGTTGTAGATTATTTTAGGAACATATATCTTTTGCCAAAAAATGACAGATTCTGGCAGATTTATGTTATGTAGAATTTCTTTTAACTCAATTATTTCTAAACAGTTCATGATAATTCTAAGTGTTACTAGGGCACTTTTTTCTTGTTAAATTTTGCTCATGTTTAAACTTAAACTTAAACTTCCAGTTTACTTTGCCATTGGAGAGTAAAAAGCAGCATGCAATTGTATTTTTCAACCTAGCATGATTTTGCAGATCTGTTAGCTTATTGGGACTTATTAGATCATGCGTTAGATTGGTTATTTTTATATATATTATTATATGTTTATAAATTGATTATTAAGTAATTAATTATCACTTTTAATTATGTTTGTTTGCAGGTTAATTATTCTTCCTTATAAATCCAGGTAGATCTCCCTTGTTGGGCCTCCAATGTGTCTGTTTTATTTGCATGCATTAAAATCTGTATGCATGGTTTAGTTAGCGTTGCCTTCATCATTTGTTTCCATTTAGTAAAGCTGTAAAAGTAAGGCTTTTAAACAATTAAAGGTAGCAGAAAATTAACCAGTAACGGATTAAACAATATACCCATCGGCATTACACATTCCAGCACTCTCCAGTTGTTGGAGTTCATAAATGGTTACCATTGCTATATCTTGGAATGATAATTCCCAGAATTCTATGCAGGAATCTATTCAGATGGTCTTCTTATTTGGCAAGCCAACTGTCATTAGCAGTAAATTAAATGCATAAATTAATACTAATCACGGATATGAAATGAAATAAAACAAACAATGATTCCCCGTCTAAAATGTAATTAAACACTTGATTGGTATGCTGTAACGTCGCTAAAAATGTACGTCTCCCGTATAATATTAATTCATGTATGGTGAAGCTTTTCAGCTATACAGCGTGTATTAGGGCTAGGTACTGTCCAAGGTCCTGTACATGTCTATGTCTTTCTACTGTGTCATCATTAATTACATTGTAATAGCAAGTTCAATTTAGTACATTCAGAATTTAGTTATCCACAGGATTTTTACTATACAGTCATCATTAAAACATCAAGTTTTATTATGTAAGTTACCAAAGATTTTACAGTGTTTCAACTCATATTCATTTTATTTAATATTTGCTCAGCTTAAAAGAAATGTGCTGCTATTGTCTATAATATGTAATTATCCCGTCTGCCAGGCTTATATAATACAGCTCTGCAAAACTTTGCATCCTGATTGCGGTTCATTGAAAGGTTATGGAATAATCCTGTGTCATTTCTTGCTGGGTTGCATAAAATTAAAGCTGTATAGGTGAATCTGCTGCTTTAGGTTATTCACAGATTGCTGTCCTATAAAACTTGTTGTAAAGGAAAGTTGATGTGTCGGTCAAAATATATTTTTTCATTTTTTCTGCAAAAGTTCTAAATGAAAACTGAGAAATAACTTGTTACTTGAAGCAATGCCACTACTTTTCTTAAGCAGTATGTTTTTATTGGTATTTTTTTGAGACTTTGGAATATTAGGTTGCAAAGGAAAATGTGCCCTGAAAAAAATTCAAATATCTTTTTGACCTTCCCCCCTTTAGAGTTACCTAAATCCTATGTCATAGCAATACATACCTAGATCTCCCTATTCTCTGGATAATCCTATTGCTGACTTTACCTGTGCATTTGGTCTAAAAGCCTATCTCCAGATGAACTGGACATGGGAGATGCAACCCCTAAGAGGTTGATAAGCTACATAGGAATAGGCTGCACAAAAAGTTGTTGTCAAAACAATCTTGCTGTGGATCCTAATCACATAGGGCAGACCAAACTAAACCCTGAAAATACAATTATCCTTTAAACTAACTTTTAAAAGTTTTATAGTACCTGTGCTACAGAGAAATGTTCTACAGCCTTTCAAATTGAAGCTGTTACAAAATGCTTGACATGTGATAATTGATACCCTGGCTAGTCTATAGCTCATATTGAAAGTCTGCTCTTGGTCACATGATCTGCGTCCATATTTACTAGCCAATTTTTACCATAGCATATCCATATAACATAATAGAGTATATGAATCTCACATAAACCTATAGAGAATATAAAAAATCCATGCTATATGAACCCCACATAAACCCCTGATAAAGATTTAATCTTTACAATACATAGAATGTACTGCTTTAGATTTGCTTTCCTATTTGTTACATTCAGCAGTAAAAACTGCAAAAGTTGTATAGCTTTGCTAAAAAAAAACTGTTATTGCTTAAGCTCCAATTTACATGAACAACTGAATAGGAGAATTACTTATTTTTGAGCCTCCACCCATCCCTACTGTTGAGAAGTTATGACGTTTGCATTAAGGAAAAAAAGTCCTGCTGTATTCTCTTTTTTAAAATATTCTGCCTATGGTAGCCAAAGTGCTTTGTCCAATGTGAAAGAGTATGCTTTAAGAAACTAATACTTTGGCCTTGCAGCTTTAAGTCACAGATTTTATTTATGGCCAAGGAACTATTTGCATGGATTTTATATGTTCTCCATAGGTTTATGTGGGATTTATATAGCATGGATTTTATATGTTCTCCATAGGTTTATGTGGGGTTCATATAGCATGTAGCTTATATGTTCTCCATAGGGTTTATGTGGGGTTTATATAACATGTATTTTATATGTTCAACATAGGTTTATGTAAGGTTCATATAGCATGGGTTTTATATGTTCTCCAAAGGTTTATGTAAGGTTCATATAGCATGGATTTTATATGTTCTCCATAGGTTTATGTGGGGTTTATATAGCATGGATTTTATATGTTCTCCAAAGGTTTATGTAATGTTCATATACTCTATTATGTTAAATGGATATGCTAGGGACATTGGATCAAGCAATATAGTTGAATGAAACTTTAGTTCACCAACTATAAAAGCTTGCTTTTGTTTCTGCTAAGAAGTATATGTAAAGGCTCCAAAATATATCATGTTATCTGCTCCCAGTGTCCAAGAAAATAGGCCACACTGCTAGAAAACACAGAGGGAGAGAGGGAGCAATCCATAATTCAAATTGAGTGGAAAATTTCAGCCAGCATGAGTCTGAAAGAAGTCCAGAAGTGACAATCTGGCAGCATGTCCGCCACTGTAGGGATTTTTAGTACATTGAAAATAGAAAAAAAACAAGTCTGGAGGTCACACGGACCAGCAAAAAGCTCCAGTGTTTGAGAAAAAAAGGGATGATATAATATTACATGCTGAGAGGTGCACAGGGAGGGAAATGTTTGTATGAATTGGTATCATTTCATTTTTAGTTGGTAACAACCTATCACCAGGCATGCACTGAGAATAAAGCAATTGAAGAATGATTAAAACGCTGTTTGATTTAAAGATTCATCACTGTTTTGGGGGCTTTTACTGAGATTTGTTGTGCTGAAAAGATTTAGAAACATCTGTACTTGCAGGGAGGAGCTATTTTTTTGGATACAATGAAAAGCCTCTGTTTGTTTGGGGATCTCGGGAACCCCCTAGTTTTGGTCCAATTTTTTAGGGGCCAGACGTCAGGCCATGTTGGCTAGGTGGCAATCCTACTTGGCCCTAAACTATCATTGAAACATCCATGATCACTAATACATTCATATACTATATGCTGTGGGTATATCCCTAAATAATGCAGTAATAATACTTCTTTTACATTGGCATTACACAGTTTTAAAATCAATGCTACCAGGTTGGTGGAACAACAGGAATTGATCAGTGCAATTTGTGAACACAGCCAAAATCTGCATAGACACCATGACCTACAATACTGAGTTTTGAGTAAAAAATTGCAGTATTTTAGGATGGGATCTGTAATCTCTGTGAAAGAAAATAAATACGGAAAAGTTAACACTTACACATTTCTTAGGGTGCATGCACCAATAATATGTCTGATTCTAGGTCCACCTTCATAGAATTTAGTTTATGTAAATAGTATATTACAAGCCCATTTTCTTGATTTCTAATGATAGGAAGGTCTTAGATATGATGACAATAATGAGACAGCATTAGGCGGTCAGACACAAGTCTTCCATCAGCACAGCAAAGGTGGAAGATCCAAATTACACACCAGACATTACCAGCCTTGAACATTCCTGATCTGTCTGGAAACGACATCGCTAGTTTACACCGAGTGTCTTATCTGTATGCGAAAAGCGTTGTAGAGGCATATTTACCAGTAAGGAGTTGCTTTCATGCATAATGCAATTATGTAAGTATGATTTTACTGCAGACAGATAAGAAGCCCTTTTCCCCATTACAGATGCATGTTATTTATTTAATATGAATGATGTATACTCAAATGCTATGAGCAATAATCCCATTTAATAAAGAGCTTTAGGAAGAGTTGGTCAGCTTGTTTTCTTTATTTTAAAGGAGACATTGTACCCGTTTCCTATCTTGCACTTGCATAACATTTGGAAGTATATCCTGTTTTATATTTTGAGGTTGAATAAGAAGGTTTCTTTGGACAAGAATCTGGGAACGGTAGAATATCCAATATTCCTGTCCAAACCTTAGAATAGCCATAAGCATACTATTTGGGAATATTACAATTATACATCAGAAATGGGATTAGTCGGGCAGATTTAGCTCCATGTTTAAGAGCAAATCTAGACTAATCTTTTTTTTTCATGTCTATCCACGAAGGTACAATTAAAATGCAAAATAAAGGGGTGAGTGATGTCACTGAAATCTTTAAATACATTATGGGTGTAGACAAGATTCAGATGGGCCTGTTCACACTACTACCCCAATGCAGTGTTCCTCAACTAGGGTTCCCCCAGAGGTTGCTAGGGGGTCCTTGAGCATTGGAATTTAGGCCAATAGGGATTCCTGCATTCACAGGAGGAGAGAGAATAGTGATGAGCTTCTCAAGTTGTTTTGCTCCTTAACAATACTTAACAATCATAAAATAGTTGGCTGTTTGGTGTGGCAACACTATGTAGATGGGCACAATTATAAATGCATATAGGTATTTCAGCTGTGTGTTCAGCTTAAAAAATGAGTTATTGTCCTAAAACAAAAATGAAGAAAGTGAACTCAAAACTCCTGACTGCTTGTTCCTGAGTCAGTGACTTTGAGATCATTGGATCAATGATGCAGTAAGACAACTAGCATTTTCACATCGGAAAACAGTTTGGCAGAACAGGTTTTCTTTTAAAGATTGCTAAAATCATAGTCCACAGTCTTCTGCAGTCCACTAGTATGTAATAGACATCACCCAATTAACTTCCTGTAAAAAGTGGCTAACTTTACTAACTTTGCTTACTTTTTTAACTTCCCCTGACCCAGGATTATAATTGCAGCATGGCATTGCTTGCCATTACCTTACTCTGTTACCAATAACCAGGGTAATGTCCTTGTCAGAGAGGAGCACATGCCTAACAGTAGAGGAAAACCCTGCATGGCTTCCTTCTCTTAACACAGAATGAAGACATACACAATGGAAGGTGTAGCAGAAAGACACATAATGCACTTTGACCAAACAAATTAAAATCAAGCCTGCTTACAAAGTTCAGTAGCTAAATCTGGGATTACAAACTCAAGTAAGTAGATCAGAATAGTGACTTCACACTTCCCATGTTCCTTACTGCTCCATTTCTGCCATCAGTTTGAAGGATATTGAATTGTAACAGCTTCTGCTATTTTTCTACTATATTAAAATCATAGTGCTATGGGAATTTAGTTATACTAAAGAATATAGTTTAAAGGTTAAAAAAAAAAAAACAGATAATAAATACAAGTTAAAAAAATCTACAAAATAAATACTTGGCTTAAACCCATTATCATTTCCCTTTAAACATGTGTTGCAACATATGCATCCAATGAGCTTATGACTGTCTGCATTTATTATTGGAATATAAACTATAAATAGGTGTAAGGTTTGCATAATTATGCATAAAAAATTCTGTACACTTTTATTTAATTTGGTCAGAAAAATCTGAATGATGAACTTGCATTGATATTGCTTCTCCATTTGAGTAATGCAGATTTATAAATAACAAGTGTGTAAATAGTTGCATTATTATGGCAGAGTGTGATCATGAGGAATTCAGAATGATATTGGCAGTTTGCTGTCTTTGTGACTCCATAGAAAGAAGCATCTTCATCACCAGCTTTGTTTTTTTTCAAAGCTCTTGCCATTGAATTTCAAATCGGTTTGACTTGGCACTTTGTAGTTACATGTAAGCTTGTACATCTTGCAAGAGAGAATTTTGTTACTATTTGTTGATTGCTACTTTGAATATCAAAATGTCATGTAGACTGATCATTCATACATTCAGCTGGAGCAAAAGATTGTAATGTGAAACTTAAGCGTAAGTTCCTAATATAATGTGATTTTAATGATATGCTTTGCTTGTAATTTTAACAAAATCTTAGGCCTAGTATACTATACATACAAGGGGTATCTGAGAAGTTCCTGGCTTTGCCCAGAAAGGAGAGCCAGAGTTATGAAATACCACATTTATTCAACATATTCCCCCTGAGACTGATGCACTTGGTAGAGCGTAGTTGCAGGAGTTCTGGACTGTTCAAATAAAAGTCCTTTGGTTGGGCCGCAAACCAGCTCTCAGCAGCATATACGACGTCAGAAATGTCCTCAAAACCTTGCCCCTTTAGGCGTTTCTTCAAATTCGGGAATAGATAATAGTCCGAAAGGGCCAGGTCAGGTGAGTAGGGAGATGGTGGACCAATTGGAAACCCAGGGTGTTCAATTTGGCAGCCACAACTTTGGACGCGTGCGCAGGTGCATTGTCCTGCAAAAAAAATCCCTTTGGTCAACTTTCTGCAGCGTTTCCTCTTAATTGCCTCCTTCATCTGGTCCAGGAGGTTAGCATAATACTGTCCGGTGATACTAGAGCCCTAAGGTAGGTAGTCCACCAACAGAATACCGTCTTTGTCCCAGAAAACGGATACCATGACTTTTTTGGATGATTTCTGGGTTTGGAACTTCTTTTGCCGTGGGGACCCGCTGTGGCGCCATTCCTTTGACTGTTCCTTGGTTTCAGGATCATGGATGTGGAGCCAAGTTTCATCTTCAGTCACTAACCTAGCCAAAAAGTCCTGTGCAGCTTAAAAATGGGCCAAAACGGCTTTGGATGCTTCAACTCGTTCATCGCATTCAAGAGGTTATGCCTATGCTCAATGTACTTATATGAATCCAGAAGATACCTTCAAGTTGTTTGAGTGCTTGCTAGCCACCATTGAGCATTATGACCATGAATTTTGCATCATATAGTTTGGACCAGACTCCATGATTTATCTTCATCTTTACTTTTGTTTACTCTGCATGTGAAAGCAGAAAGGTCCACCCTATTGCAACCTGTAGGACCATTATGGAGGTTGACATGTCAATCCTTTCTGAGCTAAGAGCAGATATGTATTTTCTTTCTTGGGCTACTGGAGGAGTGTATTTGCTCCTATCAAAGGGCTTTGACCTTGTTTGAATGTTATCAGTTTGATATCAGTTTGAAGGGCTTCTGAAGTCATTTAGAATTTAATGTCAAAGGTATTTGATCATATGATCCAACAACATAGACTGCAAAACCCATCTGATATGAACAAATGCCCATCAACACAGGACCTAATAAATTAGGTAAACTGGAGCCTTGCCTTTAGTCTTGCACAGTTGTAAAAATGAAATTGCTTGCTTTGATTGAGCACACTGTGAGCATCTTACTCTATATGGTCTGATATTCTGGTACTTCTGTTCTCACAAGGAGAAAATAAAAGTAAATTACTACAAATCAAACCACCTCTGAGAGTTCTTCAAGCTGAACTTTTAGAGCTGTCATGGTGCTCTAATGGACAACTAAATGTATGAACATTCACTTTTGTTCCGCTTCCATGTACTGTTTCCTTAGTGTGAAAATGCAGCTTTTAAAAAACAATGTTTGAAATTTTTTTACAAGATTACTTTATACCCAAAGGGGATAACAAAAGCGGGGTCCTCAATTTTTTACCAGTTCATGAAGTCTACTAAAGTAAAGTAAATAACTTTTTTGCTGAATATCTTGACAGAGCAATACCTTGTGTCTACAGCCTCGTACCCATGCTAGATTTTGTTGCCTAAAATGTTCTTAAGTATCTCGGGTGAAAATGTTGTTAGCACAGCTGTCCCTTGGCATCATTTACTGATCCACAACGCTGTTTTGCTAATGACCAACAACTAATGTTTTCCGTTGCAGAGGATGCAGAGGGGTGCCCATCCTTCCCATTTCCCTGTACAACAAACAGAACAGCATGGTCTGTACAGCATTTGTTTTACTGGCGCTGCAAACAATTAAGGATCGATTTCAGTAAAAGTCAATTGATGTGTGTATGTAGCTTGATGAAGACTTTAACACAGCTTTATAAATGAAATAAAAAGCTTAGGACTTAAGGAGCTGAAAAATTATATATAAGAGATGTACGGTAGGCATGTATTTAATCACATGCTTTTACATTTTTTACAAAATGAATTCCAAAGGAAATTTGAGGCACCCAGTTGGTAAAGTAAGGTTATGTAACATCAGAAAGTTTAGAATTGTTATGTAGAGTTTTTTTTTTATTTATTTAATTTAACTTTTACCAAATGATCTTGTAAACAGTTCAAACTAATAGCAAATCTATTTAAGCTGTAAGTGCAAATTAATTTATAACTAAATGATGGTACATGTATTATTTAATGGGAGGCCATAGTTCCACTTTTAGGTATTAATATAAAAAGGACATTAGTAAGTATAGCCAATCATTTAAATAGATTTTAATAAAACTGTTTGACAAATATCCGTTCACATTTTGCTCATACGTGTAATAAATACACTCTTAGCAAAAGGTACGTAAGTTGACCCACACCAGGAGATACTCAGAAAACTGGGCTGCTTGCTTTTGGCTGTGCTTTACTAACATCTTTAAGAAATCTTTGATAAATTACAAAGTACTGATATCGTTCACTGTCCACAAAACATTTAGGGGAAAGATAATCTACACTGACGTTTGTTTTATAGAGGGAACATAAGCTGGAAGAGTAACAGATTGAGCGGGTGACTATGGCAAGTTCAAAGAAAGCGCATGCATTAATTTTTAATTACCGTTTGGCCATAATATTTTTATGAACCTTCTGCTAACTTTGTTATTTACTGTTCAGGCTTCTTTTGTGGATTATGGTGTTTAAGTATAGATTGGATAATGTAGAACCTGCTGGTTTTGTAGTTGTAATTGTTTGGTATGAGAACGAGTGTTTATAAGCTTATAAAATGTCTCATGATACAACGGTGGTAATAAGTAGGTAACAGGAACATGCAAATGGCCACTGCAAGTCAGGAAGATTGACCTTCTGGATGCGAGATGGCTCTGTTCCCATGAATCGACAATAAATGAGATGTAAAGTAGAAACTTGGGCTTTCGTGACAATTTTAGCAGTGTTTTCAAAAGAATAGGAAACTGAGCCATTTAGAAGGTCAGACAGCCAGGACAAAACTAGAGGAACTGCCATCAAAAGATTGCTTTTGGAGTTGTGTTACTGCTTGTGAATCACTGTCTCAAAATAAGAATGTCTTAAGCTTATTCTTTCACAACTCTGAAAGCAGGTGTAATGCTCCCGCTAAACTCATAAGTTCAATGATTGCCAATAAATAGCAGTGGAAATTATCAGTGGTAGAAAATGGTATTAAAGGTAACTAAAAGCACCAGAGATGGTCTAACCTTAGAAAAACGTGTGTGGAATTATTATACAGACAATTCTCCTTAAAAGTTTCTAAAAATGCTTTAAAAAGGCAGATCATTATGCAGAAAGAGACAGGTAATGGCCCACCTGCAATATTTACCTTCTACCTATATATCGCTCGGGCCAAAAAAAACTGTCAGACCCGGCTTTCTTTTCATTAGACGGGATAATATACAGGCATGTGGGAATTACCTGGCCCATCTAATCAAGATGAGCAAAGATTGTATCCAGGAAAAAAGGAGAAGTAAGATGGCAGTGTCCTGCGATGAAATGGGGACAGATGTGCTTAGTGGGTTTAGTTCCACTTTAAATAATACAGTTGATGAACATTTAAACTTTCATGTGATTTTGCATTCTTTGTATTTGGTATTCATTTTAAAAGAATAGAGCATGTTCATGTGCAAAAAAACTCTTTTTTATTCATTTTTTGACCATTTACCAAGGAATTTAGTCTTTTCACTTATTAGATTGAATAATCACCTTGCAATGGAAATTTAATTTAGCTTAGTGAATGTGATGAAAATCCATGTTGCAAAGAACACCCAATTATGTGCAAAGACATTTTGCTTGCACTTGTGTAAATAGTTGAAGTCAGCAGAGCTTCATCTCCTTTAGGTTAAATGAAATATCCCTTGAATGGGAGTGGTTGTTTTTTATGTAATTATCCTTAGTTCCTTTAGTAAATCAACCCATTGGGGGGGTCACTTTTTTTTACCAACAATTATTTTGCTAGGTGAATATCCTTAATTCCTTTAGTAAATCAACCTTAATATATAATACTTTAAATTACATTGTTTTAGTTTTTTATTAAATCCAAGGATCATATTTGGCTTTTGACGTCAGTCTAAAAATTATTATTTTTATTATAAGTGATATGGAAATGAAAGTGAGGCCAATTTTACATTATTATTCTTCATTATTTCTGTGGTTCTGTGACAGTTTGGCGTTCTAATTATAGAGCTTTAAAACAGTGTCGTGCGAGCTAGACAGCAAATATCCACCCATACTTGTCTGTCAGCTGAGATGGATTTTGACAGTTCTGTTCTCAATCTTCCTTCTCCAATGCTGGAGGAAATACAGTTTATTTAAAGTTGCCTTCATCGACACTGAGCCATTAATTGAACAGCAAATGGACTAGTAGTTCTTCCTTCCATAATGTGTACCAATTGTTCCAGAAAACCTCTGAACCTTTTAAAAACAATACCTTGTACCATCATTTTCCCAATTTCCATAGTATTAGCATAATAAATATATGTCACATTCTCGTTAAGGAGATATACACAGAGCTCTCAGTCTGACATAACCATCAGTCCTTCTTATGATTCATAAAAGTTAGATATTTCTTTTTTTGTATTTTTAAAAGTAATAATTCCAAAGCTATAAAGGAAAATTCAGCCAACCGGCAAATCCGAAAGGCTTCATAAACTGGACTTATCAGTAACTACAAGTTAACAGGAATACATTCACAATATACAGCAACAGTATAATTCATAAAAGATGAATCTTTTAATATTTAAAAGCAATTCCTATGTGACTCATCTATGGGGTTGTGTCTAAGCCTGAAAGGTTTAAAGTGTAATTAAACCCTAAAATATTAATACAAAATAGTGCTGCTAACCTCAGCTCTTCCCATATTTATTTGCATCTTGCCATTCATATGATTCCAGCTTTGTGTTCCACCCATGCATAAGGCAGTCCTAAATATTACATCATGAAGCCACACCTCTGCCCCTCCCCCAAGGAACTTTTCCTAGTGACTGACAGCAGCTTTAAACTTGACCAGCAAAGGTGCAGGCACTTTGATTGAAGGGACATGTAGTCCTGAGAAGAGGGATCATTTGATGTTTGTTGGTTATAGGTTAAACTGGATACTCCTCAACCAGAGACTTAGAAAAGTAGCACTAAGAAGCCAGGGGTTCCTGCTGTAATGTATTTAATTTATTGTGTTTCTGTTTGCAGGTGGTTGTGTCCAAGTTGCAATGGTTCCTGCTGTGGTCCCTAGGGGTGACATAGCTCTTAGTTATCCATGAGTGGCCAGGTGCTTCCATTGACTTGAATAGGGATGCATCTAACCGCAGTGATCTACAGCTAAATACACTTGTATGCGGTAGTTGCTGGTGGACGAGGGATGGCTCATTATCCAGCACGACACAGCTTTTATCAAATATTGTGGTTAAAAACTGTTTCCAGGCACAAATCAGGCAGCTTATAAAACTGTTTAGACTGCATGTACCCACTTTTCATTGCTCTCTTACTACTCTATTACTTCTACTTACTACTCCTGTTACTTCTAGCTATGGAAGAGCATGCAACACACTTCGTGTGATAGATCTGGTACAATGAATACCATGTAAGCTAAACTTTGCCAACTATCGAACACAACACTTACACTACTGAAGGCTGAATGATATAGTAGGGGAAGGATTGACAGATATGTAAATTCTATCAAGTTAAAGTGAACTTCTTTTACCCTGCATGAGGTTTACTAGTGAGAAGAGAATATTATTAATTATAATGGCTGTGCATCAAGTGGATGATCTGCAAATCTCTAGACCAGTGTTCCTCAACCAGGGTTTGGAACCTCCAGAGGGGTTCCTTGAACAATGAGCAATTTGTGCCACCCAGATCAGTTTAAGGGACCCCCAATGATCTTTTGGACAGTCATCTGTAAGTTTGACATTTCTAACACTGGCCAACAATGCAAGAAGCGTTCTTCCCACTGACCACCACACTAATATACTGTGACCTGTGGATACAGTAATTGCAGTTAGGGGTTCCCGGAAGATCTGAACGTTTTTGAAGGGTTCCCCCATGTAAAAAAGGTTAGGAGAGACATTTCTAGATCTAATATTACAATAACAAAAATAAATATGGAAGAGAAGATGTGCCTAAATGTTGTAGTAACATGATGGCCAGAATGTGAACACTGTATTCATTCAAAATATACACGCAATAAAAATATTTACACTTTCCCAATAGGGGAATAACCTGAGACCGTTTTCTATTAGAATTGGTCAATGTTATAAGTCTGTTTTTAATTTCCTAAATGTATTGCAATATTTGAACTATCTTCGATAAAAGGTAAACCAGTACATGGATCTTCATTTCTAGGAAATACACAACACTTGCTCCAGTTACTCCCAGGGTACAGATCCTGGACTGTGCTTTCACATTTCCTATAAAACACTGCTATATAACTGTAGGGTGAACAAGTATGCTCTCCAATGCTGCTATGTACTAAATCACATTTCTTAATAAAATATAAAATATGCTATTATATATAATTTAACCTGATACAGTCTGATGAAACCAGTAATTTCCAATAGAAAAGCCAGCTGCTGACTCGTTCCTTATGTGGTGGGCTACAGTAGAAGTCTTTAGGAACTGAATTGCAGTAAAAAATTCTTTTCAGAAAACAGCAGGGTCAGGAAGGATGGAAAAGGAACCCAAAGCAATAACATAACCATAAGATTACCATGATGGTGCAAACATAACTTTGTTTAGGGTTACTATAGGATCTGGGTTACTATTAGGATTAGGTATTCTTTTTTCCTGAATTTCTCCTTGTAATGGTCTTGGGTAGTGGATCAAACTCTGGTTGAGGATAACTTTGAATCATTAGGAATAACTTTAAAAAAATTTTAAAAGGGATTTGGCACTCTAATCAGTAAAAATAATCAATCCAATCATATCTGGCCAACAATGCAATTACTATAACATACTTTCCAATAATGGTTTCTAGCTTGGAAAATTGATTTATAACATTGATATTAATAACAAAGACACAAGTGGTTATTGACACAAGTGAATTTTCTAATGTTTGCTTATCTTTAGTGAGCATGGAACATACTGGGCCTGATTTAATAAAGCTGTCCAAGACTGGAGAAGATAGACAATCATGGAAAAAACTGGATGATCTAACAAACGTATAATGGACTTAGAATTAGCCAACTAATAGCAAATCATTTTCAAGGAATCCATTTCAGGTTTGCTGGATATTCCATGATAGTCTATCTGCTCCAGTCATGGAAAGCTTTAAAAAAATCAGATGTGATGAGTCTATTACAGCATTAGCAGATTTTCATTGCTTCACTTTAAAGTCATCATCATTATCAGTAAAGTCGTCATCTTTACTGCATTTTCTCCTTTACATCCTAAATTTTAGATTCAGTAATTCTTGAATCCACAATGCAGCTCCAACGCCTTATGTAATGCTTTCCCTTCATGCAATAAGTAAACATTTTCCTGTAATGATGATTGAACATGGAGCAAACACCTGCTGTTTTCGGCTGCTCTATAAATTAGCAATGTGTACTTCTGTCTTTATGTCACTATTTAAATAATAGAGATCTCAGGCACTCCTGTGAGGTGAATTCAAACAAGTGCCTGTTCTATTTTAGGATCTATAGACTGCTCAGTAAGCTGGGACAAGCTGTGATTTAGTTTTCCTCTGGCCCACCTCCCAATTATCCTGTAGGAGGAAAGTAACAGAACAGTTAGGACAAATTAAATAAAGTGAAATTATTGGTTATTTTTTTAAAAGAAAAGCCATGCAATATTTTTTTTATTTAAAGATGGTATGTAATTCAGTTGGCACAAGCCATGGTAAGATATGCCTACACCTTTCCACCTGAATGCCAGGGGTAGAGATGTAAACTGAGATACAAAAAGTTTGACTTTATTATGTGAATTGCATTGACTTGAACATGGGCCAAAAGGACTCTACAGCTACATAGTTTAATTGGCTCAGAACAATTTGTATGTAAATGTCACAATTTTTGCATCTCTTGAGTCAGGGGGTATATAAATGATGCCTTTATTTTAACAAAGAACCACTGTCCATTCTAATATGGGAATAAATGGGAACACATGGACAGCTAAGAAACTAAATAAGACTAAGGAGAGGCAACGAGCCGTGTACTTGAGCTGTCATTTTTATAAATAATGGTTTTGGACTATATCGGTTGGAATAATGATAACGTTTACAGAATGTTGTGAAACATAGCCATAGCTAATTTGTTTTACATGCTTTTCTTGCCTTTGCAGCACCCCCAGGTCCCCAGGTTCAAATCTTGGCCAGGACACTATTTTCAAGGAGTTTGTATGTTCTCCCCGTGTTTGTGTGGGTTTTTTCCCACAGCCTAAAAACATGCAGTTAAGTTGAATGTTTTCCCTCAAAATTGTCTTTAGACTGTAATAATGACCTATGACTTTGAAAGGGACATTCGATTGTGAGCCCCTTTGCGGGACAGTTAGTGAAATGACTAATGACTTAGCAAAGCACTGTGTAATAGGGCAGCGCTATATAAAATACAAGTAAAAAGATCCTCTGCTTACCTGCTTACTTCCCTTTCTTATACAAAATTAAAAACAATGCAGCACGTCGGGAAGATCAAGTATTTCACAAGTTAGCCCATGTGTTCCTGGTTATGTGCCACGCCTCATAAGTCTGTATAGGTAAAAGGAAGAAAGTAGGCTTTTTGTAGACACAAAGATATGATAGAGATAAAAAACAATTACTTTAATATTTAATGAATTAACTATAGATCAAATAGTACAAAAATATGAAACAATTAGATAAAATCATATCATTGTAGTTCATCTCTAGAAATGCTGGTAATTAACATGTAGATGAGAATTGTATTTTTACAATCCTTTATAAGTCACCAGAGTCTTATAGCAAGTGTTATCCCGACGCGTTTCGTCTAATTTGGCTTCATCTCTCTATTATATTCTCTATCTCTATCATATCTTTGTGTCTACAAAAAGCCTCCTTTCTCTATCACTTTCTCTTTCTGTCTACTTCATCATTCAGTTTCCCTTTCTTATACAAATATTAGGATGCAGAGTAGCTTAATGAACCCTCTTTATACAGTCATGTGACCGGCAGCCAAAGTATTTAGTCATGTAATTAGTGCTAAAGCAACAAATCAGGGATCAGACTGACAGCATCGGTCCCCAAGTGCCCGGTTGTCAAAGCACCAAGGTTCAGCATTTTCCAAGCTGGATATTCAGTATCCGGATTCATTTGTTGCATATATGTTTCAGGCCAATGATTGAGAAATAAATCAACTCAGAGGTGATCATCACTGCCAGTTATCCAACATTTTCCAAAGGACGTCAGTAATTCCCTGTAAGGGCACAAGGTCACTAAGGAGCTGGTAGAATATGTTTACAGTACATTCTCTTGAAATTGGAATATACTTACCTCTAATCAATAATTTGACTTACTTTATGAGCTTACAATGAAGCAACAGTTGTGGAATACCAAGGGTCTCATATTAGTCATGTATAACACTGTCAATGGCTTCCTTCCATCATACTAATTAAATATAAACATGCAATCTGTTTGAGAAACCCTGTTAGAAGGAGCAGGTGTTCCATACTTTGTCAGCAAATGCATTCCCTGAGGTGCCAAACTTGTTGCACACATTACATGGCACTTGGTAGTGTTTCAATTAATGTTAGACATAATATTCAGAACGTTTGCAGACTGTAAAATCAAAGACAGGGGTTCTCGCAAACTTTCAGAATAACGTTTTTTTATAGATCAGCAGCACTCTTGAAGAGTGTGTGATACATGAAACGTAATATGATTTGGCTTATATTTTCTTTTGCTTTATGTTTTTCTTCCAATTCTTTTCAAGTAACCTGAATCTTGAACAAATCCATTTGTAGTCCGCAGGGACAGTGAACTTCTGGTGCTTCAGCTTTTTACTCACATGTGTCTGTTGTTGGGTATTGACATCTGCGTCTCTGACCTTCCTTTGAACTCTTTTAGAAGTCTTTATCAAGATGGCTGTGTTATGTTCATTATACAGTGCAAGCTTTGATACGTTTCATAGTCAATTGTGCTGTGATGAAGAATAAATGGGACAGCCCTTTTTAAATAATAAAAAAGTTTTGCACTGTTCTGAGAAAGCAAGGACATGTGTAGATGAGAATGGACAAGTCCTGTCTACTTGCATTGTCTGGGCATATGATAGCCACCCTGCTCAATGAACCCTAAAGGCAGGGTAACAGGAGGTATTTTACAGCTGTATTAAAACAAAGAGTGTTTCCAAACAATTCTGCTATTCCATTTTTGTTTTGCCATTGAATATGAGTATTTTCTTAACAAGTATTTCCTTTCATCTGCATGTTCCCCTTGCTCACTAAAGGCTAAACCTTCTTACTGGCAAATAGTACAACCAGTTGTTGGGCCATACATTGTAGTGCTGTACATCAATATTGGTGGCTAATTGCTTCTAAATCATGAAAGTTATCCTACCGCCAGGCTTTATACTTTCAAGCATTTTTATAAACTGTACAAGAAGTAATTGAACTTTAAAACAAAACCTCACTAACCTTTGTAGTTGCAGGCACTGTGATGGAACACATCATCATGGTTTGCAAAAGAAGACCTAAAATTCATTCAAGTCATTCAAAAAGTAGCTCAGTTTGTTCTTCTTCTCAACCTTGAGCTCCTACTCTGTGCTAACATTAGTGGAAAGCTCCTGAGTCACTACTGGGAGGAGGGAGTATGCTGTGCAGAGAATAGGACCAGGTTCACTTTAACTCAATTAACTAGGTGCTGAAAATGCTAAAAACCTGGTTGCTTCTGACTGGTTCAGAACCTGAATATTTGTTCTGATTAATGAAGGAGCAGAGGCTGTTTATTTAGCAAAGGGAGTGATTGGATCACAGCGAAGCTGTGTTCAATACGAATACTCAACTAATAGTGGGGGGAAATTAAAAATAACTTTTATAAACACATTGTTGAGTAAAATGAGCATAGCTTCACTTTCACTAACTTTCACTTTTATAGTTAAATAGCCCTCACTCCCCAAGTAAATGAACCCAAAAGACAGAGCAATGGAGCAAGGAGATCACCATGATAAGCAGCTTCTTAAAATGGTAGACCTCATATTTCCCTCATGATAGCTTCCCTTTAACTTTCTACAACAATAGAAAGGTAATACTTTTCATTCAAATAGAAGCCATAATTCTACTCCTGTAAAAGCTTCTTTCACCAGCCCTCCTGTGTGTATCATTGGAATATGAAGAACTTTGTGTTAGCTTATAGAGCTACTTGAAAAATAACAGCATGGGACAGACTCTGGAGAGCGCAGTACTTCAGCCCATCTGATAAAATCTACAAAGAATCAAAGTACTTAAAAGAGGTTTTCTTCCCTTTCTTTAAATAGCATTCCGCTAACACAGCTGCAAGTGCACCTTAGCCAAAGATGTATGCTGAGATGATTGGTTAAATTGTTTGACTGTGCTTAAGATTTATGGACGGCCAGTGTCCTCTATAGAAAAGACAAATGAGAAAAATAAGCAGCATGTGTAAATACTAAATCTAAAAAAATTGATGGTCTTCTCTACCCATAATTGATTTCAGTTCTGTGTGGTTGGGTTTGAGATGTATGACATTCTGGAGCAATCCTGGGAACTCCACTGGTGAGATATGGCTCCGAGAATTTCCAGTTTTACCCATGGATGGTTGATGTCATGCTTTGATGTCATGTTCTGTGTTTTTCATAATGTATAAAGGGGGGAAAGGCCTATTTGCTAGAAAAAGTTATTTGTTCAAGATAACAACAAGTAGCAGATTTCCACTCTTCTGACTGGCATTGTTTATCCGTGGTATAGTGGGAATCATCATATTTATAAAGTGGCAGTTCTAAATAAAGTGGCACAGGGAACTATGGAGAATGCTGCTTTTTATATAAACCACTTTTGTCGCTGGTCACCACTTTAGAAAGTGGTACTTTAGAACGGGCTATGCATGCTTTTTAAACTGACGATCATGGCTAGAGCAAGAGGAAGGTAAATGAAGGTAGTATGGCATCTCCACCTCCTATTCTTTGAAACTTGATGATCAGGAAACAAAACCTGTTCCTACTTTTATAAATATGACAGTGAAATTGTGATAATAAAATCTCTAAAAGTGAATAAAAAACTGAAAACATTTTTGAGTTCTCCACCTAATATAAATAGGCATATAAACTGTAATTTTGTGTAAGAGGGATAGATACAATTAACTTCAGTATGAATCTTTCATTTGAAGTTGTTTTTTTTTTTTGACAATATGTTTTATATATAACACATTGTTTTACTTTTTTTTTTATATTTATATTTAAGGGAATTTGTGAGGTGTTAGAATGAAAATGAAAAATGTTATTTTTCTTGAAATTTCTGCACAAATCAAAAGACTTTTAGTGTAATTTTAACAACTAGACAAAATGTGGTAGGATCAATAGAGAAGATATAATCAAAGTGGTGTTTGGTGTTTATTTAAGGAATCAATGAGCTTTAACTGGTTTGTATGGGCTACAGATGACCATATTTTGGACCTGTTCTTGTGTCAAAAAATAATATTCTCCCCTTTTTTGTAGAAAGAAAAAAAAAAACAGTTGGTGTAAAGTAAAATACCAAAATAAATAAAATAAAAACAGCAGTACACATGAAAGTATAATCAAAAAGACACAAAAAGATAAAAGAAACAAAACAAATAAAGTAACAAATAAATAACCTAAACAAACCTTATGGTTCAACCTTTCAAAAAAATTCCACTTGAGAAAAATAAGAAATTTTAAAAATTAAATTTTCAAACGTGGTAAACTGCATCAATCAGAAACAAACAATACTAGATTTATAATGAATATTATATTTGTATATATATTTGTATAGATATATAGTTGGATAGGCACAATTATTAAAAAGCTTCTCGTGTGTTTTTGTTTAGCAGTGCAGTCAATATATCTTTGATGAGCATCTTATTTGCCTGAGGGATGGAGACATGGCGCCTTGATCAAGGTCACAAACAAAACCCAGGAGACAATTTATTTAGATTTAACCGTTTTGCTTCCTTGAAAGGAATCCAACACCTATGGCTGCTGGCAGCCATGTCAGAGATACATAATTCAAATCTTGGTATACGAATACTGTTACATGCCATGGTTATTAAAACATAACAATACACTGGGGACTGCTAAGGGAGGAATTTTATAGTATGATAAGCCAAGTCTTCACCCATTTTTAAATAAATACAATTATGTATGATATCTATTGTTTACTTTTCTATTATGTTCATTTTTTTTGCTGCAATCTCCAGGAAAATAATAGCTCCATCTATTTCGTATTGCTCATAAAAACAGTTTAAATGGCTCAGCCAGCAAATGTTCATTGTTGTGTAATAACAGGAAGGTGCGATTCGTTCAGCTGAAAACACTAGGTCGTCGCATATGATGGATTTTTCACCATTGATTGACCATTTTGCAGAGTTTAGGTGAATTGATTTTGCTCTGAATAGATCTCCATGGCTCTGTCCAATAAATGTTCTTCCTATAGCATTCAGAAGTTCAGATTATTAAACTATTAACTCTACAGGGGCTGGATGAGTTTGGAAATCAAGGATTTTTTTTTACTTCTTTGATGCTTTAATTTGAATTGAAATGTTCTTATTTGTGTATTTTTATTTGCAATACATGCTGATACAAAACATATCAATAAAACATAGTTTAAAATCAGGCAAAAATCAACTATAAAATTCTAAGAAAGTCTTAAAGTAAACTGGTTCTCTATGCTATGTAGGCAATGTTAATGGATAAAGATCCAGTGCAGGTGTTTGCAGATGTTTATAATGCCTTGCAAGCAGTGTGAAGTCCCCCTAAATAATAAAACCAGACTCTTTATTAGGCTTGGGAGCTTCTTGGATAGGAAATGGGTCAATGAGCCTATGTATCTATAAAAGGTTCTCTAGAATCTGGGTTGTCAAATAAGAAAGAGGTCAAAAGCATGTAGCCCACACCTTCACTTTGGCAAAACCAGACCCCCGTTTTCCTCTTGGGGGCAAGGGCCATCATTAGTGGAAAGTCACAATGCCAACAGCTTGATTCCTCCCATTGTTTTCAGTCAATCCACCATAGCAGCAATTGAGGACAGTGCCCAGTTGCCTTCTTGCTGGATCGGCTGGACGCATACAAAAATCAAAACCTGGGTGGAGCTCCTGTGCTTCACTGCCCCTTCCTGGACTGGCTGGACACAATGCCCCTGATTCATCAATGAAATCCGCGCTCGCTGGAAGCGCGAATTTAATGCAAGATCGCCAGTAAAAAGCTGTCGGATAAGCGCGGCTCCGTGCGCGAGCTTTTTCAGTTGCTGAATAGCGCGATCGCGCACGATTCCGGATCGCTAATACGAATGCGCGAGCGATAATCCGATTTTGCTTGATGAATCAGGGGCAATGGGTCAGCAAACCAGGTTTGCTGGATCACCCAGCATTGATGAAAGTGAAAAAATCGAGCCCAATGACAGGTGCTGTGCACTAATGTGCATAAGGGAGCAGACAGCATTGAATCAATTGTCTGCCAATAAAACTGCTTAAAACCATTTGCAATATCAGTAGTCTGAACATAGCCATAGGGACTGAAATAGTTACCATTATGGGAAAAAATGCTGATCAATTGGAGTTTAGGTTCCATCTTACTCAGCGGAGACTACAGATGATAGGACCCAATCATGTACAAGATCATTGCTATAGAAAGATTACTTTCAATTTACTGGCCTATATTTAGAGTGTCAGAAAACTGATCCCATCTTTTCATTCATTCTTTTTGAACAAGTTGCATCAGTTTTTCTTTTGTGGCTTGATCAGAGAATGAAAAATTCAGTCTTGACTAGGTATGGCTTTATTAGTTCAACATTTAAGGTGGAGCTAGGTCAATGTATGGGGAGCCTTTATTGCAACTTAAATTATAAAAATAGATACATCAGGATGTTTTTTCTGTCTGCTTCTACTCTAAGGTCCAGCACTGGTCCTTTTCATGCTATGTCTACTTCTTTGGTTTAAAAATTGAAATGTCTTCAACAGTGGGTTAACATAAAGTCATCCTGATTGGCATGCGTTTCTGTGTAGGTGGGCATTCAAGTGAAGTCAAAGTGTACAGGTGTCCCTAAATAGATGGTTATTGATCTGCCATGTTGAATTACTAATAATATTCTGCTAACGACCATTATTGTTAAATTATTGTCTATGAACACAGTGGGTGCCTAACACTCATCCATTAATCCTCCTCCCTCTCCTTGCCATAGAACAGAACAAAGAGTCAAGCAGGCTGCCTGTACAGCCATTGTTCCTAAACTGTCACTGAAATCATCCAAAAAGATTTGTTGCAGGCAATGATAATTGTGTGGATGTAATGGACGTGTGTATCAATCTTCAGTGTGTAAAGGCTTGTACAAAGTGACAAAGTCAACACACTGTAAGATCTTATCACTGACATGAATGTACGAATGCACTGTGTATTTATAAAGTATTATACAAAAACTAAAAAATAGAGTAGGGAAAAAGAAAAACTGAGCAATTGTTTATGGTATAACACTTGGTGGGAACGTCTCTTCTAATATTAAAGAGCCGCCACACGACTGGCACGCAGTGGCAATCATTCAAATTGATAAAATACATTAAGATAAAGTCCCTGTCAGGGAACCACTGTGATAAAGGAGCACCCGTCTGTCTCAATTTGGTAAAAAGGCTTTTTATCACAAGTTTATTCATGCATTGTGGATGTAATTATGCGAGCAGAAGTCAACTCCTGAGGTGCTTGTTGACAGCTAAGCAATTTCACAAACCAAGTCAGAGTTACATGGTCACATCACATTGTATAAAAGCCATGAAATGCACAGGGAAGACGTTCATGTTCTGCATAAGATCTGTGTGGCACCCCACTGTCTACTATAGGAATTCTGAATTTAGAAAAACATTGTGAACCTTCTGCTGAAAACTCTAGGCCCATGGTTATCTAAGAATTCATTACCATGAGGGCTTTTTGAAATACCTATACAGAACAAGCCTGCAGTAAATTAGTTCAGTCTTCCTGATCTGCATATTGTTTTAGGTCAGTGACCAAGAACATAATAAAGATACTATCTTAGCTTGACAACCAATCCATTAGTAATTGCAGAAGAAGGAGTCAGCAGAGACTGCATATTTTCTTTTCTATGGATTTATTTTAATATTTGGCCCCTGTTGAACTCTCCTGTGAACAGAGAACTTAAAGCCAAATATCATCAGTTGAGATACAGACATGTCTTACGGGTAAATTAATTGTAGTTCAGTCATCCTGTCATATAAACTAGTCCTGCATTACGGGATAACAGAATCTATAACTTCCATGTTCTTTACTGCAGGTAAATCAAGAAGGCATTCTAACTAATACAATGGACTCTAAGGCCCAGGCCTGCAGCAGTTGGTATCTTGCCAGCAATTCGGCCAACTGCACCATGGTGTGGGTCCTTAAAGAACCAGCAAGCAGCAGTGGGCACATCTAAAGCACTTATTGCTGCCCCGTTAATTTTGTATGGTTTGCTGTGCAGTGTCTACAATGGAGGAAGTAGTTCAACATGGCCTTAAGGAGCAGGTTTAAGGTCCAATCCATTTGCCTCCACTGGCCAATCCAATACAGCCATGATTTGCTTAAAGTGTGGACCTCTCCTGTTCCAGTGCTACTGCCTAGAGGATTTTAGTAAATGATTATTTAAGTATATCTTCTGGAACATATGCAAGCTGTGTTTAATAAATGAAAATTAATTCTGATAATTACACAAATTAATTTATAAAATAAGGTTAATAAATCCCAATGTATACAAAATAAGATTCTCTTGGAATTTATGTTTAATTTGGATTTTAAAGCTCAGAAGTAACTTTATTTATTATTCATTTTAATATTTTGTATGTTGTCACTCTTAGCAGTTATGTCTACTACAGGGGCTCTGGTTGGCTTCAGACTAGAAAAAATGGAAATTGGTTATAAACTATAATTTATAATAAAACATTGTGTGGATAGGGGAGTCCCACTAATAAAAAATTATTAAGGGGGCATTAATAATCATATTTTCTTAAAGATGAGCCTCTGGCTTTAGTTTTGTACAGTCTATAGGCAGTCCAGCATCATCCAATCCTTTTCTACCCAACCTACTATACCCGGCCTACCCTTTTATTTTATTTCAGATCCTTTAATCACAGGAGATCACTGCCTGGGAATTCCCACTCCTCTTAAATGGCATTCACCCATTAAAGTATTATAAATTTAGTATAACTCCAAGAGCCAGACTATTGTTTGCATTATTTCCAGAGGAATACTAAAGCAGGGTACTGTGATATTTTCCCGAAAGCTTTGTACATAACCCCACTGGAAACTTCAACCATCCATGTGCTGCTTGCTTTGCATAAAGTAGCACAGAGACTTGTTAATGGCATCACTAGGTCTAAACTAAAGTGTGTAATAAAAACGGAAACAATTTCATTAGCATGCCCATTAAGGTAGGCAAAATTGAAGAAGACTAAACTTCAGCTTAAAATGTAATTAAAACAAAAACTCTTACTTGCATACCTCTGGTAAAACTGTATAAGTAGAACGCACTTTCATGCCAAGTATCCTTTCCAAACTCTAAGACTGCAACATTACAATGATGAATATATTGAGAACATTTACCTCGTGATTTCAACATCCTCCCTTCCTTTTGCCAATGTATACATAAATTTTTGGCAAACATGAACCTTTCAAATCACAAACAGTTTACAGATGCAATATCCATAAACAAATACCCCTTGTGTTTATCAATAAACAAATACCCCTTGGGTATCAACATATTTGCTACTTGAACAGCACAGAACAGGAAAATCCAGGCTATCAGTCAAATTCTGGTAATTTAGGAATTCTGCATACATAACTCATTCATCAATATTCTCATAATGTTTATACTAAGGAAGACGGTACATGGATTTCCTTAACACCTGTCAGCTGCTTCTTGCTAAAACTATCAAGGTTTGAATGCTAAAGTAACCTCACATATCTACAGGTTGTTAATTGCATCAGAAACTGATGAAATAGCCTACCCAGTTCAGGAAACACATTTTAGACATTATCTGGTCACCAATCATGTTCAGATTTTAAATTGTTCATCCACTAAGTTTCCATGTCCTGTAAAAATCATAATTGGATGACCCCTATTTTCCTGCTTTTATAACTGGGTGCGATGGAAAAGATAGATCTTGTTCTTCTTCTTGGTACTACCAATCACAAGTACCTATATTGCTTGCATTTTCTGTGTAGGAGTAAGTTTTGTAGCTAATTTGGCTTGGTAACTGGCTTGGATGTTTGGACCAGACCTATATGGTTTTTGCAAGAACTATGAGCATAGAAAACTAAATTAATCTTAAGTTTGCCATGTAAGACAAACCCCCCAACCTATCCGTGAGTCTCCTTTGTATCAGGATACTACTGAGGCTGGTTTGACAGGACAGGGTGTAATAAAATCATTTTCATATTTATAGCCTGGAGTAGCATATAAACAACACTCATCTGCCATTATGTGAGCTCCACTTTTTTGCACAGGTTTAATTCCCACTGCCAGGTAAAAAAGAAAAGACCATTGACCTTGTGGCAAATTTAAATAATTGCTTTTAAGGGAGGTGGAGGGGGGGGGGTGTTGAAAGAAATAAGTTTTGCTTTAAATTGTAAAAACCATAGTACAATGCAGCAAATAAATTCACATCACATTTTCATAGAATATACTATCTTCCATACAGAAGCATTCAACTTTTCAGAGTCAAGCTTAATTCATCACTCACAAACACAGTGACAATCAAAATGAGAAATTGACACTTACTGTCCCCTGAAGCTACTATGGGGAATTGGAGAGCTGTCATCTGTTCCTGTGACACTCAATAACCTATATTTTCCCTTATGACGTGGTTAGTCAGCAAAATTCTCTATTTAAAGCTGCCCATTTCTCATCTGCTATAAATAAGACAAAGTGCCAGAAATAAACCAACACCAGCAAAGTCAGCCTCTTGTCTGAACTGACATAAATATTCTAATATCACCAGGAAAATGATCAAGCTTCTGTGAGTTTATGAAATGATTGAGGGATTGACCTGTTAGTTCCCAACATATTACAATATTATTACAAGCAAAGTTAGAATTAAAGGAAAACTCCTTTTTTAAATGATTCTGTTTCTGGTTATTTCTCAGCATTTCAAAATAATATGTGAAGCTGTTCATTTGTATGTATTTTCTGTCTTATTATGAATGGGGCTTCTGAACTTCTTCTGCCTGTTTTTTGTTAGATGTTAAAATTTGACAATAAAGGCAAGCCATGGAAAGAAATATGGATGACACTATGTAAGCATGTTCGGAGTCTGCTGGGAAATCTTGCATTTAAATACAGGCTATGGTAGTGTGTGCCCATGCTTAGTGGGATTGATTTACTGATTGAGTTTAGGTTGTTCACTTAGCAAAGTGAATCTTTACTAAGCAAAGAATATTTTGCTTAGTGAATGTGTCAAAAATTGACTTGGTAAAGATTACCTAATCAAGTGCAAGGAAACGTACTGATATACTGTCTATAATGTCTTGTAAAGCATTGCTAAGTTAACAGTCTAAACTCCTTTTGTTATAGAGTGTAAGCCTATATTTACCTAAAACATTTGCACTCGGGGGTTATTGTTCTTCTAATTTGGACTACAGGTTAATGTACAACTAAGCAGTACATCAGCCTGCCCAGCCTGCATTTATATACTAAGTCCACATAATTTTATTTATTTACTTGTATTTATAGAGCACCAGCATATTATGTAGTACTTTACAAAGTCCATATTCTTATCACTAACTGTCCCTTAAAGGGGCTCACAATCTAATGTCCCTACCATAGTCATATGTCATTAATACAGTCAAAGGTCAATTTTTACGGGGAAGCCATTTAGCCTAACTGCATGTTTTTGGAATGTGGGAGGAAAGCCAGAGTACCCATAGAAAAACCCACACAAACATAGGGAGAGCATACAAACTCCATGCAGAGTGCTGCAAAGGCTAGAGTGCTATCAGATGTGCACCAATATTTTGGGTTTACGAACAGGAAAGTATTTGGATACTAAGCTACGATACTAAGTGATAAGAAGAAGAGAAGTGCATAGCATACAGATTTCAAGGAAGGAAAATGTGTAAAAACCAATTAAAAATTAAAACAGAAGACTGATAATAATTTTTTGCCTAGGGTTTAATTATACTTAAGGAGATGCAGCTTAAGGCCCGATACACTCTTTAGCTCTCAAGCATCAGTGCTTCCAGGAGACCTGTCTGGTGAATGATGGCTATAATGCACCCTAGTTGAGCTCTGGGAAGCGCATCAACAGACGTTAATTCTCACCTCTGGCTTCATGTGTGAGACAGTATTTCTATTCATTATAGAGGTCAGTGGAAGCATCCTTACGCTGATACACTTTAGAGGTTAGCAGGCGTCTTTAGCTCTTTTTGACCAATTTTTACCATCTGATCTTTCTTAAAGTAATCTAATGATGAGCAGTAAACAACAGCAACCAATTGTATATTTTCTTTACTATTGCTAAAGATCAAAGTGATTTTTCTCTTCTGCAAGAAGAACCATAAGCAGCACATTATGGGCATCACGAAAGTCGCCAAACAGTGCAAAAATGGGTAAAGAGTGGGTATTGGACTTCTATCCCGAGCCCCAAACAAAAGAGTTTGACTTTTGCAATATTGGAACATTTAGATATGGGGGAGGCATTACAGAAAGTTTACCTAGCATGTGGCCCTGAAATTTCTGATGGCGGCCCTGAATATGTCTCTGATCATTTGAAATATCCTATAGGCACTTATGGGATAGAAGAATGAAGGCTTTTATTCAGAAACTATGTTATATTTATATTTTACCTAATTAGTTAGCACATTAAATTGTGCTAATAGACGGCCAAACTTAGAATTTCAGGAGCCATTTTGCTTGACAGTAAATGTATATTTTAACTGCCTGTTGAGCTAGACCCACACAATAAATAATGTTTGACACATCAATCAATGATAGCCAATGGCATTTTTGAATCTTTCATAATGACAATATTATATCACAATTCACCAGCTAAAATTTTAATTACTTTTCCAACTGGCCACAGGCCTTAATAGCAATGCAAGAGCATTTGCATGTTCCGGTGTTTAGGCTGCAGAGCACCCCAGGAGCTCCAAAACCCAAGGAGCTGAATTTTGTAGATGTGAATTTCAGGTAGCCTCTTCCCATCTTTATATCATGGGTAAAAGGAAACAATTTATTTTTGTAAGTGGTTATTGACTGGCAGTAATGCTTAAGCACTGGATTCAGAAGTTTGAATCAACAACCAAGAGCAAGTATATTGACACTTCTCCAGTTCCAAAGATGAGTTACTATTTGCTAAAGGCAGCACTCCCCCAGCACTCTGGAATGTTGTTATGTTACGTTATGTTGGCTTTTACATTTTACATGCTTGCTCTTCCATATTTGTATTACTGTATTGAATATAGAAATGTTTAGCTTAGCCACTAGAGGTAAATCTAAATTTCACCCAAACCCACCAAGTTGTACATGGAAAAAAATGTTAAACATACAATCAAAAGCATATTTACATTAACCAATCAAATTTACATGTATTTTTAAAACACTTAAATGAGAGTTCTTTCTTTTTAAACACAGAAAAAAAGCAAAAACCTTCTTTTCCCAGCTGTCTGTACACTTGATTTAAAAGTATAGGTTTACGTTACATTTACATTAATAATTAAAAACCTAAATAAACATCTAATTTATTATGACATTTTAATATTTATTATTCTCTTTTTCTCATTTTTAAATTTATTTGTTCTCTTGAACTAGCAGCTAATTATTTTAGCAAGCACAAACAGTAATGAAGACATACGGTATACAAGGGGGTGCTGAAAAGTTCCTGGCTTTGCCCAGAAAGAGAGAGCCAGAGTTATGAAATAACACATTTATTCAACATATTAACCCCTGAGACTGATGCACTTTTAGTTGCAGCTTTTCTAGACCTTTCAAATAAAAGTCCTTTGGTTGGGTCGCAAACCAACTCGCAGCAGCATCTTTGACATCAGAAATGTCCTCAAAACATTGCCCCTTCAGGTGTTTCTTCAAGTTCGTGAACAGATTATAGTCCGAAGGGGCCAGGTCAGGTGAGTAGGGGGGGATGCCGGACCAATTGGAAACCCAGGGTGTTCAATTTGGCAGCCACAACGTTGGACGTGTGCGCAGGTACATTGTCCTTCACAAAAAGAATCCCTTTGGTCAACTTTCCACGGCGTTTGTTCTTAATTGCCTCCTTCAGCTGGTCCAGGAGGTTAGCATAATACTGTCCGGGGATACTAGAGCCCTGAGGTAGGTAGTCAACTAACAGAATACCGTCTTTGTCCCAGAAAACAGACACCATGACTTTTTAGGCTGATTTCAGGGTTCGGAACTTCCTTGGCTGCGGGGACCCGCTGTGGCACCATTCCTTTGACTGATCCTTGGTTTCAGGATCATAGATGTGGAGCCAGGTTTCATCCTCAGTCACTAACCTAGCAAAAAAGTCCTGTGCAGCTTCAAAATGCGCCAAAACAGCTTTGAATGCTTCAACTCGTTCCTTCATCTGATCAACCACTTCGCTGAAAGCTTGCGCATGTCTAGGATAGTGGTGATAACAAACACAACACGCTCCCGTGAGATGTCAAGTATCTGAGCTATCTTTTTTGTGGATATTCGTCGGTCCTCAATAATCAGCTCATGGACAGCATCACAGGTTGCAGGGTCAGTTGAGGTTGGGGGGCACCCACTACGGGGCTCATCTTCAACAGTGAATCGCCCAGTCTTGAAACAAGATATCCAGGTTATGACAGTGCTGTAGGAAGGGCACTTCTCCCCCAGTGTTTGTGATATCTCAGTGTGAATGTCCTTTGCTGACTTTCCCTGGAGGAACAAAAACTTAATGATGGCCTGTAATCCCACTACGTGAAACTTGCTTGTGCCTCTGCCATCACAGTTTCTCACTAAAAGAAAAAACAGTTTTTAAAATCACAAAGACCTGATATTTGCACAGTTACATACTAAGATATTAGGCTGTCATATGCCCCCACACTCATTTTTCTATTTCAGGCAAAGCCAGGAACTTCTCAGCACCCCCTCGTAAAAGTGCTGTAGCCGTTGGCTACAGGTCTTTAGTTTATTTACCTTACTAAATAAAACAGAAGCTGACAAATCGAAATATTACCAACTGGTATGACATGTTCACTGTGTTGTACATAACCTTTGCAGAAAACAAAGGTGTGAGAGGAATCCCGCAGGTCCTCCCACTTTAGGCTGGCTACCTGTAGAAAGTTACAGGAGTGGGTGGGTAGAAGACCATTTGCTTTAGTAAAGAAGAGATAGTAGTCGTGACCAGTGTATCTGAGGAAGTTCCTGCACAAAGACATAGTTTCATGATCTGAAAGAAATACATAAACTATACCAAGATTCAAGTTTGATTACACATGGCTCTTTTATCTAGACAATATTTACTTAAATTCATCATTAAGTGGCCTGGAACCAAAATGTAACTACTTTATACAGTCCAGTTCTCTATTTTTTTTCCCCTTGAATCAACCCTTTTAATGCATTTAGCTGACAAAAAAAAAGGTTTATACCGAGCTGCTAGAGATTCCAGGGAGCATGAAAAAAAAGTGAAGGTTCAGCTGGCGGTTAAAAGGCTGTTGCATGGTTGGACTCTCTCGCTGGCGTCATCTCTAGAGCAGTATTAAACAGAGCCTTGAAAGAGAAAACATCCGTATAAGATAAAGGAGGTCCATAGGGGTAGAAACACTAGGTTGCTTAATGTTAATGGCAAGCTGTGATTGCTGCCTAAAAGTCAAGAAGTCAGTCCTATCCAAGTGTTATGTAGATCAGTCAGTAGCTAACTTGTACTTGGATAAAATAAAACAATTTTAGCCTAATGAGAAAATGTTGTTTAAAAATGAGAAACTACTGAAATCTCTGAATCTAACAGAGGAACTAGCGTCAAAAGTTAAATTCAGGTTCACTTTCTGCAATGTGAAAAAGTAGGCTTTGAAAACTTACTTGTTTTGGATGTTCAAATCTAACATATTTTAACTTGTTGTCCAAATAAATGTTAATACTTCCCACTACTTCTAAAACACTTCTTCACTGCAGCCAGTGGTGGGTTTGACTAAAGTAGAGGTGATAACTGGTTCACCCTACCAATAGGTGACGGTTGGCGCAGGGCAGTTTTGATCAAGACTTAGAGAGGTACATTCACATACCTGCTCTAAATTTCCAAGTGACTAGTATACCTCAAAGCAGAATGCCAAAAAGAATAAGGTTTAGGGCCACTTTAGTAAAATCCCAATGCAATGTGAACACATTTACTATTTTAGAGTTGTCCCTTATACCTAATGAGATACAGAAATTATCTCCTCTGTCAGAAGGTCTAACCCAGAAAAATAAAGAAAATCTGACATACCTGAATTCCATACAAACATACATCACTCTCGTGTCTCCAAATGGTACTGTTGACATGGACGTTCATGTGATAAAAGCATACCGCATATTAGGGTTTGTGAAGTTTGGATTCTTTCTAGGCAGAATCTGCAACTTCCAAATTTTTTCTGGTAGTTGGGTTTGCCAGTGGAGCTCTTACATACATTTGGCAACTATAAGGGGAATACACGTCAAGGAATAATGTCATTTTTTCCAAATGGATATCCAGTTATGCCTGCATTATTTTGAAAACAGTAGCAATTGCTTAAAAAAAAGAATTAAGAGAGATATCTAATTTGATGCCACATTTTTGTCTATGCTAAAAGAAGAATTGAAACATGTTACCAAAGACTTGGCACCAACTTTGCAAGAATTTTGGTCAGTCAGGGCACATCAAAGTGTGTGTTTTGGATGTTTCTTTGACTGAAGGCCTGGCCGAGAAACAGATCAGCCACACAATCATAATATATGGAGTTCCAACTTTCAGTCTTGATATATTTCAGTTACAGACCATATGACCCAGTGCTACATATTAGTAGGGACACAGCACAGTGCAAATCACTCCTTTCTATTCTGATCAGATGTCATGATAATCTAATCAAAGAGACAGAAGCAAACACAGAAGTAAGATCTTGCATACACTTACCTTTATAACAATTTATTAAGGAGGTGAGCATTTAACTGACAGGCATGGGAAACAGAAAAAAATACTGGATCTAAAGGAGAAAGTACTGGCAAAATACATAAAATAAGCCTGAATGTTAAGCCTTTTTTTTAGCATTTAAGGAGAACAAACCCTTTGAGAAAGAAAAAAAGAGTGAGTAGAGCCGAACTCGCCCAAATTGGTCAAATAAAATACATTCAGATGTCCCAGGAAGACAATTTGCTGATTAACTGGAGAAAACAGCAGCGATTTGTGCTTACTGAATTTTAAAGAGTTGGGAAAAAAAAGTGTTAAAGCTGAATTTAGAAACGAGCTCCCCTAGTCTTGTTCACTGCTACAAAAAGTTGAGTGATGCATACAAATAGCACTAATTAATTTTTCAGTGGAATGCTGATGCTTCATGCATACTGAATCTCACCACACTGGCATGAAATTGGTTGAGCTATTGTTATTCTGGGAGCAAATGTTGTTACTTCCACAAGCTGTATCAGGGCTGCTATTAGAATAGAAGTAGTTTAAAGTTTGTCTTGAGGGTCAGAAGATTAAAAATATAGACAATGCCTTTTACTTGCCAACAGAACATATTTAGTAAATGTAAATGTATACTGAGCTGCTGCCACCCAGTCATTGGGTTGCTTGCAGTAAAGTCGGACATGTATACATACCTATGAAATCCTGGTAGGACCCCATCCTCATTGATTTCTACTCAATCATGCATGAGAATTGCTGTAGAAGGAGGCTTTTCTGGAGCTGTCATTAAAGCTGTTTGTAATGGCTGGAGGGACCAGTCTGTGGGAGCTGACGGATGCACTCAGTATGAGGTTTGGGTGCTGAATGAAAGGCACAGGCTGCCGCTGTCAATAGACAAGAAATACTTTAAAGTTTGTCTTGAGGGTCAAAAAATTTTGCCAACTGAACCTATTTTGGTATAAGCTTCCTAAGTTGCTGCTACCCATTTCTGGTGGTCATTTGATGAAATGGGCTGACCATGACCATACTAATAATTTAGAGAAAAAAATTCTGCATATTCACACAATGATGTACTTTGTAGATGTGCTTGGTGTTCACCAGTTTTGAGCTGGCAGACTCCTATTAAATCAAGTGAGCAAAAACAAAAAGTTGCCACCAGGAGAGCCCAATCAGGTGACCTGTGAAAGTCATATGATTGGCTCTGTCTGCCATGTAATAGGATGCGGATTGTGATGCACATAGCCTTGTGGAATATAAATGCGAGCAGGCATGATAACGGTTTTCTGTTATAAATGAGAATTTTGGTAGGTACAGATCTTTCTTTTATTTCCTATTATAGATTTGATTTTATCAGAAAAGGCAACCAATACATTTATTAGACCTTTAATTCTAACTGGGAGGGTCATTTATAAGGAAAATTGGATCAGGATGAAGTGAATCACATATACCAGTGGAGCACATAAACCAGACAATTGCAAAAACTTTATAATATATATAAATACTAATTTAATAATACTAATTAATAACTGTTCCATCATGCATTAGGATAATTGGAAGGCGGTTGGAACTATTCTGTGTCAGGACTTTCCCCACCCTTGAAAACTATTCCATGTTTAGTGCCAGGGAAGGAAAAGTGGAAGGCAAAGCGTGCCATTGCAAGAGGGCCCTAAGCCTTCCTCAGCCAATAAGGGCCTTAGCTGGGGCCAAAAGTCAGTTTAATGGGGAACCCCAAGTAAGCTGTGCACTGGGTCCCACTGTTGGCTACATCCACCATTGTTGAATGTCCTAATATTTTGAGTGCTTTGGCACATGCTGAAGTGAGTCATTACACCCCAAAATATGTTTTTTCTTCAAAGCACGGATTGTAATAATGAAATTACAATGAGGTTATGTATAATATAGTACCATTGTAGTTGTAAAATGTACTTAGTGAACTTCTGTAATATCAAAGCTTTTCTATGTCAAAGCTTTCTGATCAGCAGTCATGTTTTTCTCGTCTCTGTCTTTGTACTGCACACATTACAATGTACTAAGTATTCTCCACGAAGATAATACTTTTTTTCCTGTTACTGAAACATCTGCTCTCTTCTGTAAAGAGGTAATTGCCATTATTCATCTAGAGAAGTGCTGATTTTGAAGAAAATGCCCAATTTTTATGTTATTTGGTGATATTTCATTTAGACTGCAGGGAATCTTATTGGCTTTTGTTATGCATGTTTTGCATACTAAACTGCTGTAGAATTTGCTGTTCCCTACCAGGCTGTTAGCTTTAACCATTTTTCCTTTAAAACTGTCAGCAGCCTGTTGGAATAGATTTTATGAGAACATTGAAGGGTAACCCTACTCTAAAGAGATCTGAGATTAATGAGTTAGGTGAGTTTAAAGTAAATCCAAAGGCACACATAATAGAAAATAGATCAAGGCTACCACCTTCACAAGATCAAGATCTCCATAATGTCATGTCAGTATGCCATTTGCCATCTCAGACACCCTAAGAACCTTGCAACCTCTGATTATGACTAACCAGACTTACCCAGCATTTGTCCCCTCCTGCATCCTACCATTGGTCTATAAAGCCGGCCATCACTGCTGGAGCTTTAGAATGGTATTGGAGGTGGTGGTCCAGAGCTAATGACTACTGGAGCTGGTTTTAGGGCGTCCCAAATAACTCAAGAACTGTATACTTTAAAAAAAATCAAGTTCCACTTGCAGGTTGCCTTCTGGTATTTGTTAGTGGTGGTTTTAAACCTTTCTTGTGCCACACACCAGGCAAAAAAGTTAAACTGGTTTTAGCCATTCTATTTATCACCTACAGTATGTATCCCTAGGTAATCATTGTAGGACTCGTCTTTAAGTTGGCCGTCACTGATGCAACAGTAGAAAGGTGTAGTAACTACTGAAGCTGGTCCTCAATGCTTTACAGAATGTTTAGGATTCCTAGGTACTCTACAAAACTAAAAAGTCAGGATGCCTTTGGAGGCATTTCAGACTGCCTTTTATGAAGAAGTAGTTTTATATCATTGTTTTGATACACCAGCCAAAAAGTAGAACTAGTTCAATTAATTTTTATTGTTACCAATGTTTTTCCTAGAAAATTCTGGTAGGACTCCATCCATATGGACACATGAAAATTGCTATAGAAGGAGGCTTTATTGAGCAGTCATTAAAGCTGTCGTTGGTCCTAAAAACCTGAAATAAAGGCTGGAGGGTCCAGGCAGTGAGACCTGAATTCTTACTGATGCAGCCAGTAAACGGTGTTGGTGTTGGATAGAGCATGCAGAACAGCCATGGGGAGCCTTGTTCAATTATAATGACAGTCAGTAAGACCAAGGGTGAAGAAGAGTGTAAGAAGAGTGTCACAGTACCTGTGGGGAAAGCTACTGGAGGAAATGTTCTGGTTGATTCATTTGAATGGCCCATCTAAGAGTCTCTTCTAGGTAAAAAGCTGTACTTTCCTGTAGAAGCTGTTTTTTGGACTTTGCCCTGAAATGTAAAATAAGTTGGTATCATATGTGTTTGTCATTCTTATCTAAGCACATCCAATTTGTCACATATACCTTCATGGTGTTTCATGGGAATTTAGAATATGGAGGTAGGGTAGTTTAGTTACCTTGGGACAGCTGGGATGGTATATCAATAGTTTAGTCAATGGTACACTTCAATAATAAACTATCAATATTTAAGAAGGCATTATGATTTCTAGCATTTCTTCCCCCTGGGGTTTACAGAAAATGTATTTGAATTTGTTTGTTTGTTGAATACTAAACACACCATAGTGTGATCCCATAGTGTGATTCCATTTCAGTTTCTATTTCATCTACCTATAACCCAATATTTTACTCTGTATATGCAGTGCCTCACCAATGCTTTCAATTGTTCTCTAAAATTTTGATTTTCTTCCCTATATGCTTCATTGTAAATGGCCAGTACAAAAATTGCCAACAAAAATGGCAGAGATGCCAAGCAGGTTACAATTTGGTCTAAAAAAATTCTAGTAGCGAAACAAATGGTGATGTCCAGTTATAATGCTTTTTATATTAGATTTAGATTTTAGATTAGAATCTTTGTATTGCAGACGATATTTACGCTCAGATCTACAGACAAAGCTTCAATTTTTAACATTTAACTCCTCCAGGATGCATGCAACTCCCCACTGAGCTTAAAATCTAGGCATTTATTTTGCTTTATATCGAGTGGTGTGATGGTTGCTAATATAAAGTTTTAGATATACTTTTACCTAAAGAGACCTTTGTATAACATTGGCAAATCTATTACAAATCTATGATAAATGTATTCAGGACAAGGGGAATCAAGTTTTTTATGATGGTAATCAACACTTTATTTGTCATACTTTGTTTAAAGTGGAGGGCAATACTTCCTCTCATTTGTATGGAGTACCCGAATGTCATCTGGACCTGAAGTGGCCCATTTGCTTCCACGGTTTATGCTACTTTATAAAGTTGGCAATTGCATTAAAAGTGTGGATCAAGTAGTATTGTGGTAAAGTTATCTGATCACAACTTTAAAGAATAAGGCAAACTCAACCATGCCATAGTTTTACGAAAAATTCAACACAATGTCCTTTTACAGAATGATGTTGATAGGCCAAGGCATGTTCCACATACTACTCCTTATTTTTACCTCCCTGAAAATCTTTACACTGGTTCCTTCCAATTCAAGCTCCTGTGCGTTGCATTCAAACCCCTCCACAGTTCTTGTGTCACTTACATTTCTGACCTGATAGATAAATACCCCTTTAGCCACTCTCTTTGTTCCTCCAATGACCTACTAATGACTTCCTCACTCATAACCTCATCACACGCACAGCTCCAAGACTTTTCTAGAGCTGCCCAGACTCTCTGGAATGGTTGTCCACATCATTTTTAGCTTGCTCCTATTTTCTGCTCATTTAAAATAGCTCTTAAAACCCATCTTTTCAAACTTACTTACTATCTTATTCTGTCTCTTAAACACTGACTACTTACCCGCTAATCCATATCCCCCCTCCTCTTAGATCCTGTGTCGCTGTTTGTATCTCTGTCATTTGCAACCGTTATTTATTGTTCAGCACTGTGTAATATGTTGGCACTTCATAAATACAGGTCCCTAACCATATACATGCAAACTCCAGTCTGAATAATAAACAGAATGGTTTTTTTTAAAGCACAATTTACTGTTCTAGTCACTAAAAACATTCCAGGAACAATTTACTTCTTTATGTGTGGTGTATATATTTCATTATCATATCTACATTTGTACCTGACAGTTACAGGCAGAAATGACATGTCAAACATACTGACACTGCAGCAAAATACAATTCAGATCCAATTAGTAGAGTGCAGCTTGTGCTGGGAAATTTCTCTGTTGCCATTGTTTTCTGAAGCACAGTGATCATGTCCTTTGACCATAAGAAGTCACATCATTGATATTCATGAATATTTACTGTTGAAAATAGGAATTTTCCTAATCGCTAAATTACCTACATACTTTTTACTTTATTTTTCTACAATGAGCAGTCAAGGTTGCATGGTCAATGTATCCAATCCTTAATAATGTGCTCTGCAATAAATAATAGTGGTGGGTCATGGCTGCTATTTTATATGAGAGACTTTGATCTGAGTTTTCTTTGAATGGCAGTCAGACAATAGTTCTGGCTTTATGCCTGAAAATAATTGATTTGGTTGTTGGAAAGTTGAGGCACAGGAGGTTTCCATTGTGAAGGATGTGTGTGTGTTGTCGCTCAGCCTCAGGATTTATGTGAAAGTATTTATAGTATGGGATTTGGTCTTTGGTCTTTGACCTTCAGTCTTTTGCCTTTGGTCAAATATTGCATTAGTCTCACTGAGAGCAATGGTCATAGTAACAATCCATTCTCCGGGCTCCCGTTAAAGCATATATTCCTTGTACAGAACTTTTCAAAAATGAGTTTTGTATTTGCCAATAACAATAGAAACCTATTTCTTTTATACTTTTATTTAATTTGTCACTACATGCAAAAGTAGACCCAGGTATAGTGTTGTAACAGTTGGTCAAAGACACTCTTGATAGACCATACTTAAGTGTTCTTCTACCCATCTGAATCTTTGTCCCAGATATATTTGGATTATAATCTATTAAAAAAAATAAGGCATTTCTTATGTGACATCATTTAAACAAACTTTTCTATTGTTCAAAATGTGTTTTTATTTTACAGGACTTTATCATTGATCGCACCATTATAATTTCAAAGTACAGGGACCTTCAGCAGTAAAACGGAGACTAACACTTGATAAATTACCCTTTCTGTCTGGAGGACCTATTCAGTAGAACAAATGTTGGCTACCCCAAGACCTGTAATATAATTACACGTACATAGAGGGATATTTAGTATGTCCTGGAAAAAGGGGAGCACATGTTTGTTGCTTCCCCTAATCCTGGCCAGTATTCCTTAATCCGGGGGACCACATTCCACTGTTTTTTTCTTTTCTCTTTTTTTTTACTGAATGCAATTAAATAAATAACATGTGCAACTTTCTTACATTCTAATGTGACCTGTATCTTTAATAATTCCATGTTATTTGAAGGATTCCTGTCTTTGCTTTAATGTTCCATCCATTCATTTGCCCCAACCATACATCAGTTTTTTTCTTTGAGGATATTTTTCCTTTTTTTGTGTGTGTTTGGGGACTGTAGACAAAAGAAAAGGACACAGACAGAGAAAAGTAAATTTAGGGAATTACAAAAGGGGAGAAATTTAACAACATTAGCCACTATAAAATATAATTATAAAGCCCAGCGTTCTTTATGATTGATATGGAAAAAAACTTATGGATAATTTTATTTGATCCTGGCCAGGGTCTTGCAGCCCAGATGTTTTGTAGAACTTTGGGTGGGAGAATGTCTCCATTTCAAGATTCACATCTTACCTAGTAGCCAGACCTCATTATAGTACCAGCTTTAAAAGTGGAACTTAACTCACATTATTCACCTGTCCCTGTTCCCTTGCAAGGTGCTGTTATCATCTTCTTTCTTCTGTTCCTGTAGAGGATCTTCCGCCATCTTGATTGGCTGAACCGGGATAACATATCTCCTGCACAGGGGAGCTAAGATTTTGGCTAGCTCAGCTTATTGCCAGGTATCCAGAGTAATCAGGGATTATTGTAGAAGGGACAACTCCTGTCCCTTTCTGCAGTAGTTACCTGCCTAATCATATAAAAAATAAAGATATAAAGGCAATGCTTATATTCCCTAGCTCTTCTTTTGCAACAAATTGCTTTTCTAGAAAATGACAGGTGCTCTTTATTAGTAGATGTCATCTTTAACATCTTATCAAATAAAAAGTACATTTAGCTCCTCTGATGGAATCGGCAAAAGATATTTCATTTTGCTTATATCACATGCCGGCACACCTGCAGCTCTGGGTTCCATCTCTCGCCATCAGGGAGCGCATATTCATGGAAAAGCAATTTAAATGCACTCATTGCTCATCATAATAGGCTGATTTTGGTTCACTATTATATCCTTCTGATGCACCTGTCACTGAAGGGCTTTTAAAGAGCCAGTAAATGTTTCCCAGTTTTCTAAAGCAAATTAATATAAGTGCAAATTAAATCTACAGTCTGATGGAAAATATCATCAAATGGCTTTTATTTCTTATAATACAAAGAAAACCCACACAATCCCGTATTACTCTGGAATTAAATTGTAAATGTATTTACATATCCTGCTGTGCATGTTCTGCTTTATTAGGTATTTATTTATTAATCAGGTAACGTTTAATGAACAGATGTTTAAGAGTTACTTTAAAATGTTCTCAAGACAATTGAAAAAAGTGAAAAAAGAAGGAAAACTCTAGACTGCAATCATGACAAGTATTAAAACATGGTGGGCATATGCACAAAATATACTGAATGGTAATTTATGTCTACAGGTTTCGTAGGAAGCAAAATGAATTCCAGTGGATCTTTAGAACAATAAGGAAATTAGAACATATACAATGGAACATATAATAAAAATAGTCACAAATGAATTAGTATTATATATATATGATATAATACCAATATATATATTATTATATAAAGAGCAACTTATAGTATGTAGAGCAAGAAAGATGTATCCTGTATGCATCTCTATGGCCATAATTGCCTTATTTCCGCTTTTACGATTCCTTGGAATTATCTTTTCACATTTTTTACTTTCATAACATTGGACAGTAAGCTGCCAGCTAATAAAAAGAAAAAGAAATATAGCCAAAGAAAAGAAAACCATGTCCAGATTCTCAAACAGGGGCACTGTGCTTGGTGTGGTGCAAATTGCATTCGTCGCTTTTTACACAGAGTTTCACAGCTGCTATCTAGGCATTAATAGCAATCCTTGATGAAGGGCTCTCAACAGCTTCTGTGAATAGTTAGTTTTAGATTGAAATTCAAGTGTTGCAAAGGTCAAGTTAGGAGCTTTCAAAAATCAAATAGTTGTGATAGTACCATAAATATACCATAGACATGACTTACTACATGAACTACAATGAAGACACTATAAGTGATAGGCACAGGGTAGTAATATGTTGTATGTGAACTTGAACTGTGAACTACAAAAGTAGAGTTTATTTTAGTACCACAATTACCAGTTACCTGGTTTTGGACTGGGATTTATTGTTTTACATATCAAGTTCTTAGCCTTATTATCCATGGCGCTATCCTTTTATTCATTTTTATCATTCAGGTCATGGAAGCTCAGCATTGCATGTTGTCATTATTTAAGGCACCGGGTCTTGCATTGCGCAGGCAATGCAAGGTGCCGATCTCAGAAAAAAAGGTGTATTCGTGAGATTGGCACTAGATCAGGCATACACAGAAGGGGATACGTGACGTATGTATCCAAGGAGGCTGTGGGTTTTTGTGGGTTTCCCATTTAGTCTTTACAACTGCGCGGTAGAGACAGAAGGGGCGGAGTCTCTCCTTCAAATTATAACAAAATAGTATTAAAAACAAAAAAACAAAAAACACAATTTAGAAAGGGTTAGCCATCCTTTATATAACATAAAACGTGATAATACGTCTGCTTTAACTGGATGTGCCTATAAGTATTCCTAAATTATTGACCCATAGGAACAGGACCATGCTCACATTTTTATTTTTAGATGTTGGGGTTAAATGTAAGAACAATATCTTTCTTAACCTAGCCAATAGTTCTTAAAATTCATAACTCTGAAGAGGGAGTATACAATGCCGGGTGAGAAGAAGAAGGCCAGGAATTAATTGCACACTTCTGTTATATTCAAAACACTTTGTGAGAGATAAGACGAGTTAGAAGACTTAGCTGTCCTCCCAGTAGACACTGGGGGAGAAATAAAGGTCAGATACCTTCATTTATATTCACGCCTGCAGCAGGAAAAATATGTTCCCTCCGAATTCAGGATGAATTCACAAGACACGAGCCTACCAGACAAGGACCAAGGGAATCATATCAATTGGACTTGTGTATTGATTTCTTTGAGCCTTGATTAACTTCAACGGATGTGGAGGAACATACAGCGTGTGATATCTCTGACCCTTGTGTCCGGTTGAACGTAAAATAATGGAGGTTGTCCCATGTAATATTTATATATGGGAAATAATAAAACTACAACCTATCTAGCTGATTTATGGAGTTATAAACATGTCAGGGATACAGAAACGCATATTGTGCATCCGTGTTTTATTCTCAGTTACACCTCTAGGTCACTTGCTTTCTAAACTTAGATTGCATTTAGACCCGCTCTGTGTCTGTTGATTGTATTGTGTGTTATTTTACAATAATGGAATTTTTTCTGCATTAATGTGGACTATAAAAAAATATATTTCTGAGGCAGTGAGATTTGTCATACAAATACAGAGTACTTAGCATTTAGGGAAAATATGAAAGGCTTAGATGTGTGAAATTCTCTGATATTTATTATCATAGTATATTCTCTCTGGATTTACAAAAGAAGATATTATAAGGGTCTGTTCCCAGAGATGGGTGTGTTAATTCCTGTGCATGGCAGTGCACAAAGCAGTAGTTGGTGTTTTAGATTGCTATTCAGTCTTAATGGTACTCTAGATGAACCATGCTAATGCACAGCAGCACAACATGCACTGTACTTATTGGTGCTGTGTGCAGTATTGGGCATCCCATCACAATAAATAGGCTGCCTTAACGCAATACACACCTATGTGAACATTGCACTGTGTGTTCACAAATGCAGCTTGTTGCAATAGTGGAAACAGAATCTTTTGATGCAGTTCTAGTCTGACAACATTAACAATTTTAGCACCCTTGCCAGCCATCATTCTGATAATAGCACTAGCAGCAGGAGCGGAGGAGGATCAGTGCATAGCATCATTGGGGGTTTGTTTCTTTTTGGAAGAAATTCCTATGTTTGCCAAAGTGGGGTGATTTGACATAAAACATGAAGCCTGTGATTCCGCAGCACAATAATTTTATGTTTCGCCCCTTGGGTATATGAAGCCTAAACACATTTGAGGAGGCATTGTATGGAAAGATGCAGGTTAGGTAGTAGTGTCTTGTAATGCACAGAATAATTGATAATAGTCGGTATGGGGAGCCTTGTAAAGTACCTTCTCAATCCAGCAATGCAAGAAAACAAAAACAAACACACAACTCACGTTAAAAGACAACCTTAAGTAACTTCAGTCTGTAAATTGCTTGCCATGAAACATTATAGCCAAAGTAATAATGTCCACTTAATTTACCATAATCTAATTGTTTGCACTCAAGTATAGCCGAATCTCTGTGAAGCTTTCTCCAAATCCTTTTGTAAGGACTTTAGCTTCTCATCGAATGATGCTTTGCAGTATTTTCTATTTCTACTGAGAGCAGGGAAAATGCAATGAGTGAATTTAGAATGAAGTCTGCACTTTCACCAGGTCAAGCAATTGTGATCTAATCACATCATGAATAAGATGATTGTTAATAGAGTTATTATTATTGTTAGCCAGTATTTAAATAGCCCCAGCATATTACTCAGTGCTCCACAAAGTCCATAGTTACTAGCTGACCCCCAAAGGAGCTGACAATCTAACGTCACATGTCACTGCCATAGGCTAAGGTCTTTGGGAGTGAACCAATAACCTAACTGCATGTGTTTGGAAGTCCAGTTATTTTAGGTAAGAGTTCAGCTATTTTTTTAAATATATTTGATTTATTTCTAGTACTAAATAGTTTGATTCTCAACATTTTTTTTTGTCTAAATGAAATATTGCATACAGATACTAAAGAATTATCGGTTACAGCCAGCAGGTGGTAAGCTCTAAGCAAGTGCACCACCATGCTGGATGTTCATCAAACAGCTGCACTGGTGAAGAAGACCTAAACAGCAGACTGATCCGATTATGTGCACAGCCAAAAAAATTACAGTGGAGGTCCACAGCTGTCCTCTTGATTTGTTCCAGTGTAAGGAATGTGATCTTTTTATATATAGTTCTTCTAATATGCTCATTTGAAATGACCTTTGAAAAAATAAAATCAGGAACAACAACTTTTCCAGCTTATCTCAAAGCTATGTTGTAAAATATGCCATAAAAGAAGATGAGGTCAGATAACATGCAATGCTGAGTGACTTAATTGTTCCTGACATGCAGCTTTAGATCAGCTTTTCTCAACTGGGGTTCCTCTAGAGGTTGCTAGGACAGGGTTATCAGTCAGTGGTCGCGATCCTTTTCCTACGGACCTACGGACCACTAAACCTACGAGTTCCAAACCACACATGCGAGCCGTGTGTCACTCAAAGGGTAAGAAACTTCCACCATAGTGATGTCGTGATGCAAGAACCCGCCCATTGTCCCATCGCTCTGGCCAGTCTGCCCCCCCCAGCGGGGTCCTTCTGATTCCACTGGGGGGGCACCTGCCAAAGCCACAGACTACCAACATTTTCTCTCGTTAGCGACCATTGTTTTGAGTAGCATTAATAATTATTTGCCTGATGGTGCCAAACAGCAACCTCAGCCTAAAGAGCATGGGACCCCAGTTAAGCTTCTCCTCCGGTTTTCCATATGCATAACCACTGGCCCCAACGATCAAGTTAGCTGTCTTTAAGTGGAGCTTTCCTCCAATTGACCACCAATGTAGGGACCTTATCCTACTAGCCACCAAAGTATTGGGGTAAAGCACTGGCCACCAGTGTCATGTGAAATGATTTTCAATGACCAATATGCTGGTATGACTAACGTAGATATAGAAATTTTTAGCAGGGGTACCTGAGGCCAGAAAATGTTTCAAAGGTTGCTCCTTGCATATACAGGCTGCCAATAGGAAACCAATAATAAATCATCTGCTGACCTATTTATGCCAAGTGTCAAAACATTGAATGGCTTCTGATTGGAGGCCATGGATGACCATTACTGTTTGACTGATTATTACTCATGATTAACTCTATTTATTCCAAAATTAATTTCTTAATTCAGCTGGGGTAAAAATTGTGTGTATTTCCGGTAAAAAAAAATGTAAAATTATAGTGAAATAAAATAAGTTCATACAATTATCCATCAGTTCATGGATATACAGGCTGGCAACAAGAAACCAATCATAAGTCATATGCTGACCTATTTATGCCAGGTTTTAAAACATTGAATGCTGTTTCGGTGTCATGGATGACTATTACTGTTTGACTCAACGAGGTCTGAAATACACATTGGATTTAATTACAAAATGTATAAATCACCTTTTACGCATTTCCTGTTTAAATCTAGTAGGGGTAAATGTTATTTGAATCTTGGGTGAAAACATTAAATAAATAGATCCCAATGTTTTTTTTTCTTTATTTCACCTCTACTCATCCTTTTCACTCTCAGCTTTAAAAGCTCCTTAGCAGACGTTATTGTATGCTTCAGAACACTTCCCGTCCGGTAATGTTGTTTGATTGTGCTAGGGTTCCGCCTGTCAGTGCTTGAGCTGTCACCCGGGCTGTGATATTACCAGCTGTGTGACTAATTGCATATCTTCAGAATTCATGCAACTGATTTATCAATTCACTTTGCTGTAGTGAGCCATTTCCCTGAATTATTTTCTGCTGACATTTTAGCAGAAATCTTTCAGAAGCTATAGAAATTTTAGTAAATAAACACACTCAAATGCCATTATGTTCTCTCTCCATTCTCCCAGCACAGTGCGGATCTGTGAAGGATTAAATCCAGTATGTAATTACTAAGAACACCACTGATTGTTGAGACAATATTCATTTTTATCTATCCAAAGTCTAGTGTATGTCATATGGTTAAAATAATGTAAAAATGCCAGATTTATCATATTGTGCTTTTTATACTGTTAAAGGGTATCCAAAGCTACAACGTTTCAATCTTTGGATAGTCCCTGGCAGGTCTTTAAAGCTATCTGTGTCCTCACTGGAGAGATTCACCTCTCTCTTTGTCCGGGTGCCCATGATAGAAAATGAGGGCAAATCCAAAATTCGGAGGACCCATTGGGCAAATCTTCCAATGGGTCCTCTTCTTCCAGTGGTCCCCACCGCTTTGGTTTACAGGACAGGCAAAATTCTTAAATATTGTCAATGCAGATGAAAAAACAAAATGGGATTTTTAACCATTCCTAAAGTACTGTCTTTAGATGTTGCACTTTGAGTTATTTTTAGGGGGGCAAAGAGATGTTCATCGGCAGCTCCCCTTGCCAGCTGCTTGACATCCTCAACCACTATGCTGTTTCTCAATGAGCCAGGACTTCAACATGGCAGCGAGATGTACTCAGGCACTCACTACCCCTCCCAGCATTCTACATAGACAGCCACAGGTGAGATCCAGGTGAGGGCACAATACCTGGGCATGAGAAAGCAGTACCTGCACCACAATCTCACCACCCATTAACCCTATGCTCTAAACCATTGTTTCTCAACCAGGGTTCCTCCAGGAGTTTTTCAGAGTTCCTAAAGCAATGATCAATTTGTGCCTCTCAGGCCAGTTAAGGTGACTCCAATTATCTTTTTGGCTATCTGTAAGGGTGGCATTCTTCTCAATGGCCAGTAATGTATGCAGAATTCTTCCCAATCACTATCACTCTAATATGGTTTGAGTTGTGGATACAGTAATTATAGCAGGGGTTCTCTGAAGGCCTGAAAATTATTTCAAGGTTCCCCCATGTTAAAAATGTAGAGAAACATTGCTCTAAACAATCATTCTTGTGTATTATTGTCTGGCCTGTGTATAATTGGTGCTACTTAACAGCTGTCCAGGTTCATCTATTTTAATATTGAATCATTTTATTTAATAAACAAATGGTCAAATTTCTTGATTTTCTATAGCTATTAGTAAACTGACTCCAACTATAAAATTAGCTCACAATAAAAAAAAATACGAAAAATTACATAGTAACTATACAAAATATTTAATTTATACTAGCTGAGGTTATGAAATCCAAGGTACTATATTGCTTTCATTTAAAAGAAGGATTAAGATGTTTTTTGGCTATCGTTCGTTTAGTAATCACATGGTTGGGGAACCAGTCAGTCATCAACACACCAAAACACAGCAGCTCTGCCAGCAATCACATTTTTGGCAGAACAGCCATGATTCTTGATTTGGTATGTGAGGCCGAGATCAACCAACCCTATAATTTGCAAGACACACCAAGAATAAAGAATAGGACACAAGTCTTTTTTTCAATAATAAATTTTAAGTAATGTTATTCCTATTATAACCACAAGTTTAAATTTTTATTGCCAGCTCTGCTAGAGTACTTTAATGAACAGTTGGTCAGGACCAGAATGGATTTCTCCATAGAACATGTTACTGAGGTTATGTACATTTGCTAGATAATTTTAAAACTTTGGTATTTAATCACTTGTAAAAAAAAGTGTCCAATAGCATCAAAAGATTGCAGAATGATGGTTGTTTATTGATCCTGACAGACTGGCAATTACATTTGCTGTGTAGAAAAAACATGAACATGGATAAAGTCTGAATTTATCTCTGCTATACACTCTGTCCACTAAACAATAATTTGGCTCGTATAGCAGCCACTCTCAACCAGGGTTCTATGTACCCCTAGGGTTCCTTCAGTCCTTGTTAGAAGTTCTTTTGCCTGATTGATCTTTTACGTGATAGTACCTGCATAGTTCTGGCAGAGGAAGTCAGATGCCACCAGCGACCTTTTAGCTGTCCAGAAGGCTGACATATTGACTAACACTGTAAAAGGTGTTCTTTCCTGATTATCACCATTTTGGGCGCATTCTTCCAAATAATTCTCAATAAGTTAAATGTATCAGGGGTTCCCTGGGAAGTTAATTCCCTCCAAAATTTATTCTAATGAAAATCCCAAAACCTGATCAAGGCTGTAATACAATTAAAGTGTATGGATTAGAAATATCAAGGGAGTAGGGAATATTCCAAACCCTTATGAAGTTTTTGTATTTAGTTCCACTTTAGGCAGATAGGAACAGGCAATATCGGTTCTCCAATAAGCTCGCCCCCCCATCTGTCAAAATTCTCTGTACTGCGCATGCAATTCATAGTAAAATCATGGCTTCCACTGCGGGTGCCAAGACTAAATTAACTCCACGCCACTGCATAGGAGTTACTTCATCAATGCCAATCAATATGGCCAAAGATTGGAATGCAGAAACGCTGTTCTGTTCTATAGAGGGAAGAACTTGGGAGCAACATACAGTAGGAGTGCAAATCAGTCATTTCCAATGGGTTGCTCATGATTTTGCTGTAGTGGATTGATGAACATTTTCAGAGGGCCACTGTACAAAGGTTATATTTGCGTCTGAGAGGAATGGTTATTCCTTAACAATTAGCCATATGTATGTAGCTTTACAGTGGTAACTGTCTATAATTTACCTTCCTGCAAGTAAAAGAGTTTGAAAAAGATTAGGAGACTCAATTACTATCCATCATCCCATCCTTTCCGCCATCTAGGGTAAAAAAAAAATCTAATGTCCGTAGACGACATGCAATCATGTTAACAAATCTATTTAAAGTGTAATATTATTGTCAAATATATTTATTTCTGCATTTCAAAATTATAATACTTTAAATCAGTACACATGTTTTTATCTGCAAAACTTTAATTCATTTTTTGTTGTATTCAATCATTTTTTAATTCTCCCCGATTTATTATGCAGAAAACACAACCAAAGCTACAAAATGGAACAAGATCCGTGCAGTAAAATTCCTGTTAGAACAATTGTTGCATTATAGTCAGCATTACTTTGATTTATACTATCATATTCCAATGCTGATGATATTTAGTATAAAACAATTTTCTGTTAAACATGGTTACCGCGAGAGTAGTAGATCAAGCCGTGACATTTATTTTAATGTATGCATTGTACAGTGTGAAAAATGGATTGCTTTTAAAAAGGGAGATAAGTGAAATTAGTTCAATAAGAGAAAAGTAGACTGAAAGCAGGGCATAAATAGAAATGTTAAAGGATGGGGTAATAATGTGCATAGAACAGATAGATTCTGCAATTTGCAGTATACAATGGAAATTCATCTTAATGGAAGGGAGACTTGTCATATATTTTCTGATTGAGATACCTCAGGCATAGCTTCCATGATTGCTGGTAGTCCAGTCTGCAGCAAGTTTATTAATGATGAAGTATAGCAGCAATGGATGCTCAGGACAGCTGTCTATATGCAATCGTTGTCAGTGTTCCCAAACTAGTGTATTGGTTTATATGATTGCTTTAACTGGTTCCACCTTCATATAAATGCTAATTTTATTTTTATTAAAAAAACATTCAATTTAAAATACACACCAAATTTTAGATTAAGCAACTCTATCACTGGATCTGCTATGCAATGTTGGAAGACCATGGCTGGCTAGAGAGGCCATCAAGGTGCTGTGCATGCCCCTGGTGCAAGCAGTGGACTGGCTTTTGGAAAAGTTATGCTCTTTTGCTACATTCCTTGGAGGTCCACACTATGAAAGGGATCTGCTTTTCAACTGGCCACATTTTGAGCTAAAATATTAATTCATTTGGTTGGCTGCCTTATCCTCTCCCCTCCTGTATAAAACCTGCACATAAGAGAATGGCTTGATTTGTCTAATCTGGTGTGACTTCGATTCGATAATAAATATATAACTGATCTGTCTGTATTTTGGCACTCTGAGGAAGAGGTTGTAGATTATATGTGAAACTCGTTGGGTTTACCTCTACTAGATAGACCAACTATATATGATGGAATGTATTGAATGATATACAATTATACTTACCTTTGATGAGCTTGAATATTGGATGGAAGCCATAATTTTGTTTTTAATAATAAATAATTGCAATGGATGCCATGAAAGTCACTGCTTTGACAATGTGGTTGGTTATTTAAAGGGATGTGGCATCCTATATATGTATAATATTTTTGTAGACCTAAATCTATACTTTTCATTATACCTTGTACCTTGATGGGTAGGTGTCAGTCTAGAGGAGTATACATTCCTAGGCAATTCACATTTCCATGCAGACTGTCATTGGTATCATTGGTGTCATGTTGAAAAGTGATGTTGAGCCTCTCAGAATAAATAAACTGAAATCTAATGAACAAAAAGGGGGCACAGGGTGCCAGGAAACCATGATTCCATTTTGTTATATTGAATGGTTACACTTACACAAAAATGTGTATTTTAGAATGCCTAATACACCACTCAAATTTCACTGCCTGTGTGGATGGAATAACATTTTCTGCTCAGACTACCAACTAGAAAGATGAACATTGAGTAACTGTGCCAGTTATAAGATAATCCAGAAATAAATATAATTCTATTACAACACTATTAAATAAGATTAATTAAAGTTTCACTAGCTGTATTAACACCTCCAGTGTTCTCAGCTGTTCTCAGTCCAATCAATTATACTAAATTATTCAGTTTCCATAATCATTTAAATTCTAGAATGTTCTTAGTGGACAATGTTTTTGCCAAATGTAAATTTGGAAGTTTTAATTTTGTGTAAAAGATTACTCAGGATAGTTGAACTAAAAATGTTATAATGTAGTAATTAGAGTCTGCACTTTGTGTGCATATTTTTAATATTGATATTAGGTTTATTACAATCATCAAAACAGATTTATCTTTTTTGGATTGTGTAAGTGCCTTTTTAAAATCTTTATAATACTCTAAAAAATAAAAAGTGAGGAGGGATACTTCCCAATTGTCTCAGTGATGACAAAACATATAGAGCTCTATATATAAATCAGAGAATCTGACATTCCCTCAAACATTCCCTGGTGGGAATCAATTACTGCCATTAAAAAACACAAACCTCGAAGATTCCCACAAGGGAATGTTTATTACCTGTTTTATAAACAGAGCCCAACGAGTTGAGGCTGTACAATAGTTTGATATGTTGTCAAAATAGGATTTGTGTGGGGTGGCTGTATAGCGTCTCTTTGGATAAGAATAGGGATCATACTTGTCTCAATTTCCCATTTGAAATATAGGACTATATGGAGAAGCCATATAAAGGGTATTATCCACCCAACCAGTGTATTCATTTTTATTCTAACCCACCCAAATTAAAACGTGTTGTTATCTGATTGGTCAATGTGGACAATACTCCACCAGGACTTCATTCTGTTTCAGAAATTGTAAGGCTCCCTTTGCCATATGGAACTTAAGCTGATATATCCATATGAATCTATACTCTCAAAAATTTGTTCTAAGCAGACTTTTCAAGAGTTTCATGAGTAACCTTCCATGGCAAACCAGGGTACGGCTACTCAGTGGAGGTGAAACCTCGAGGGGTCTATCAAAGCCCATTTTGGAGGGGTTCCAGGCTTCAATACATAAATCAATACCAAAATATTATGTTTTATGTTAAGTTAAATTAACTGCTAATGTTGACATTATTCAAAACTTATTTAGTTAAAAGTGAGTCTTCAATGGCATACTGATATTTACACACCAAAACCCAATTGTTTTTCAATCTGCAGATCTGAAACTCAGTAAGACTGCTCTGCCTTATATGATCTCCCCCAGCCCAACAGTATTAGATTTTTGTAATGCTATAAAAGTCACTTTTAATTACATTTATGTGTCCCTGAGCAGCAGCTAAAAGAGGAAGGCATGTGTCTAAAAACACATAATCCATAAACTGTATTAGATAGAACCAAACAACTTAACTGTGTACAAATAAGAGTAGACAGCACAAATACTGCTGCAGTATTGATTATCAAAGCTTTGTTTAGAACTAAAAAAAAGATTATTTATTTGCATAAGGGGAAATATGTTAATTTGTGTTGTTTTATATTATTTAAACACATAATCTATAAAATATCAGACTGAAAAGTGGTTCTACATGGGCAGGGCTGGGAAGTCACATTTTTTTTTGGCAGTTACTCAAATCTGCCCCTCCAACTCCCAGACAATGTTTTTGAGTTCAGTTCAATGAATATAAATAATAAAAAGAACCTCTGTCTTCTGGTGGCTCCATTCAGGAGTTCTCTGGATCTGAAAGTGACGTCATGAGTCACGTGGCATAGCCAGAGGAATAGTCTGCTGAAAAGAAAAAGAACTTGATGATGTGACAATCAGGGAGGTGCTCATGGGGCAGTTATTTTAAGTTAGGTCAGGGTTGGAGCAAAAGTCAAGGTTGATTTACAGTGTTTAGTAAAATTAGTGGGTGTGTAAGTTTCTTTTGACGAGGAATAAGACTTTTTGGACTCTTTGAAGTGTCCAATCTCAGGTTAATAATGATAACTGTTAAAGTATGAACCTTTCAAGGTCCAGTGGTCAGATAAACTTCTGAGGATAAAAATACAGTACATGTCTGGGTATGGAAGATCATGTATTCATGTGGTCCAACGTTGGTACCTGGTCATTGGTTCAGTACTCTGAATAGGGCTTAAGGGTCCTTAACTCTTTTAAGTTCCATCTACAGCAGACCTTTACGTCCTTTTTTCCTCCATGGGCTAGTTATATAGACAATACCCAATGATTAGCTTTTGGTTACAGGGCATATGAAAACCTAGATAATATACATAGCTGTCTTTCTTTGCTGGTTGGAGCAAAGATAAGGTAAATGTTGAAAAAGGAGACAGTACAAACAATCCTTGTCTTGTCTAACTCGGAGTCACTGTAATTAGGGATTACACAGGTTTCAGGACTCACCGCCTGTTCCTGTACTACAGTGAAAACAAGTTATTTTCTTTTCATTTTTATGTATTTTTGATACTCTGGTTGTAATTCCAGGTACATAGCAGAGAGAAGGAATCAAGATACTGACAGCATCATACTCCCGTAAGAAATATATCAGAGTCACACTTGTAATAACAGCACTCCTGGCATTGGCAAAAGTCGGTCAAAGCAGCTGGTTTTCCTTATTATGAATCGTGGTTCTACACTGCAGGAGCTCAGCTCTGCAATACCTGTATTTATTCTTAGTTCACATAAAGGTAAAGATAACAAACAATGCCACTGAAAAATATGAAATATAATGCAAACTTTAACCATAGAAATCTGAACAGGAGCACCAGTGTACTTCCTTTTCTCTTCTTTACCACATGGAGACTTAAAGCTACATTTATAAAATAGGGAATCTCACATTCCCTCAAACATTCCCTGGTGGGAATCAATTGCTCCCCTTGAAATACGTGGACCTGAAAGATTCCCAAGAGGTTGTGTTTGAGGGAATGTCTGATTCCCTGTTTTATAAATAGATCATTTAAAGTCTTGATTGTAGCTACTGGGTTATTCCAGAGCCATGTCCATTGACTGAAGAAGTGGACTGGCCTGTCTGGGCAATTTTAGTGTATAGACCCTGGGCTGCAACTTAGGGAAAAGAGAACATAATCTATTCTTTTGTCAACTCTCTTCTCAGCCAAGCAGTTTCTTTCCATGCAAACTGTGCTGAAAATAGTGAAGGAAGAGGCATAACCCCTTCTCCAATCAACTCACTCCTCTCTTCTTTCTGTTCACTATGTGATAAAATTGGTGGAGAAGACAAAATAGCCCATTCCTTTTTCCACCTCCTATTCTTCTAGATGTTTTCCTTACTATCCCAATTGCTGAGAAAATTGTGACCTGACATCAGTTTTTGGAGATCAGCTGGGCAAGAAATGCCATCACCTTTGCCCCAATAATAATAATTAGTTATTAGAAATAAACCATGCCTTTACTGGTGTAGGCACTCCAACTTTTTTCACTCTATAAATCATTCTCTCAAGCTAACATTGCTGCAAAGAGAAATGGCAGGTGGAAAACCACGGTCTTTCTGAAATCAGGGTATTCTTTCTCCGTAACCTCCTGCAATTAGAGATGGAAAATAGAAAAAAGTTTTGTTAGTCTTGACCTGGCTGACTAGATATTTTTGGACCCCAAACTACCTAGGGTTAAAATCAGGAAAGAATAGGGGAAAGAGGAATAAATAGAGGGGCTAAAACAACAGTGTGGTTTTGCTGTCTGTGTCCACATTAGAGAGATTCGCTCACTTCTTAAGACTGATCTTCAACATCACTAGTAATGAAAGGTAATACCAAAATTTGATTTGCCATTAAAACAAAAAAGGGAACTATACCAATGGGGACATTTGTCCCTGTAACAATTTGGTATATCCCTTACATTGGAAAGATATACTCTTCAAGTCCACAGGGCAAAGAAAACCACCTTTCCATATTTTTTAAAGCAAAAAAAAAGTTTTGCCTTTAGATACACATAAAAGCACTGTATTTTGAGCAGAATGTATGCTTGGAACATTGACAGGCAGTGTAATACGTGAATAGGATCATAAATGCAAGAAGCAAGTGTTCCATGTATAGACTTTCATTTACTCATTTTCCCATGATAGAAAAACAGTTGACTCACAGGGGTTTATTGTTGTCATGATATACTAAGAAAATGTTGCAAATAGACTAGTCTATCTCAGCTGGGAAATGTTGTTTTGGATTCCATTACAGACTCCGGCAGAGATCCACATCTAACTATGAGCTCATAGAAAAATGGCAGGAAACCTGCCTAAAGGAAATACATCTTGCAAATATTTACAATTGTATATTGATGTATATTTTTGGCGAGCTAAATATAAGAAATTACCTAGGATATTTCTTTTTTTTAAAAGATATGAAATATAAAGTATATAAAACATTTGTTTAAAAAATATATATACTTGTACATATACATATAAAAAAGAAAAAGTAAAATAAAGTGACCCAAAACCAATAGAATTTCCTTTAATCATAGTCCTGGAACATCTGCTTATAGCAATAGGACTAATGCCTAACTCAGACAATGGTTTGTTAATATTACCTTAGCCAGGAAACTGTGCGATCCAACCAACAGCTGGGTTAGTTTAGCAAGTGATCCCTTTCCAAATGAGTTTACTTTTATCATGTTTAGTATTACCAACCATTGTTCCAAGTTTGCTTCCTGAAGTGTCTTGCCATTTCCCTTGTCATTTTTTCAACAAGAACATCATACTGCAGATTAATTACTAAGAATTCTCTTTAAGTCTAGTTGCCGAGTCTGTCTTTTTTTAGATTGCTTACTGTTCTTTCTTTTAATGTGTTCAAGTTTCTCCTAACTTAATTAGCTCTCTAATTATAGTACAGTCTTTAGTCAGCTAAAGTATGGAGTGTAATGTTCTCTCAATGACATTTTAGTATGTTGCTCTTTATTGTTCCATACTGTATACACCATGTGGCATGAACCATCCATGATAATAAATGCAATCATGCAAAGTTTAAAGGGCCTGATTTTTTACAGCTTTCTGAGGCTGGAAATTATACACTTTCATAAGTGAAGCAGGGTGATCCAGCAAACCTGGAATGGATCTGGTCCAGGATTCAAAACATTTGCTAGCAAATAGCAAATGGCCTTTAACAAATCCATTTCAGGTTTGATGGATCACACAGATTCAATGATGAAAATATATCCTCTCCAGACTTGGAGAGCTTTAATAAATTAGGCCCTATATCTCCAACATAAATGGGCCTTGTGATGTTTTGGGGATGATTTGTTTGTAATTTTTTTTGTTAATGTTGGACATTTCCTCCCCCACCTACTAGATTGTAAGCTCTTCAGGGCAGGGTCCTCTCCTCCTGTATCACTGTCTGTATTCGTCTGTCATTTGCAAGCCCTATTTAATGTACAGTGCTGCATAATATGTTGGCGCTATATAAATCCTGTTTATTATTATTATTAATAATATTAATAATAATAATTTTTTAAATATCTTTTTAACAACCTACATTATATCATTCAGTGGCACAGATAACAATTTTCTATATGACGTATGATTCTCAGAGAACTATGAGCAAGCTAAGCAGAGAGCACATTAATAATCCACTTTGAAGCTGATTTTGTCGGTCTGAAACCTTGTTCTGAGCTGTCCGATAAGACATATGCCTTTGGTAAGACTGTGGTGATGTATTTACAGGTTTGTAAACTGAAGCTTGATCTATTGATCTTTGTAAACAACAAGAAGATCTCAAAATAGGCATAAAGCAGATGAGAGCTTCATGTTCTAAACATAAACATGCAAATTACCACACTTGCAGCAGGGCAGTTTATATGGGCTTGCAAAGAATATAAAATGCCAAAGTGACTCTTCCTAAATCCCACTCCCCCCTTACCTGCACTACCTTATTGTTCAGTTGGTGCTATCAGAGCTGCCACTAACTACCCGATCCATGTTTAGCAGAACATCTATTATCATGTAGTGCTTGGGCCTAGAACCTAACCGGCATGCCCACATAATGTTACGTGGTAAGTAATATAATAGCATCAAACTTCCGTAAGCTCCAACACCATCTAATAGAGTTTGCATAAGGTTGACTTACAGATAAATGGAACTTCAGGAAGAGAGTGAGAGGGTGAATATATATGGATGTGGGCTATTAAGGTAATCTGTCCATTTGCCTTAAATGGGTACAATGACTTCCAAAGTCACTTTAAAAAAGAACTTGGGTCTAAATGATAATGTGCATTGGCAAACTGATAACATTTCTAAATATAATTGCGTATCTGAAAAGTCTGGTGTCCTGCAGGCAAACAATATCAAGATGAATTATCTCTCTGTCTTTTTTGGTATCCTGGCTCAGCTAGATATTCCGTAAAATTTTCTCATTTTCTCAGTGCAGGTTTGAAAAGAGATATTATTAGCGTCGTCTCCGTAGTGTCCGCGTGAATGATGAGGGTAGAAAATTGCAGTTAATACCGGCAGACTGAGTCTTTGAGCTTGTTATCGTAAATATTTTTGGGAAGATCTCAATTATTGTTTGTGATACTTATAGAAGGAAGAAGAGACAAGACTTACTATGTAAACGTTTCATACAGAATATGGTTACACAGGTAAATAGGCTGCTCCTATATACAGAATATGGGTACATGTGGTACATAACATGTCCTGGCTGCTCCTATATACAGAATATGGTTACACTTGGTTCATAACATGTCCTGGCTGCCTTTCCATGCAGAATATGGTTACACGTGGTACATAGCATGTCCTATCCATGTCCTGGATACCTCTCTGCCTTCCCCTCTAGACTCTGAGTTCCTATTAGCAGCATGTCAGGAAAATTGTCACTTGGTTAGCACTTACAGCCACTTCTCCGATTTGATTATTTATCATGACCAATAAAAATAAAAAGAAATGGCATCAGATGTTGCTATTGATTTTCCCTCAAATTCTTTTTTTCCAATTTCTTGGAACTGAATATAGCTCATGAACACAGGTAGTTAGGCTGATATTAATTTGAAGCTGAATTACAGGTAAGCAGCTGAATACAGTTACCAGTCACATGTATGTATGTAGTTTTACTTCTTAGTGGCATTTTAAACTTTCTCAACCATTCTTGTTCACATATATTTACAGAATGCTTTGCTTGTTTTCATCTGTCTCAATGTCTACTTTCGACCTACTCTTTTGGCAATGGATCAGCATCATTATCCTGCATGCTGATTCATTGTCCTAATAGCAGACAGGGTATAAAGGAGAAGGCTGAATCACAAAGTTATGGTATCACTGTCTTGGATTTGCAGCAAAGTCTGAATCACAAAACTGGTTGAACAAAATCACAAAACCTTTGTCAGGTACAATGATTTATTTACTATTTAAATTGTAAATTTCCCATCTGCCCCAGCACCCTGCTTTTAACCAGATTCTGACATCTTGGAACCCATTAGTACATGCTACAATAAAACAACACAGCTAGGTCACTTCCCAGACCCGAGCCTTTAGCTGGACCATGAAGCAGCAGAAATGGATAATGTGTTCATCTCTGTCTTCATTTTTTTGCTTCTGAGATGTGAGGAAATGTCTTTAAAGTATGGTTCCAAGAAGTAGTAGATATTATGTCATTCTAGCTTTGGTTTATCTGTGCAGATGAGTCTTGTTGTCACAATCAATTCATCCTGACATTTTTACATTTTTTAGTTCAGATTTCATCAGATCCTCATTTTTATTACCCCAAAGACAAGTTTTCCGCTGGAAAAATCCCCTGACCTTCACTAAGCATCTGGTATACGTTGATTTAACTTAACTGGGTTATGACCCCACTATAAATTTCATCTGTTCTGCAGGTCACTTCCTAAGCCGTCACCTAATTATTTGTCTGTGAAATATGTAGAACTCTAGCAGAAAAAATATATATGTACATATATATATAGTTTATAGATACAGAAATAAAGGTGCTACTTTCTGCAGATTATGGGTTCCCCTGCTATTACTTTTTTGCCAATATCAGTAGAACTAATTTATTTCTGTACAAGAGGGATTATGGACTCTACATTGTGTAATGAAAAAGATACCTAAAAATAGGTGTGGTGCAAAGTTTGGTTACCTGACCACCAATAAGTACTGGTATAAAGGTTACAAAAGTATGAAGTTAGCTCTTCTAGTTGAATTATGTAGCAGATAATCTAACAGCAGATGTCTACTGCATTATACCTACAACCGTCACTGTAAAAACCTGACCATAACATATTTGAGCTTGTTGGACATTTCATTAGAAAGTCATGGACATTCAGTCATTCTGTTCTTCCATTCCCTTTGTAGGTACAATGGCCTCCAAACTTCTGTACAATCTTTAAGTAGGATTTAGAATGTTTGTGAGGTCAGGTACTGTTGGTGGACGAGAAGACCTGGCTTGTAATTATTCCCAAGCAGGGTTCAGTAGGGCTTTGGTCAAGGCTCTGTGCAGGCTACTTCCTTCACATCTAAATCATTGCACCTGATTTATTAAAGCTCTCCAAAGCTGGAAAAGATACACTTTCATAAGTGAACTTGGGTGACCCAGCAAACCATTGGATTTCTTCTTTCTTGTTAGCAAATGTTTTCAATCCTGGACCAAATCCATTCCAGGTTGGCTGGATTACCCAGCGTCACTGATAAAAGTGTATCCTTTCCAGCCTTGGAGAGCTTTAATAAATCAGGTCTTTAGGGAGCTGATTTTGTGCAGAAGGGCAAAGTCATGCTAGAAAAGAAAATAAGCATCCCTAAACTCTTGCCTCAAGCCCACAGATTTCCTTTTATAATGTATCATTAACAGTATATTTTACTGGAAACACCTGAACTTATTTGGAATCATTTGGTGAGATGTCAACATGATATTGGCCTTACAGCATTTGTGAAGGTCATGTGTTCACAATCCAGTATATGTCACTCAGGAAGAAGATTTCTCACTGGCTGGTAAATAGTATAGTTTTGACATCCAACCATCTTCAGGATCTACAACTGTAGTTATGAATTGGGCATACGGGCAGAGGACATTGATCATTTACAGTTTTCTTTTCCATGAATAGTGCATTTAAAGAAAAGTGGCCATTTCAAGAAAAAATAATATGTAATATATGTCACACTTACCTCTTCCTCACTAAAGCGCAGACGCCTCTCTCCTGCGCATGCGGGCAGTTCTGACACTTGCCGTCCAATCCGCTGGCTAATCAGAAAATAGCCTTTTGACCATCCATGGCTTTTTTGCTAGCTCACACACTGCACTCAGTGTTCGTGCAACGTGTCTCCATTGTGCTGAGCCCCTAATTCTGCTAAGCTAGTTCCTGTACACCTGTTGCTTGGTTCAGTGTTTCCTCTGTCCAGTTCCTCCCCTCGTTGTCCAGTCTGTTGGTTCCCAGGCAACTTCCCTGCGCTGTTCCTGTGTTCCTGTCAGTCTGTGGATATCCCTGAATCACCTGTGCCTCCTGTTGCTTCCAGTGTCTCCTGTGTTCCCTGTGCCCGCAGTGGCCCCTATGTCACTGGTGTCTGTTTCCTGGATCCCTAGCAATTGGCCCCTGGAGTATGACCTGACCTCTCTTGCTTGCTGCCTGCCTCGACCCTGGCCTTCCTTCACTATCCTTCTGCTTTGTGATTTGGTACTGTGTGTTGCCCACCTTGTGATCAAGGACCGCAACCTGGCAGTAACCAGCGGCGCAACATCCTCACCTTCAGAGGCTCTGGAGAAGACCTGGTTACTGCTTAGACTTTATGTCTTGGACCTTCTCAGGGCTCACACCACCTCCGTGCAAGCCATAGCACTCCCTAGTGGTGCTGTCTCTCCATGTGTGACCATATATATTTGGAATACATATATTTTATATATTAAAGTTGTTTACATATACATTTCATTGTTTAACTACCTATGATTTACTCTAATTACCCAAAATACAATTTTTGCTTACTTTTTACCATGCAAAAATTGCTTTATTTGTAGATTAGAATTCATAGAACCTTGATCCTCCTGCATTGTATAACTCCAAAAATACACCATGAAATACAACAGTGTTGACAATGATTTAACGTTTAATGCTTTGTGCAATATCTTTGGTCAGACTCCTACACCATACCTAAAGGAATGGTAACAGTATATAGTATTTGTCATTACAACACTGGTATTCATCATGTCATAATAAAAGGACAGGACGTAGCTCTAAAAAATCTCCACAAAACAAAGGTAGATAAGGAGTTGCAGTTTTATACTGTAAATGGTTGATCTTGAGTTTTATTTATAGGAAAAAATAGGAATTTATAGGAAAACATGTACAACTGAGCATATGCCTATATTTATTGATCTATCCTATTGCTCTTTCCTATTTATATTGCATGGGTCTTATATCTATTGAACATAGAAGCTGTATTATTGTGGACAACCAAATGAACCTCCCAGGTGGGGCTTTCCTTTTTATCAGTTGGAACAAAAAAGCTTTTATGGTCAATAAATTTCATGGGAGTGCCACAAGATCTTTGGTATTACACTATATCTGCCTAGGGTGTTTAGGAGAATCTTACCAACTTGTATACCCAACTCAGCCTCAAGGGCATGGCCCAGAATGGGGCTTCTGAGGGACAGACAAAAAATGTTTTGCTCTTTATCTGGAGTCAGAGCCAAGCTTCAAGATACACTTATAAACAAAGCTTATTTATTGTGTAAGTAACAGCCATAATGGTGAGAATTTATGAGAAGTTGAACAGCCTTTTTTAAAATTACAATGATGCATCATACATATAACAGGAACATAACAACTCTTTTTACTTACATATTTTGCTCGCCCTGAAATGATAATGCATTTTGAAAGCTGAGCAAGTAAAAGCTAACGGCTGGATTTGATTTCAATAGCTTCCTGTAATGGGTGTACTTCTGGGAACTCTTCCCCGGCAGACTGGGTGGAACAGGAGCGGTTACATTGCTGCCTCCCAAAGAGCTTTCTGCTGTTTCCTTTCATAATGATAGACAACCAAGCCAGGTCAATGTTCATTTTTTTTAATCTTAAGAAATGAATATACTGGAAAGTGTTTGCATTTCCTTTTTCACAAAGACAGCTGGTAACAGAACCAGACATAGCTGCTACGATTCAGCCATTGCTACCTGAATTTTGTTTCTCTCTGTCACATATTGTCAGGATTTGTTCAAGTTTTAGGTTACTCAACCCAAATTTATTTCGACAGCTACTGCAATTTTGAGTATTGTTTTATGATCCATGATTTATTTAGATCCAATTCATTCCATGGCACACTACAGTTATAGGAGTACAAAGGAGGAAGCAATACACAAATACAAATACATAAAAAATTTCCATTGGCAAGTTGTATGGCAAATACATAGGCAGATTTATCATTATAAAATACAATAGGCTCCAAAAAGCTTCCAGTCAATATCTTTTCTATACCTATACTGCAGGGTCTCCCGGGGCCAAAGACTAGAATAAATAGGCAATTTTAATTTCTTGCTACGGAGAGACATACCCACTTACTGTCAGACACCTTAATAGACTAGAGTAAGGCAGTTCAACTTCAGTCCTTGGGAATACACAAAACGCATGTTTTCATATAAACAGTAATTTTTTAACTTGTAAACTATGTCTTCCTAAATTCACTGTTGTTATCCAAATATTAATATTGTGTACAGATCCTGGCCCTTGAGGACTGGAGTTTGACAGCCCTAGGCTAGAGCTACATGGAACTCTATTGGCTGTTCAGTCATGATACTATAGCTACCGGTAGGTAGTGAAATAAACTGGACTTTTTATGTTGTTTTGTTTTAATGTTGAAGACTTATCCAAGCAGCTTCTTCAGTTTTAATGAATTTTTCGAGTAAAGAAAACGGTAAAGAAGCCACTTTAATCTGAATACCAATCTGCCAGGCATTGAGTCCAGGTATATGCTAACTGTCTAAGAATATGACCGAAAGTGTAAAAATCTACCATATTTCAGGACAATTCCCGTTCTATGTGAAAAAATACTATTAGGAATAGCATGACCTGCATAAAGGACAATCATACTCCTAAAATCGCTAGCAAATCATCACTAAGGATAGCAAAATATCTTTAATTATGTGGAGAAAAGTGGCCTCTTTGTTACAAAATGCTTCTTCTACAATCCCTGCCATATTTGTCTGAGTCAATTGGCACTTTTACTTCAAATGTTTAAACTTTCATCAATTGGCTTAGGTAAAAAAAACTTGTTTTATCTTGGAGAAACCTTATGCTTTAAAGACAAAACTGTAAATGCACACTTTATTAATACCAAACGTAGGAATGGCTTAAAGCTGTACTTTTTTTTAAATGACAAAATGCAAGACAAAAAAAAAGAGGTAATAAGAAATGAAGAAGAAAATGTGGAGTCCTTTTTAACCTTCAAAACAGAAAGGGTGGGCATCAAGCGTACAGCCCTCTTACTGTAACATGCCAGCCCTAATGCCTTTCAACAGGCACCTGTAATGGGCAATGAACCCTGCCCCTCTTGGAAAAGCACCCTTATGTCACGGTCCCTTCCGTGACTAAGGTTAGAAGATCTGTGAGACAAGCTGCACGTGAGGTTATCTGACAGCCTCTTTGGTTTTACTTGTTTCTGTGTTGTTGTTTGTAATGTCCACACCCCTTGTATCAGGTGCAGCTGGCCTCTTCAGTGTTCCTGCTCCTCCATTTGCTATTTAACTTGATACTTAATACTTTTGGTGTTTTGTTGTTCTTTTGTTGTTACTAGGCCTCAGGGGGACGCTGGTTCCTTAATCAGGGAAGGAACCAGTAGTCTCAAGCCCTGTCACTACTCCTAGGGCTTTTCAGGGCTACTAGGGCCTAGGTTCCGGTGTTTGAGTATTCCCACCATCAGGGGATATTCATACTGTCAGGAGTCAGGGCTAGCTTAGGGTGTCCATAGGGTGTGACCCTTTCCTTCTCCCTAGCCTTTGAAGGCCTAGTCCATTGTTTTTATCCTTCTGTTTTCCTCCCCTCCCTGTTATCCGTGTCACCTTATCACAATGGTGAAGGGTAGGAGTCTATTTCCCATATCCTGTTTCCAAACAGACGCAGGGAAATTTGGGCAGCTTATAGTAATATCTGGAAGCCCCCTTCAATAGGGAGGCAGCCAAATTTCAACTCCTCCCCAGGGGAATGCGTACAGGGGCACATACGTATCCTTATACCTATTAAGTAATAGACAGTACACATGCACCGTGAAAAAGCCCCTTTTAAAGTTTGCAAATGTCCCCAGAAGTAAATCCTCATCAGTCATGATATCCAGTGATGTAAATACACATCAATCATGACAACGTTAACAAAAATAAATTAGAAATCCACAAATAGCTCCAGGAGTCCCGGGTCATATAATTGAACAGATCTGAAAAAAATATATAGTTTTAAGGCATCCAAGGGTTGGTAAAACCCCTGAAGCAAAGGAAACATCCTAAAGGTTTGGAGGTGAGTTAAAGAATTCAACAGGTAGACAGAATTTAGTCAGCATTGGGGGAGCAATTCGACCCACCTATTCCCATTAAAAATGTTGTTAGGCTTCCTGGCTAATAGAAATAATTTTATTGTTACAACCCATCATTGTGATAAAATCTTTAAGGTCAACTTTGAAAGATGGTAAACCATTGTCCCTTTCCCTAAATGGTAGATTATACAATTTTTTTGTTGTTGACCTTATAAAGGTAGAATTGTGAGAAGAGAATAATTCGTATCCTAATAATGGACAGTTTTAATCTGGTGATTATAGATACTTTACCGCCTGCATCTAAGATAATTGGTATATCATATTATACATTTTCTATACAATCTGTACATAACTTATTTTGTTCTCTTGCCTGTGGTTTTATCTTTGTGCTGTGTTTGATATTACTGTTTGACGATGCTGACACAGAGGTTGTACAGCTCTGCAGCATGTGATTGCAATGTTCAGCTGTAAAGCCGCTGTTATGCAAATCTGCTCCAAAGATTAATACTGTAATGTCAGTTTCAAGGCATAATCCCGCAATTTTTTTAATGTTTTCTCAGGCTCTAATGTGAAGGCTGTGTGTTTGAATGTAATTACCACCCAGAGAAATGAGACGGGGCTCAGTACAGAGTCTGTGAATGGGTGAAATATAATTTTTTGACTGGGGTAAAGTGTGTCAAAGGGCCAAAGAAAAGATAGTCAACTTGTTAAATATCGAGGCATCAAATGTAGAGCCTAACATGTCCAGAAGGCTGTGCAATAGCTTAGCCCTTTATATGGGCTGTTGTAAATGGGGTTCAGGGACCAGCCACCAGTGGGTTAGGACAAGCCTTGTACTACATACTGTTCTGTATTGTTTGTAAGTCAGATAATTAAAGGGTTGGTAAGTAAGGCATACCTTTTTGCTGACTTGAGATGTGAAATAGAATAGATCATTCTGGAGGTGTTTGTGACATGAAGCATTTCTGGAAAATTATTCAGTGAATGGAAACAGATCATTGGATGGTCAAGCTCAGAATATTTCACCCATATTTGGAATGATAGGAGCTCCGCCATGCTGAAGTGCCCCAAATCCAAATTCAGTTATTGCATTGGCAAGCTTTACTCCAGCTAGACAGCAAAGCAGAGCTTACGTTTTTGTCTTTTTAGAAGTCATTTTTAGTTTATGGATATATTACTTTCCCCTTCTGCTGCAGACAGGAAGGGAAGGGCCAGTTCTGAGTGAGGGATATTTGCCTCCCTAATTAGGGTACTAAGGATTCTTGATAAGTGGCTCGGGCTGAAGATTGTAAAACGAGGTCTGAAGAGTGATAACCATGTGGAGAAGTCATGGCATCTACAGAGCTGGTATGTGGGGTTGGGCCCAGTTGTGCCAAGCCCTGGGGCCCTGGGGTCTTCCCTGTCCCTTCATTGCCTTGCTATTATATAGAGTCTATGTATGACATGTGCACACCTTCAAGGTTTATTGTTCTGCTGAATATTGTTCGTTGATGGCATGGAGGTAGCTTATCTGACGTTTTGAAAGGAATTCAGGCTCATTAAACTAGGATATTTGCCCAGGGTGGCGTCGTCTTCTGAGGAGTATGGGACAAGGGTTTTGATTTCATAGGGTTGTGACATTTTTGAAGCACTGCCTTCTTTACTAAGTGATCTGGATTAAAAGGGGAAATTTAAGGGCCTGTCATAACCATTAAAGACTTTTAAATCTGTGCACAAAATATTATACACAAGAGCAAGTAACTGGCAGGCTGCTCCTACTGGTCCTGCTGAGGATAGGCAACATTTTGTGACTTTGAAAATGTTATTGTTCCAAATAATCTTATACAGTTATCCCTCCCACACTCTCAGTTTCATTTAAACCCCTGGCAATGGAATGTGGCTGTGACTCAAATGGATGTAATTACCACACACCAGGAACCCACCAACAGCCCCCCCCCCCTGGGGATTCTGCTACACTATATAAGTTTTAGGTGGTGTGAACCTTTAATTTATCGTCTGGCAAAAATTCACTTCTTAGTTATCTACTGACAGCTTATATGAAACATTTTGGCACTTACCAATTATGTACCGTTCCGCTTTGCTGCACACTGTTAGAGGATCTAAATAATTATTTACATATAAACATTTTTTATATGTGACATAAAAATGCCTGTGTATTGAAAGCAATAAATCGCATTGTATGAGATGGTAACATACGGCGGTCTAAGATATTCAAAGTGCAGATTCCAACTTCATTTACATTACAAATTTCCTTCCTGGCATTAAAAATCCGAAGCTCTGTCCTCCTGAGGTTTGGATGCACTTAAAGCAAGTTATCCAATTCCTCATCGCTAATTCATTTTTAAGCTTCTACTCGAAAGGAAATCTGGCTTGAGACTGCAGGCCTGATTTACAAAGGTTGTAAGGGGTAAACGTATTTGCTGGGCTAGTAATCTTAGGCCATGCAGCAAGGGTATCTTCCTCTGATCTGCCACAGCTGAGCGTGAGTCTCACACTCGGGACTATGTTCATGGAAATTTACTGAAGCTAAGCATGCATTCCATTGCTGCAACAGGAGTGTCAAAGCCCAGGCAAGCCCAGGGATTTCAAATCTGAATACATTTTTATAGTGCTTTACCCCCCTGATGTACTAATTCTGTCCGTATTTCCATGCAAAAAGCGTTACATTTTTTTGCATGGAAATTTGTTTTACATTGTAGGCCTATATAATTCCTAGGCATAACTCAAAATATGTCCAATATTTATTACATTTATTAATAAACTTTAAATAAAAAAACAAAAATCTGGAAAAATAAAAAAATAGTGATGTAAAATAACTGTACAGTAGCATATAAAATATATATATTTTTATATATATATATATATATATATATATATATATATATATTATCATCAAGATTTCTTTGTATTGGACTCAATACATCTATTTTTTATTGAATCCAATACAAACTTATTTGAATTTCCTGCCGCTCCTCTTGCCAGCACCGACGCATGCACCAACGTCACCGAGAAACCCCGGAGATCGTCTCTGCATTTGCTGGCTGTAGATCGGAGGGAGAATATGTGTACCAAAGGCCTGCGGGGACCAGGGGACAACAACGGAACAAGCTAAGTGTTTTTTTTAATCTTTTTAGAGACCCCAAGTGTGACTCGGGATTACCGCGTCTTGATTGAAAAATCCACCCAGAGTCACACTCAGGATTACTGCTAGAGGGGTTAAGTGGAATACATAGACTGCAAGTACTGATTTCTCAATCTGTAAATGGCCAATCTAATGTATTAAATTTGTGGTGTTAATACTTTCAGTCACTGGGACTAATTTAATAAAGCTCTCTAACACTGGAGAGTAGCTGGGTGATCCAGCAAACCTGGAATGGATCTGGTCCTGGATTGAAAACATTTGCTAACAAATAGCAAATTACTTTTATAAAACTTATTCCAGGTTTGCTGGATCACGCAGCTTCACTTTAGAAAGTGTATCCTCTCGAGCCTTGGAGAGCTTTAATAAATCAGGCCCACTGAACCAGAATGAAAGTATGTAGAAAAATAAAAAAAAGACAGGCATTTGCTGAAATTTCAGAAGGAGGTCCACAAAAGTAGTCCTCTTCTTTCAGTAAGCTTAGCAGAACTTCAAATTTAAATCTGCATTACACATTCCAGATGCAACAATACATAAGCTATGCAAAGTCCTACAGTTGGCATTAAAAAGCAGCCACAGCCTAAGCAGAAAAGCCCGTCCAATGGCATGCTGCAAGAACATACACCTATGTGTGGAATCAATCGTTTTGCAGAGATATGATATGCTCCCTAAATCAAACTGTAATATCTCAGACACCTTATGTGTTTGATGCACCTGGGATATATTTAGCTTTTTTAAATCTAATATTTATATTGGGTTTTAATTTACACATTGAGAGAGATAAAGCTGCCAATAATAAACCGTCTTTCCAGGTATGGCACCACCCAACCTTTATTAGGGATGCTCTGCTGGCATTGAATGGATGCTGTAGCTGGATGGCAATCTCTTGACTAAAAATTTAAATCCTAATGTCAACTAATGTTTTTGGATAGATTGGGTAGAGTTAAGCTGCGTACACACTTCCAATTTTTATCGTTGGAAATGAACGACGAACAAACGATGAACGATCCATTGGGCAAAAATCGTTCGTAAAAAAAGTAACCAACGACGCCGACGAACGAGGATAGTCGTTGGAAATGAACGACCAGACCGGCGGATCGGATTGGACGACGATCGTTGACCATCTATCATGTGTACGGTCGTTCATTGATCGTCCATGGTCTGAGCATGCGCGGTGAACGAATGTTCGCTCACTTCCTGTGGTGCTCGTCACTTCCTGTATCGTTCAAACGATCGCATCTATTGTGTGTACAATATCTGCGAACGATCGTGTCGTTATCTGTATGTACAGGATCGGTGCTATACGATCGTTCGCAGATATCGTGCAGGATCGTTCGTCGTTCGTTTACCAACGATAATAATTGGAAGTGTGTACGTAGCTTTAAAATTTCTCCCAGCCCACTAGGAGAGTCCCTGTGGGGAGAAAAGCATAAACACCAAAAAAACATGATTAGGTGTTCTAACACTTCCTTGCTGTATATTTCAATTTTAATAAATTTTAAGCTAATGAATGTACAATATAGGCAATGACCCCATCACTCTCATAAAGATTAGGCGTATCCTTTTACCGGGAAAATCCAACCACTCTGGATGAGAGATTAAAAATATATATAACGAATATAAATATTCTAGCAGACATGAAGATGGATGATGTTGCTGAATTCTGTAAGTTGTGAAAATAATTCAGTATTGCCAAAATATTTGATTCTGCCTGTAAATCAAAGTGTGTTCATGTGTAGAAGACATATCCTTTGAAGATACACCTGGTTATTGCTTTTCCATGTAATCTGCGGTCAAACTGACCTAATACAACACCAACCAATTCAAATTTTCACCTTCAAAATGTTTATTTTTTCATGCTGGGGTTTTGGCCAAAATACCATTCTCCGGCGTTTGTGAGTCACAGTTATGACATGTCTGTGGAACTGGATCGAAATTCATGTAGTATCATTTTACTCTGAATGGCTGTCATGCAAGTTGTAAAACTCATCTGCCCTTTAACACATTGGACTGCTTTCTGGTTTATAATGAATAGTATAAAGGAACACCTGGTTTTTGTAATGCTTCTACGTTATTCGAGGATAAAACAATCTACAACTTGTTTATTTTACTTGTTTTATTTAGAACATCTTCTCTTTAATTTGGACCAATGTTAAATTGTAATGTAATGTTAAGTAGTTTGACATTCATAGATTCAAAGTATCCTCAATTAAAAAAAAAACTTCAAAAATACAATAAAAAGTAAACTTTTAGTTCTAGTAAAATTTCCAATTTATTTCAGGTATGCTGCCCGGAATTTTTTTAAGCTGGGTGGGAAGAAGCTGTAGGTGGGTTCTGGCCCTGTATTGTGACCCTCTTTTGTGACCATCCAAAAACAACCGGGCGGTTACTGATAATTGCTGGGTGATGCAGCCGGGGAGAACACTGAATTCTAGATTGTTATATATTCCTTTCAGAAATGAATTTGTGTTAATCAATTTATCAAACCTACCTATGTTTACCTGTATGGGCAGTATGATATTAAGATACATAAGGAGAAAATATTCTTAACATAAAGAAGAATGAAGATCTCTGAAGTGTCCCCTAAAATTGTTCTGTTTACAAAGAACTTGGAGTTGTAACTACTAAAGCGTCAGCTACTTCTCAGTCTAAAGCATACTGAAAACACATCATAGTTCTCCTTTAGCATCACATGTTATATTTTCCTGAACATAAGCTTTGTTAGCTCAGTGTCTTTGCCAGATTAATGTCCAAAGAAATGTAATTGAAGCGAGTGCCTAGGAAAGCCATCTTGCCACAGAGTGAAAAATGTCATGTGAAAGAAGTGAGAAAAAAATCCACGCTGACATGTTTATCTGCAAACTGCTGAAATTGGCCGTTCTGCATTCAAGTCAGGAAAGGGCGATTTTTTTTTTTTTTCTTGTAACGTTATGGCAGTAGCTCTGTATAAGAAGCATTACTGTGTTAATTACATATTCCATGCAAGTCACAAAAGGATAACACTGAAAACAAGGCAATAACTGCTGCATTGTTGTACAATTCCAGTGGAGCCACTGTGGAAATTATTTTGTAGCTGCTGACATTACTTTGTCCTTTGATTGTTTTCTTCCGAAAAGCTCAAACTAAAGAGTTCTAGAAACTTAGTGACACCTAAGAAATTAAAGAACAAATAGTCTGTATCGTCCTTACTCTTGCGGGAAATATATATCTTTGTTACAGTGGTAAGATTGTCTTTTTTCATTAAAACTAAACTGTAAAGCATAGTGGTGGAATGGCTGGCATTGATGTCTGCATTCAGATCTCACTAGGGTATAATGCATGTGAGATTATGTATACTCCTTTCTGCACGTTCCCTGCTAAAACATGCAGCATTAAAAAGAATTTATAATACATTTTATATATATTTTTTTCCATTTTTGTGCCAAGAACAGTAAAAGAATTGTAATTTAATCAGGCATTAATAAACATGGAATCTGAATTACCTCTAAAGTCACAATCCCCATTGATTAAATCGAATACAGAGCAACACACCTGAAATCTGAAATTATATATATATAAAGTAATATAAAGTTTGAAAAATGTGTTTTTGCTTGCTGCTGGTAGTTTTCACTATTTTTGGATGAACACTAGAGGGCAGCAGAATGACTGCAATATCAGCTTCCTGTCTATAGGAAAACTACATGTCCCATGATTCCTTGCATTGTGTATTATGGATGGAGGTGTTTATACTTGTAGTCTTTGCTTTCTATAGTGCAATGCGGCGGCTACAGATATTCTGATCAAAGCATAAGTTGTAGCCACAGGCATTAGGCTTGTGCAGTTCTCTGCAAATGATATCAGAAATTATAATGACTAATTTAACACTTATAATTAAAACAACAAAAGGAAGAAATGTATCACTAAGGCAATAAACAATAATGATTTATATTTTATGACTTTACTGACATTAAAAGTTTGCAGCCAGAAAGTAGAATACTCCAAACAGAGCAGAGAGACCAGATTACACAGAGTGCAGGGTGATTCTCAGGGAAAGAAACACAAACCTTGCATATGACTAGCAGTTAGAGGACCAATAATTTCATACAGAAGCTTTCCAAACACAATAGGAGGCATTGGAGTGCTTTTTAATAGAGAACCTATTTGAAAGCATACTTTGAAAAATGAATGAATATGAATAGGTATGGATACGCATTTCAATAAATATTTACTTAGATTATACTTGCCATAAAGGTTTAGTATCAGTCTGTGTACTTATTTATTGTCGTTATCACATTCAGCTGGACTTTGAAAATGTTTCACCGCCTCCCAAGCCACTTTATCAAGTGTTGGAAAATACCCCATTATTTAAATTCACACAGCACAAACACCTAAATTCAATCACTATGGAATGTGATAATGGAGATGTTGATGGTCCAAGACCAAGAGGTGAGTGAGATTAATTAAACCGCCCTGTTCCATTAACCTAATTCTATCCTTGTGGTCAGAAAGTCTGCACAGGTGTTCCTATACAAACTTCCTGACACCAAGGGTGGTTGCATACCTTCAGCCTTCAAATTAAATGGCTGAAGGTGTAAATTGTTGTCAAAAGCTGGGGTAGAGATGCTAAAAGAGCTTCTCTACCCCAAAGTTTTAAAATCAGCAACACTTTGGATCCAATGATCCCTGTGATTTTTTAGGAAAGGCAGTAAGCATAGGATATGAGCAGATATATGGCTGCCTTGTCTTACTATGAGATGTTAGGGGTCTCAGCTTGCTGGGTGCTGCAGTGTGATCACTAGGGATGTAATTTCTGTATCTCAGATTGAACACAAGTATACATAAGTGAAGTGATAGGAAACTAATAGCATATACCAAACTCTCTAACCCCTGTATAGTTTACCTCACCACCAAGCAAAAGTTTTCACAGCTTTTTGTTAAATGTGAAAAAAGTGAATTTTCTTTAAGTTGCAATAAAATTTATTTGTCTTGAACCTGAATCCGGTTTTGCTTCCAGATGTGAGTGCATCCATTTCTATTCAGGAAAGGCAATGTAAACTCATCATAAATGCATTAAAAACATGGTCAGCCAGCAGGTTACTAAATGCCTCCATAGACATGAGATCATCACGTATCATATTTTCTTATGCAAGGCTGGCTGTTTTCACATTGTGCTTTCGGGCTTCTATATAGTACTAGAAACACATGGAAGATTATTACTTGTTATAAACTTTTATTACACTTCAATTCAGACAACATCATAGTCTTTCATATATGATCATGTTTTTACCTTCCCTTGTTGTCTACAATGTCTGGCAAAGATCGATGAAGCTAAATACCTACACTGTGGGTGCCCCTGGCAGGATCATAGGTTTTCCTTTCCTTTATTACTGTCACGTTTTTTTGGTCAGCAAAATAAATAAAAAAAAATTGATATTGATTAGTACAGGTATCAACCACTAACGGGTAATATTTGTAACAGATAATTTGTTTTATGTTCTAATGATACATTTCTTGTTGTTCCAAAAATATGTATTCAGTTGGTCCCTATAAATATCCATTTCCAAAGAACTGCATATCCCTAATGTTTGTGGCTACAGTTCATGCTTCATTTACAATGTTTTAATTGTAGAGAGAGTAGAGAACTGGGACTATCATTGTGAATACTCACAACTATGATACACAATGAAAGTAATGGGAAAATAATAGGATCAGTAGTTGTAATACAAGCAGAAATCTGACATTGCAGATACTCTGCTATCCTCTAGTGTACAGTCAGACATAATGAAAAAAAAATATTTTTTTACTAAACTTTAGCATATATATATATATATATATATATATATATATATATATATAGATTGACTATGCTTGTTCCCCCTTATTAATGTGCAGGTTGCAGGACTGTGACTTACCAATTATTACCAAACATGCCATCTGTTACTATACTTATGACTTTAGTTCCTGTCTCTCCTTCACCATCCCACTTGAAGTCTCAATTCCCCTCCTGCGTTCTTAAAAATATAAAGTTAATACAAAACTAATCAGATAGTATGAGTTCTTATACAGGCAGGTGGGCAGAGATGAGAACCTGAGCACTAGTTTCATGTCATCAGCAGGAGTTTGTCACCAATGTGCTGCCATGTTAAAGGTTCTATTCACCCAGTACTAATATTGTAGTTTTTGTCATCAGAGTAGTGCTGGATAAATAAATTCTCTATAACAGTGTTTAACTTTTGGGGAACCCCTAGTATTAATATATACACAGCTCACAGTACATTAGCATGGTGATCAGAAAGGATAATGCCTTTTACATTGCTGGCCATTGGGAAGAATGTCACCCTTATAGATAGCCAAAAAGATCATTGGTGTGCCTCAAACTGACCCAAGAGGTATAAATTACTCATTGCTCCAGGAACCCCTTGCAACCTCCGGAGGAACTGTGGGGTTCCACAGAACCATGGTCAGGAAACACTGCTGTAGAATGTTACTGGACGAACCCTTTAAAACCCTGTTAAACATTGCAGTGTATTGCTATACATACATGAGTCTTTTCATACATCTGTCTTTTGACTTTCCCATATATTTTTCTTCAATACAGAATGGTTGGGATCATATTAAATTTAATTTTGAAAACACAAGTTTTTGTAGGCCATATATCATATTTTACGACAGATCGGTAATGCGTAAAAGTATATATATCCTAGGAGAATGAAATGGTAAAACTCTATATGAAGTACTATGCAATCTGTGGGAAAGCTGAGCCTTATATTGAACAGACTGGTTTGGGTTTCTTTATCGATAAAATATGTTTTCTGGGAAGCTGAAATATTAAAAAATAATGTTTTCTTTTGGTTGGGTGCACGGAATGATATTATTTTTGTATGAGGTTTAGCGCTATAGGATAACATATTCTCCATTTTCTCGCATACCACATCCAATTCATCTTGTCTACACTGCTAATTGCTCTATGATGGCTGGTGGTTTCCCAACCCACCGCAGTGCTTTGTGGTCAGGGCAGGAGAACGAGTCTGCACATTTTAGCCATAATATCAGATGTGAGCTGAACAACTCACAAAGACAAGATTACAAAATAAAAAATAAAATCAGTGTCCGCATATAGAATTTAACAAGTGGCTCTGCTAAGCTCATACATCAACCAGTAGAATAAACAAATGGGAAATGAGTTCATCACATGTCTCCAATTAGCTTTGATTATACTGTGGTTAAGATGTTTTCTGATTGGTTAATGTGGATTTCTGCATGTGCCTATTATTAATTGTACTAAGTAAGGACCTAATTTATTGTTTTTAGCAGATCATTTACTAAAGCTCTAATATGGTTACTGCTGACTTATGTAAAGAAATTGCACATAAAAATGAGATGCTTCCTGGTGAGTCGGGTTCTTCTTTCTTCTGATTCTCCCTTTTCTACATTTATGTTGGAGATTAGAAAGCTGGAAAGCTGCAGAGAGATTAGCAATTTGAACCTGTAAATTGAATAGGTATGCTGTTGGGAGAGGGCACTTGGGTATTGGGGAGTTGTTGGGTCACTGCTTGGATAAGGGAGCTGAGCTAATGGGCCTAATTTATTACTGATTTGCAAACCTGGATAAACTAGCTAACCTGGAATATATCTAGTCGGGGATTAAAAAACACTTGACAATAGCAAATCATTTTAAGAAATCTATTCTACGTTTGCTGGATTACTCAGGTTTACCTATCATGGTTTATCTTCTCCAGTCTTTGGGAGCTTTGAATAATCAGGGTAATTGTGTGCTCACTGCTAGGAGACATGAGCAGGGAACTCTGAACTGCTGAGGACAACCTAAACTTAACAACTTGGATGATTTCTGTTTCCATGTTACAGATTTTCCTCACTTCCTACATGAAACAATGTTCAATAAACAAAAAGTAAGGGTAAATCTCTCAAATTGATCTCTCATTAAATGTTCTTATTCTATCATACCAATAAGTTTTGGTTGTAGGTACACTTTTAAGCACTTCTGCTGTAAACATTGAGGATGAATTGCTGCATAGTGCCTGTTTCTGCAGAGGTCAGTGGGGGTATTTGCTTCTTAACCCCCCCTGGGGGTATTCCCAAGTATGGCTCAGGGTGAAATTTCATTACAGAAAGTGGTAAGGCCGAGCCACACTCGGGGTGGAATTGAGGACCTACCTGGTCTTAACGAACCTGTGGTGTCCTCCAGCGATGCCGGCCCGGCATCTGTGTCCACTTGGTGATGCTCTGCCGGCATCGGCGTCCTGTTGGCAATGCCAGGCATCTGCATCCCCTAGCCTTACACTCTGGCGTGTGAGCATTGGAGACGCAAAGCTAGGTGATGCAGATGCTGGCCAGGTATGCGATGTGTGCGTGGGCGGCCTGTGTGTATCTTGGGGGGCGGGAAATTTAAAATTAGAAATATTTTACCAACGTACCGAAAATGTACCGATTTGACATTTAAAAATACAAAATAATTAAACTGCCAGGGAGGTTAAAAATTAACTTAAGAATATGCAGATACTTCAATGTCCTCTACAAATCCATAAAACATAGATGCTTTTAACAAATTAATCTCATACAAAAGTCTCTGTTCCACTGTGATATTTATGTTTGTTAACATTTCAAGGCAAAATGGTCAGGTGAAGCAACAAATGCAATGAATATAGGTCATCCAATTTAGTAAATTGACCGTTTAGTAATTTATATTGAACTCCAATTACCATATATTTAAATAGTTTTTTTCTAATGTGCTTTTGCCTAATTTTATGTTTTTTTTTTCAAGGTCCTCGGATTATGGGACAACATATACAAAGCTAAATCTTCAGCCTGGAGTCACTACTGTGATTGATAACTTCTACATCTGCCCCACCAACAAGAAAAAGGTTTGATCATTTTATTGAAAGTTAATTTAATATTGTTGTTCACAATTTTACAAGAGGTATAAACTGAGTCCTGGACATATTGTCTTAGATCCTTCTAGTATTTAATGCTTACTCCTTCGTTGTGACCAATCCCAAATTTGAATATGTTATGCAGATATAGAGCGTTGGTGGCCATTAGATAGATTGTCATCTTACAGTGGTGGATAAAATACCACATTTATAGAGACCTAAAAACATCATTGGAGTCATGCAGTTGGCTCTACCAAATGGTGGCTGACAACTTTGCAGACATCATGAAATGGGAGGTCAATCAGCGACAGTAACCCTTAGAATTACTCCAAGTAACCCTTAGAATACTCTAGAGCAGTGTTTCTCAACCTTTTTAACATGGGGAACTTTTGAAATACCTTTCAGGTCTTCGGTAAACTCATTCTTAAATTACTATATCCACAGTTAACAGTATATTAGTATGGTGGTCAGGGGGAAGAATGTCGCCTATACAGACAGCAAAAAAGATAATTGGTATCTGTTAAACTGACCTGAGAGTCACAAATTGCTCATTGCTCAAGGAACCCTTAGCAACTTCTGAAGGAACCCTAGGATTTCACAGAACCCTAGTTGAGAAACACTGATCTAGAGGAACCTTGGTTGAGAATATTTACTCTAGTGGACAGGGACAAACCAGTGCTTTGCAAAAATTGATTTTTGTGGAGTGGAGTGGATAGATTTAGAGATCATTACATTATCAACATGTCACAAAAAATCCAGCAAAATTGTATTCTTACATTACATTTTAATATATTTTGTTTTTCTTTTACCAGGGACACTTTACTACACGTCCCCTGATCCTAAAGGGTATTTGTATTTGGAAGGAGAAATTGTATTTTCTTCTTCCCATCAATCTTGGAGTTTTGCAATTTACTTAAAAATTATTTTCTTAGCCCATCACTGCTATTGGGGCCATATTGCTAAATAAATAATTTGTATAGGTCAATAACAAGTATAGCATGATGCCCTTAAGTCATTTTCAAGGTTAAATGGAGATTTCCATGCAACAGTAATTATCTGATAGGGAATCTGGCTAAGTCTGTCCAAAACAGAAACATTGAAAGAAGTTTCTTTGTTATGCATAGAGCTGACCCTTCTGGCTGTGTTCTGTTGGACCTCCATGGCCAGTTATCAGTTGTCATTTAGTGTCCTCTATTCTACTTAAATCTGTATGTAATTGCATTTATTTTGTATGACTTGTCTGTCTAAAGATATCAGTTGTCCTTATTCATGCCAGTTGGCTGCTAAAATGCTGTTGTGCAGTCCAAGTTCTTCCTGCAGGGCGGATTTATATAAAGATAAAAGTGCAGAGTTGAATCGATTTGCTATTATGGATCGTAGTAGCTGTCATAGGTGCTGGATTGTCATTTTATTCTGACAATATGTGGTGGTGGACTAGACATTCTGCAAATCTGTTTTTTGTATGCAGTTTCTGTAATCATTTTTGTGCCATCTCAAGCTTTCGTTAATGTAGCCCTAAAGTCAGTTATAGCAGAAACTCTGCAGCTGCCATTCGGCCTCTGTCAATCCATATTACTTGCTGTTATCCTGACCTTCTGGTTTTTATACTTTTTGATCAGGCACTAGAGTGTAGATCAGAAACCCCAAGTCTACAAACCCAAGTCTGTATATCTCTATTTGGTCAGTGGCTCAAAGTATTAAAGTAAAAGAATCAAAGTGACAGCAGGACAGATCACATTATTAGAAAAGGACTGTAGCAATGACAACCTTTGCGTTCTACTTAAAACCAGTTTTTTAGAAACGTTGAACCCCAGGCAAAGTTAAACACATGAATGAAATACATATAAGGGGAATACCAATACCAGAATGTGTATACCTGCCCGTCTAGTCCTGAGATTGGTCCCATGCTGTCTTGGGGTCTGTCTTCTTTCAGTGGTTACCTGGTATTTTCCACCCTGCCATCATCTTTCTTCTGGGTTCTTGATGACGTTGCCTAATCTCACGCTGAGCCTGTGCAAGATCTAGAGATGTGTCTTCCTTCAAATGTAAATAAATTAGCCCTGATCTCACGCATGCGTAAGCTTGAGCGCTTGTTTTTTTTTACATTACAGAAAAGCCCCTGATGACACAGTGACTGATATCGGGCATGTGTAGAAGGAGCAGCCTGCATCCTACTGGGATATGTAACATAAGTATCCCAGGAGGCTGCAGGTTTCCCCTTTAGTCTTTACAACCTTAGCGGTGAATATGGAAGGGGTGGCAAATTCTTGGGTGGGGGGGCATTCAATTTTTTTATTGAATTGTATTTCATCACGTGGTAAATGACAATGCCTGTTGCCTGATACAAATCAATGAGAAAAAAAACTGTCTTTCCCAATCATTATTTTACTCAAACTTGACATAGAAAGACTTGAGATTTTTTTAATCAAATCAAATATCTATTATATTAAAACCAATGCATACTCCATGTCTAGCATTGTATACCCTGTATAGGAGCTCATCCATGTTTCTTCTAGAGAATGTTGTAGAATTTAAATTGCTGGTATAATATTCATGCTAAGGTCAGAGGTCAGAGAACACTCAAAACAACACAGAAGCTATGATGCAATATTTATTTTTGGATTTGTAATTCATCTAGTAATGCATACTGCACATGGGGAATAATATATCTTCACTGCATCAAGGCTCACATTTGGTAAAAAATGTGAAATGAAAACTATTTATGTAATTTTAAAGTAATATCTTATACATGTACAAAGACTTTATATCAAAGATTTTCCAGTTTCCTCCAAATTTCTCAGTTTTGAAGCAAATTCAATAAATTTGCAAACTTAAAAATGGTTGTAAAAGGAGGCAAAAAAGTTTGGGGGAGTGCAAATATTATTTTTTGAGCAACAGATGAGAAGAGGTGTGTCTAATTGAGATAAAAGATGGAGATTTGCATACTAAGCCTAAACCAGGCCAGGCAAATTCTTTATTCGTGATTGCTTTTCTGTGAAATGAGCCTGAAGCCCCACAAAACAGTCAATAAAAGAAGAAATGGAAACACTTTCAATGTATTTCTGAGCTGGCTTTCATTGTACTTAGAAATTTCTCCCTCGGGAATATTCAAGTGAAATTAAAGGGAAGTTTCTCATTCGAATTAATTAGAGTTATTGACTTGTGGCAATACATCATCTTTCTAGATTTTGCTTAGCTGCAAATATTTATAACTAGAAGTGAGCAGAATGGAAAAAAATTGAGTCAATTCAAATCTTGGTGGATTAGTCAAGAAATCCAAATGGTCTAAAATAATCATAGTACGAATTTGTGCTTTTTTAGTGAGCCGTACTATTCCTGTCATTGACAGATATAGCATGGCTAAGTCAAGGCGGATGTCACAAGATGACAGCTGTCATAGTCTGGTGGACAAACTATGTAAAAGAAAGGAGCAAAGAGAAAGGCGGGTGTACCAAGCCACACTTTACCTGTCGTATGTAAGATCGGAACTTAAACTGCTCAAATTTTGAGTTTCAATCCGTGGTCTTAATAGCTCCTATCTGAATTGTAATCAACTCCAATCAGAGCTATCTGACAACCAGGAAAACATCACTGTCATAAGATATCAAATCAAAGGCAAAGAGCAGTCCATTTGACCTGAGATGCAGGTGACCCAGATTCATCTTCTGTGCCATGATCCCTTCTATAGAATGTCATCAGCTTAGCAGTGTGGGTTATTTTCACAGCTCCATGCTCAGTTTGAGCATATTGAAAATATGAGCATAGGCAGCTTATCTGCAACCTTCCCTAATAAAAAGCTACCATCTATTCTAGCCATGCTCAACGAATGCAACTTAGTAGAGCCAGCTACATGGCTCCAACATATGATGCTATTCTGCCACCACTTTAAAGAGACATTATTTCCATTGGCCACCAGTTTAGGTGGCTTCTTTTCCCAACGAACCACAATAAATTAAATTTAGTAGGATTTCCCAAGGCCTAAATATTTTAGAATTAAGAAGGTTGAAAAAGACGGATGTATCCTTGACCATCGTGAAATGGACCAACTTTAATTTTCCACTGGCTGTTAAAAAGAAATGAGATGAAATAGTTTAAAGCAGCATGCCAGCTTACTACAAAGTTATAATTGCAAGAGTTTGTAATTCAGTGAATCTAGTCATATGACCCAAATACTACTTGCAGACAGAACATCCAGGAAGTGGACCTACCTGCAAACTACAATCTGGTCTGGGACTCCAATCCTTCTCTTGTCATAAGCATGTTCACTAAGGATGAGTGAAAAAATTCCTTGAAGTTCTGATGGGTCTGCAAAATTTTGCAAAACCATCGGAAAATCACTATAGGAGGATTATCGCGGCTGCATTTATAAATACAGCCGTGGGAATCCTCCTGTCAAGATCCTCCTCCTGGCTCCATTCATAAATGCATAAACTCCTCTCAGAGTGAGTCATGCAGCTTCTGTTTTTTTAAATGAACGTGGCCATGGGAAAAATCAGAGGATTTTTCCCACGCTGCATTCATTCATAAGCAGCCAGCTGTGAGACTCACTTTGTGTTCCTGGATAGAGAAACTCTTTCCAGGAACACATAGTACAGGGATGCAACAGCAATCGGGAGCTGAGCTGCTCCGCTCCCCTAATTGCTGTTGCCGCCCTATAGTATGTGTTTCTGGATAGAGTTTCTCCAAGGCCAAATTTAATAAATTTGCTCGCTCATCCCTAATGTTCACCCAAAGCCATGTGCAATTCAATGGAGCCCAACCTTGCAAAATAAAAGGTCTGACATTGCAGAGAACTGATTGGAACACTACAGAGAGCCTGTAGCAAGGAAATATGCGGAAGGCAACATGACAGGGGGCACGGACAGACACGAAGCAAGGGGTGGGGGTTGGTTGGAAAGAGTTAAAAGCTAGTCTTGGAAGAAAGGAAGGAGGGGGAGTAGGTTGGGTCGGAAATAGAAGGGGAGGAGAGAGTAGAGGGTAAAAGGAGAGTCAAACGGAAGTGAGTCACATTTTTTGAAAAGAAGAAGTTGCCCACCCTCCCGCCCTTGTTATAGAGGGTTGGGAGGCGGTTGAGGTTTGGTGGGAGGTAAGAGTGCTGGTTAAATTTTGGTTGGGGGGCACCCAAGGTGGTGGTGAACCCCCCTTTAAGTGGTAAAAGGTGGAGGCCCCTGAGGTGGTACTGGGCTGCTTAGGGGCCAGGTTGGTATGGTGGTTTGGAGAATATGTGCTGTGGTGGTGGCGGACTTTACCTTCCGGACCTGCAACCTAGTCGTTGGTTGGGAAAATGTTGAGATAGTATTTGTAAAGGTGGTTATTTAAAGGGTAAATTCAAGAAAAATAAGCGGGTTAATTAAAGTTATTATTGGTTTATTTTGGTGTTTACTGTGTTCTTGTTTGTTGTTTGTTGGTTTATTTGTTTGTTTGTGTTTGTGTTTTATTTGTTTCAGTGGTTATATTTATTTGTTTATATTCGTATATTTGAATATGTGTTAAATTATTATATTGATACATAATAATAAGTTATAAGTTGTTTATTGTATTTATTAATAAACGGCTGCTTGCCAGCCATTAAAATGCAGATTGGTGTAGTGTGGTTTGTAAGGTTAAGATGGAGAAGAAGGACGGAAAGGGGGCTGGCAAGAGAGAAGGTATGTTAGTAAGTATGGTGGGAGGGCAAGGTGAAGGGGCAAGGTACGGGCTACCCTAGTCAAGAAAAAACATTGTTACTAACACAGTGAGAAAATATATTTCTGTTCTGTATGCTGGCAATGAACAGGTGTTTCTACTCAAGCTATAGCTACTAAAGACAAAGAACTGTAGGACATTAAATACCTCCCCTTTTGATTCACCTGGAATGTATTGGCTTATTCAAACTGAAGGTTCAATTGGGCTTAAATATCAGGACCACAAGTGTCCTATTCTACAGGCTTTTTGTATAGCAGAGAGGATTTGTACCAACATTGTCCCACATTTTAGATATTTAGACTGATAAATTATGTATTTAGCATTGCTAGCTGTACAATACAACAGCCACCTCTGTATTGTATCACTAATTTCAAACCGTCATACTGATAATGAATGTCTTCCACCTCCCACCAGCCCACTCCTCTCCTCTACACACAGCCATGGCCATGTTCTGGCTTCAACCTTTGCATTACCTTATGCCTGACTGTTTGTTTACGTAGATCTGAGTAGAGAACCTTTTATTTCCTCTACTAATGGATAGGTGCGGTGTCAACTCCATATCAAGCGCTTATCTGGCTATGCTGTGTAGAAATAGTCAGGGGTTACTTCTAAATGACAGCAGTGTGCGAGCGGTAAGATAATGGCTTTTCAATGTGCAGTTTTGTGCCTTCCTGAAAAATAAAGGCTGTCAGCAATTCAGACACTCATAAGTTACAGGGGGAAAAAAACGTGGTAATGGCCGAAGCGAAAATATCTTGCTGTACTCAGGGGATAACAATGAGGAAAGGATGTGAATTATTCACACTGGGATGAGGGGACATGAGCACTTTCCATTTTGTCAGACCTGGGCTGGAGTGTTGCTCTATCACATCTAGCAATCAGAGAAATTGAAAATGCTGCTGTGTTATTACAATGCCTTTTACTAAAATGTGTGTGGATATAATTATGGAAAGGATTCAACACATCATACATGCTTCACATGTGCTCATACATAATATTTGCATCATAGCTTTAAAAAAAGGAACTTTTGAGTCTAGCATTTTATTATTCATACCGAAGCGCACAGTACAACTAGAAAAAAGTAATATGTTTATCTTCCTTTCCAAGACAGGACTGGTTGCCTTTAACAATTGGTTGACTTTAACAAATCTATGGGATAGAACTGCTTTTTTAAAAGTTTTTTTTTATGTTCTAACATTGATATAAATCAGGTATGTGTATTTGTCCTGTGCACACTGATGTCTTGTGCACACTTACTTTACAGGTATTTTGTTGTGGTTGCAGGCTCTTAAAGAGAGAAATATACAAGCATGTACTTGATATTTTCTTTCTTTTTTTGTTTGTAATTGCCTTTATATATTATTTAATGGTGGTCATTTTAATGCACATTTGCCTTTGCATTTGACATGTTTTTATAATACACTATAATGAACGTGTTGTATGTTTAATGTGTTTTATACATTTGCGTGCCTTTACCAGAACCTATATTTTTAAATAAAATGGAATTTTTTATTTTATTTATGAAATCTTTTCCTGCCACAAGCTAGGTCTAAAAGTCAAACATTCCCATGTTCTAGACATTGATACTCTATATGTATCTACTATAAGATAAACACTATAAATACATAGCATCCTATCATTTCAGAACTCATGATTGGCATGCTTATGGCAGGTCAGTAAAAAAGTACTAAAGACACTGGATCAGTATGACAGCCAGGTATCTATGGGGAATCAAAAAAATGTTTTGTTAACATTCTTTATACATCATTCTTATAGACAACAAGACAGTGTTTAGTACAAATAAGTACATTTTAGAAAGTGTTAAATTGGAAGAATGAGATCACTGCTTCATCAGTGAGATCATCATCACCAAATGCTCTTTTTTCACTAAATATATCTGTAGCTAAAAATGTATACATTGAAAACTTTAGCATTATAAGCAGTCCATTTCTAGAAGCAATCTTGTTATTAAAGAATCAGTGTCAGACTTAGCAGGTTGTATCAGCCAAGGGAATTTATGATCAAATGATTTATGGTAGGTGTGAATTAAAATTTAGAAATTCCCTTCAGCAAGCAAATATTTGTACTTTGATCAATATAGGGAGATGTAATTGCTGAATGGAGGCTTTAGGCAGCTGGAAACCTAGTTAAAGGTATACTTTGGTTAGGTAAGATTGTGTTCTGGTAACCAAAGTCAGCCTGGTAAATGTTTTACATTTCTATCTTATACATTTCAACCTTACATTTCTAAGGTCAGACAGTGCTTTATATCAGTGGTCGACAACTTTTTCGTTCCTGCCGACCACTAAAATTACCCCCGACAAAGAAACTTCCCCCAATATGATGTCATGATGCTAGAACCCGCCCACTCTCCCATCACAGATCTGAGAATGCCCACTTAATTAAGCCTGTGTTCTGTACGGGGAACATAGCCCGCAGCTCTGGTAGGTGTGCCCTGCCAGGGGCCTTCTCCGCCGGTTGGCGACTGCTGCTTTATATGTTGTTAATACATCTCCGTCAGGGATCCTAAGAATTGAGATCTGATATATACCATATATGCTTGAATATAAACCCATCTAAAAATAAACTCAGGTGTTTGTTTTTATCTAGGAAAACAGGAAAAATGCATTAACTCAAATATGGACATAGGGCACAAAATGTGGTCATCACTATTAACATTTAAAACAGTAATTATTAGAAATGCTAATACAATTAATGTGAATAAATACATTCATGATGTGTTATTTTTCAAACATTACTTTTGAGTTGGCTATGTTGGGTCACTAAATGATTTTCTGTGCATTATTGCTGGTCATCAGTAGTAGGCGCTGTGTCTTCATGTAAAGGTTTACAAACTCTGTCTCAGATGGCTAGAGTTTGTTATACACTTTACATGAGGGCACAGCTCCATCCAGTGGCCCAAGTAAAGACTTAAGTATTTTTTTCCAATGACATTTTCACAACATTGTCAAATAATTCTGGTTTAAACTCAAATTTATTGTTTGAAGTATATTCAAAACAATATTTTGAGTGGGAATTGCAATGTTTAAAATTGCATTATGTGGAGGTTATTGTTATAAGTGTATAGATAATTGCACAGTTCCAGTTCTTGTGATCTGTGAGTTAGATAAAATGTTTGCTTCTAACTATTAAAAAAAAGTAACAATTAAAAAAAATAGATTAGTGTAAAAAATGATTAACTTACTTTTAGCATAATACATCTTGGTCATATAAATGCAAAGCAGCCCAGGACAGTATCTGATTTAAATGTATACAAAGTAAAAGGCAAATGTTACCTCTGGGAATCCATTATATCATTATTTATGCATTATTCTTTTATGGTTCTATTTAAAGACACGTGTTTATATACAGTGTAGGTGATTATTTAGAGAATGTCACGTCCTTTACCCTAACTTAAATCAAATGATTTTTGGCACTATTTTTTATAAAGAACTGGATTAGACAAAATATACAGATTTTACTGTTATTTTATCTGGCAGAAAGTGTCAGGACAATGCTAATGTACAGGAACAATGACAAAAACAGAAATGTTGATATGCTTGTATTATTCTTATAAAATGTGTTTAACTGATATGAAGATCCAATACGAATAATCAAGCTGTGAAGAAACAACTGTCCCATTGGAAATGTTTATCCTAACTTCCTGGTGAGATTAGACCTAATGGTGAGATTTCCTCTAAAAACAATAGAGACAGAAATAGAATTTAAATGTAGGTAGTATTTAGAATACTTGTCCGTTTTTTGCTGCTGGCTATATTACAATTTCTCAAGTTTCCTCCAAAGGACTGAAGATTCCTGGGGTTCTTTAAACTATGGGCAGTTGTCTTTCTCAGGCCAGTTAAGGTGATAATTTGGGGTATCTTCTAAATGGCTAGCAATGTAAAAGGCATTCTTTTCACTGATCACAGTAATGTACTGTGAGCTGTGGCTATAGTAATTTATAGTAGGGCTTCCCTGAAGATCTTAAAGTTTTTTTAAGAGTTCCCCATGTTAAAAAGTTTCAGAAAAGCTGGTAATATTGGAAGTTATGAATATTGTGTACTTTAATAAAAACTAGCAAAAATAAATAAGTAATTTAAAGAACTGGGCTTTTCTGTAAAAACCCCGGATCAGATTTCTATGATCTTGAAGCTAGATGTAATTTTAACTATAGACGAATGGTGAAACCATACTTACAGAGTTATAAAAATGTATCAGACTCCATATAAATGCAAAACAGCCAAAGACAGCATTCCAGTAAATATATACATAGCAAAAGGCGAATGTGACCCGAAGAAGATAAAGGTGACCCGTATCAACAGAGCCCATTATGTACGCCGGTGGAAAATACTCCCAACAATAGACTATTCACTGAGTACTCTATCTATGTATAAACTACTTATTACAGAAATTTCTGAAGAAGAATAAAAATATACAGTGCGTTTTTTAAACATGAAGCAGAAAAACACATTTTGTGGATGAGAGAGATTGAAGAAAATCATACGGTAGACTTTGTAAGTTGTAAGAGAAAATCACATGTTACGTGTAGCTTATTTGGTGTTCATTTCCTTCAGAACATGCCAACAATGATAGCGTTCATCCCATTCACCTCCTAGACTATAATTTCCATCCTGAGTACATCTAGTTAAGAAAATGATCTCTGCAATGACAATTATCCAGCAGCATGTGTTTAGAAATAATGAGAACAAAAAGAAAAAAAAATGAGAAAGAAAAGTAGCAGAAAAATGTTCATACAACACCAACTTACCTAATTATGTTTTTGGATTGTTGGGGGATAGGTGCAGTAGAAGCCTTTTTCTAGCCGGAACGTTTGCTTTTACTTTTTTTAGTTTTGTATTGAGTGGAAAAGGGTAAAGAACTTCTCTCTGCCTGCTGTCTGAACCTATTGTGGAGAAGTTTATTGCTTCCTGGGCTGTCTGTTGGGAAAGTTATACAATTCTGTTCTCACTTTCCTATTCTAAACGGGTAGGAAATAGGGAACTACCCCTTCTTTACCTTTTCTCTGTTTAATATCCTCCAAAAAGACAGAAAGTAGTGGGATTTCCCCCAGTCATTGTTCTGTTTAATAGCAGCTAATCACATGTGCAGGAAGTAAGAATCGTGCTTATCATTTCCCTATTTTCATGACATCTGTAGCGATACTTTTCATTACAACGTAGGGTCATTTTTTCTTTTCCCCTGGTTTAGCACCCATAAAAAAAAGAAATGGTGAGATTTACCCTTTCTTCCTGTTTAAAACGATGCCTGTGTATTAGATAGGAAATAGATTCTTTTGACCTAAGCCAATGTTCTGCCTGATGCTTGCCTAATAGAGGAGTATGTTGATTTCCCCTAACTTCTTATTTTGTCTGACTCCTGTCAAATTGACATTTGGAGGAATTGTTTCCATCTCTACACCTACTGTCATACCCATGGTCAATTATAGTGGGCAGCAGTGAGTGGTTTACTATTTCCTGCTGTTAAAAATGTAGAGTCTCACCTATGGTCAACCATAGGGGGCAGTAGTGGGTGTTTCACTGTATTTCCTGCTGCTGTATGAACTGCTGCTGTATGAATACATGTTTATTATCAATCTGCATAGCAGTTGGGGCTACCAAGTCACTGGCAAGGTTCCAGCCACCAGAAGCTGCCTAGGAACCGCTTTTCCATCTGAACAAGCCCTAGCTATACAGCACAGCTTTATGCATTTTCTGTTGCATTTCTGTCAGACAGACACTATAAAATTAAACAAAGTTTTCATTCTTTTTAAAAACATTTCCTTAAAACTGTTTATTAGTTTTGACATAATAAGACATATTATGTTCCCAATTAATGAAATAAATTGCCTTAGTTATAATAGAGTTGCAGACTGTAATGAATGCCACAGCTTGCTGCCAAAAACTAATAGCTGCGAGTACCACAAAAGATCATTGCCAAAAGAGCTATGAGAAGTGTGGGAACAAAGTAAATATCACATGAGGGGTTTGTAAAACGTATTGATTTTGTTTCGGACTGAAAAGTGCAGGTTTTCATAAATGATGGCGATCCGTGGCTTACGCTGTGGGCATGCAATCCTTGTAATGTAAGTCTGCTTTTATCTCAGCAATGTAGGTCATTTGCTGTACTTGAGAATAAATGCAGCAATACCGGTTTAATTAATTGCCTATTCATCTTCCTGACTTCTATTTCATTTGTCTGCATTTTCACACATACAATAATGTCCTGCTAATGCACTATATTTAGGTATTAAGTCATGGTGAAGCCGGGGATGGATCTGCTTCCTTGTGGTGCCTTACCAGGGGTTGGATATACAGTTTGTATTCCTTATCTTTAGATTGGTAGACCTATTTACAGTAAAAAAAAATAGTTGACTTCAGTTTTACCTTTACACATGCTTGTTTGAATTAAATGGTCTGGTCCAGTATTAAAACATTTGCTAATAAATAGCAAATGACATTGAAGAAATCCATTTCAGGTTTTCTGGATCACCCAGCTTCATTGCTGGATCACCCAGCTTCACTGCTGAAAATGTATCCTGGCCAGCCTTGGAGAGCTTTAATAAATCAGGCCTAATGCCTCTAACATGACTGTTTGATTAAATGATAAAATATAGCTAAAAAAAACATCAGTCATGATTTCAGACCCTCATAACTATTTCAATATTTGCATTAGTTATTTGGGGTTTTGTAGGTGTTGTTATGGCTATGCTGTTTTGTTCTATTTTCAATGTACCCATGTATACTTGAATATAAACTGATCCAAATGAAAAACCAAAGTGCATTTTTTTTCCTAAAATAACAGAAAAACTACATTGATTCGAGTAAAAACCTAAAACTCACTGCTAACATTCAAATCAGAGGTCAAAAGAAATGCCAATAAAATTCATGTGAATAAATTTATTGATAGCGTGTTATTTTTAACATTTATTTAAAAGTAGGAAAAATTAAAATCACATGGACTCTGTATATCTTTTTATGTTCTTTTTATAGGTTAAAGTATTTTGTACTTCTTTTATATTAGTTTATTTATATTTTTATAATTAGGTATGATAGATCACTTGCTCCTAAACAATCTTATGTACATTGTTGATGGCCACCAGTAGAAGGCTTTGTGTCCTCATGACCAGGGTAGCTCGGACCTTCTAGCCCATCCCTTATAAACACCATTGTCATAATTACCGCCTACTTCCAAACCTCCCCCTGCTTACCAGCC
>NC_092860.1:137425696-137427950 GCF_032062135.1 Pyxicephalus adspersus
ACTGTCCCCCACCTCCTCATCCACTCCGCTCCAAGCCTTGTTGAACAAAGCTTGTTCACCCCTCTCAACTGGTCCCCCTTCATCCCACCAGGCTGCAACACCTTAGCACCCGTACAAATGTAGCACTATGCTACCCCCATATCGATCACCGAAATGGTCCACCTCCGTCTTCACTTCACTCCCGGCAGTGTGGAACTTATGTCCTGCCCGAAACCCTCCCAGGCACTCTCCGCCAACACCACAAAATTATCAACCCCAGCAGCCCGTAACACACCACGCCAGGGCCACTCACTTGCCCCGAATGTGCGAGGCTCCAACCCCTTTCCCATCACTGTGCATACGGGAGCCCGATCCAAGGTACTCCCACCCCAGGGGAGACCACTCTCTCGCCCAGCTGTAAAAACAATCTTCCGCACACCCTGCCCCAAACGACCGTGCCCAACTCACCCCACAATGCAACGAAACCAACCACAGCTGAATGTCCCAACCCGAAATTGAAACTCATTCCTTCCCAGTCCGCAAGTCCATCCTAGGACCCGAGCACCGCAAAAAACCAGCAGCCCCTGCTAACTGCCTCCCCATTCCCCCACCAAAAATATAAGTACCTGCCAACTAAGTCAAGAACACATGACCACAACTGCCACCTACCCACAAAAACCCCCGGCCTGGGACTTCACCCCCACGCACTCCACACCTCCGACCATGCTTGCCACAACCCACTGCAAACCAGCCACCGCGCAGACTCCAGGGGTAAAACAAAAGAAACACACCAACCCACCAAGCAACACCCCCAGGGAAAAGGAGAGTAGAGCCTCCCTCTATTATTTCACAGGACCAATTGAGCATCCATCCCCAATGTGGCCAGCGTGGGGAAGCAGTGCAACCTACCCACCTAACAGTCATCCGGGAGCAACAGCGCTTACCCCACCCACAATAGGGCGGAACGCGGCATATCATCACACTGCAACGACACCAGGGAGCAATAACAGTACACCAGTACTCTAGAACTGGCTTACAATGGCAATAGCACCGCCACCTGTGAACAATAGGCTAAGCCATCCCACTGTACTGACCTGGGAGAAATTAGCGCATACCACCCTACCGAAAACCCAGGAGTACCCCAACCCCAAATACTAACACCCGATAGTGCCAGCAAATATGTCCCCGCCAAACTGACCTTGGGAGGGAAGTGTAGATTCTCCCGCCGCCAGCAGCCAATCAAGGAGTAAAAGGAAACTAACTCCCATTACCAACACCTGTAAGAAACCCTGTCAACCCAACCCCAGCACTGGCACCAAGGAGTAAAAAAATTAAAATAAAAAAAAACCATATCCTATCCCACAGCACTGGCACCATGAAAGAAAAGCAAATATCACCCAGCCCAACCGACCCCTAGGAGTAGAGCGTAATCCTTTCTCCGGCACCCAAGCTAGGAGTAACAACATATACCAACCCCATATATTAACCAATGGGAAAATACCGCACACCCAACCCCCGGCAGCGGCACCAAGGCGTAAGGCCGCGCACCGTACCCCAGCACTGACCCCTGGGGGAAACTGGGATTACGTCCCACAGCACAGACCCCAGTGAGTAATACTACATACCCACCCCCAAGTACTGAAGATTATGGGAAAAACAAAGACCAAGCCCTAGGACAAACACCAGGGGGGTAATACAGCATACCATCCCCCACTACGACCACTATGAGAAAACACTAAAAACCAACCCACCCAGGATTAGACGTGTACCGCCCCCTGTCAGCACTGTTATCAGGGGAAAGCCCATTATACAATCCACCCCAGTACTGCCCCCCATGATAAACGGTGTAAACCATCCCACAGGGCTGACCCTTGGCATACTAGCGAATCCCAGCCCACCGTACTGCCACCAAGGAGTAACAGAACATACCACCCCCCCCCAACGAAGACACGGGAGAAATATTGTAAACCCTCCCACAGTACTAACCTGTGCGTAATAGAATATACCCTCCCTCCCCACTGACCATAAGGAGGAACTGAGCATACCAACCCCACTGCGCGACTAGGCAGTTCACCAACCCACCGCACCAACACCCAGGAGCAATAGTGCAACATTCCTGCCGCCGTGTGGTGCACCCCTGCCCTGCTGCAGAACCGAAAACCACCTCAACCATTAACCCCCACAAGTTTTCTCTGACCCCCCCACTCCACCACCTGCTGACTGCCGCCTCCAAAGAACGCGTCCACTGCCATCCCCCAAACTAACCACCTCCCAT
>NC_092860.1:137428905-137433089 GCF_032062135.1 Pyxicephalus adspersus
CTCTCACTATCATCCAGCCCTTTTAACATCTCCCATTCCTAATCTCCTCCTACCCCATGTTGTATACTAGCCCAGCCCCCTCTAGCAACACTACCTTTTTCTTAAGCCCTTAAAAGCTCTGGGCTAGGCCTAGCACCCAGTCATGTGGCCCTGCGCCTAATTCTTATGGCTACGGGCCTCTCTTGTGTGTAATAAACTCAATATTTTCTTTACACACTTTACACAGCACCACAGGACACGGTGTAATCTACTGGAGTGACCCAAGTATAAACCAATGTGCTTTTTCCCATAACATTTTATAGGGCAAAAAATATATGGTAACAACCAAGTAATAAATCAATGTCTTACTATTCACTGCAATTATTTGATATATTGTTCATGTGTTTGAATGGATCTGTATTACTTTTGTTCAATATGTTTGTTAACCAAGCAATTTGACACGTTCACCACTTATATATATTATATGGCTTAGATTTAACAATCAGACTGTGACCTGTTGACAAGAGTGCACATAATAATACATGCTGATGCAGGCAAGGCAGGAATTATAAAATGGCAATGACACTTCAAGGAACTTGTCTGCCATGTTTGACTTTAGAAACATAAAGACCTTGGGAAAGAGCCGTTTGTTATCGTTATATGCCCTTTGGTTTTAATTCTTTTTTTCATTCATTTTTTAATTTTTTTCATTATTAATTAGGAGGTTTCTTCATCAACCATGTAATCCTTCCAAAGTTAGTTCTTAGTAAGTTGATTCTTCATGCAGAGGGATGGTGGGATGGCTAGGCTTTGCTTAGGAGGTTGGAGCTTAGCCTGGACAATCAAGCATTCACTATCAGGCCATAAGTGGGATTCATGCGGAGCACACAAGGAACTTTTCTGGCCCAAAGAATAAAAAGATCAGACCTTGTGCTAACTTTTACTTTCAATTGTTCCTTTTATCAGAATGTGAGATTTATTTTCATATTATTTGCTGTCTAATTTACATTTTAGAATGACCAGAAACCAGTAGATGAAAAAGAGGTCACCTTTAAAATATTTACTTGAAAAATCAATGGGTTTCTGGATAGTGAAGCCAATTATTATTGTGTGTAGGTACTCTGAACACCCTTTACAGCTGGTCAGTGCCTGAGGACACAGCAGAGGAACCTCATAGTGCTGGGAAAACAGCTGGGAACGCTGCTTGTTGTACTTCCTCTCCAAGCCGCATTCTTTTCTTTACTCCAGGACTTGGATAACTAGAAGAGGTGCAGCTGTACACCACCGCAGAGATCAGTTTTTTCCTCTTCTGACATAAAAAGAATATAAAAAGTAAAGGCTAACATTTGTTAAATACTCTTTGTGGCCAGATAAATAGAAACCCTGGTTTGGATACCAGCTGACAATCATCATGGCAGTGTCTTAACAGAGAAAAAAGTGAATTGTTAAGGCTTAGCTTTCAGACATCAATGCATCACACACCTTGTCAAATCTTATGGATGTCTACTACCTTTTACAGAAAGTACTTTTACAATGGCATTACTCCACATCCTAAAGCTACTGCAGTATACTCCCGTCTACTTTTCTCCCTAGGAAGTCAGCACTATCTTTGTTCGGGCTTTTATTTTTTGGACTGAAGTGCTGCCTTACAGGATTTAAACTTGCAAACTCTGATACCTGTGCAGTGGCATTAATGTTCCTGGCTATCTCTTTTCCCCTTATATTGTGAATACAAAGTTACGTTACAGTCTGAGTGATCATTGCTGGAGGGGAAATACTTCTTTCTACTTTGATAGACTGTCATTATTTACTCACTTTGCACTCCTCAGCCTATCCACAATCACTTATACGAAGCTTTAGGACTGTTTTTTTGTTAACATTTTTGTAGATTACACATTTCTGTGTTTTATGCAATATTATACCTTTGTTTGTTAGAAAAGTTACTGATAGATCCACTGTGTAGAATGCCAGGTTCTTCTGCCCATGCCCATCACCCCCTTATTTTTGTCCCAGCTGTGCTTTTAAAATACTGAACTTCTAATGGGTTTCAAAAACATGTGCAGACCCAGATAAAGATTTACAAAGTAACATTGTCACATGAAATGCAGGTTAAAGCAACCTAAAAAGAAGGAACAAAGGTCCCGATTAACATCTTATACACTCTTGGCTTGCCTTAATTACTATCTTTATCTCATTCTCCCCTAGGCTGTTATTTTTATGCCTATTGTTTTAAAAAAATGTTCTGTTTTTTATTCATTAATATTGAAACATTTTAGTTTGCATTTATTTTGTTTTCAGTGTGTGGTATCTTTCAATGCATTCATCTAAAATTTAAATGTCTGATTCTAGGTCCACCTTAAACTGTGCAGAGAAATACTTTCATTAATTTTAATATTTCTTTATTAAAGACCTTTATCTTTAGAGAATGAGAGTTTAAATCTTTAAAAAAAAAACGGTGGGAACCAAAGACTTTGCATATAAAAGATTTTACAGATAGGCAGGGGGTGGACTTATCCCTTTTCTTTGACTACAGTGTCTCTTTAAAAATTGAAAAGAACGTAGAAGTTTTGAAATAAGAGACCACTGTGGCTGCTGGAGACTGCTAATTAGTCCAGAGAAATAAAACCGTTTAACGCACTTTTCTTTGGCTGAAGATCTTCCAGAAGTTTTCTGTTTTCATCCCAGTGGACTACACACCTGAATCTGAATACTTTGTGACACAGGACTTCAAAGACGGCTGACAGGCCTTAGACACTGCTGTCAAGTGAGCGTGTGTATACAAAAACAGTGGAAGGGAATCAAAGGGAAAGGAAAAGAAGCATTAACAATGCAAGTTCTGCTTGCCTTTCATTTAGTAGCACTTTTACTGTTTTTTACAATGTTTCATACTTTTATAAGGTTGTGGTGGAAGGACTATTGCTCATTAAAATGCTTTTAATATATAGAATATTAAAGGGTACTTATGTTTTTACTATTGGTTTTATATTCTTGCCTTTTAAAATATTTCCCGTCTTAAGAGTTTAATGATTATGTAAATATATTCTTAAAATCATAAAAGCTTTTACAGCTTTTATATGTTATATCATGTTGTATGTATTTATGTGAAGACCCTTATTGTACTATAAAACATTTATAACAAAGTACATCTGTGGCAGTTTAAAAACTATGGTTAAAATCACACATAACATTCTGTGTAAGGAAAAGAAGAAATGATGATTTATGGGGCTACTTGCTTTGAGAGGCAATACAAATATGTAAAATTTTTTGAATCAAAAAAGATCCATTTTATACAGTGCTTCAATAAACCAAAAATCCATTGTAATACTACTAAAGTGGTTCCACTTTTATGAATCCATTATCAGGCAGGTCATTATTATAGAATGGCTCAGGCATTGGGCCTGATTTATTAAAGCTCTCCAAGGCTGGAGAGGGTACATTTTCATTAGTGAACCTGGGTAATCCAGCAAACCTGGAATGGATCCCCTAATAGTCATTTACTATTTGTTAGCAAATGTTTTCAATGCTGGACCAGATCCATTCCAAGTTTGCTAGATCACCCAGCTTCACTGATAAAAGTGTATCCCCTCTAGCCTTGGAGAGCTTTAATAAGTCAGGGCCAATGTCTCTTCTACAATAATCCCTCCTAACTAAAGAATAGCTCTAGGTAACTGTCAAAAAACCTGTCTGTGGATGTGCAACTCAGTTTTGGCTGCCAAAATACCCCTCAATCCGGGCTTTCCATGCGCATGATGGGAATGAATGAACTCCTGCATGCTGGTGCAGCAGTAACGTCATCCCAGTTCAGCCAATCCAAATGACTGAAGATCATCTCCAGGAAGAGGAGAAAGACGAAGATGGGGTGACGTGAGGGAATGGGGACAAGTGAATATTGCAAGTTTAGTTTAGACTTAAGGTCACATCCAGCCAATATGTTCTGTAGCTTTGCACAGAATGAAGAAGGCATAGAACCCATGTCTGTTTTGACTGTTGGGTTTTAGGTAGATATGTTTTCATAGCTGTAGTGTGTGTGTGTGTGTGTATGTATGTATGTATATACCCTGTTTCCCCGATCATAAGGCACTGTCTTATATTTTTTGAAATGCCAAAATATGCCCTAGGTCTTATTTTCAGGGAATGTCTTATTTTTCCATGAAGAAGACTACAGTAAACATTTATTGTTGAAAGTCACTCATGATCACTCATGT
>NC_092860.1:137433530-137472317 GCF_032062135.1 Pyxicephalus adspersus
AATGGGGGGTGGCTTATTTAATGGGGATGTCTTAAAATCGGGGAAACAGGGTATATATATATATATATATATATATATATATATATTACTATTTTCTTGTTCAGCTTTACACCTGGACAGAACGAAACAAAAGAATGAAAGAAAGTAAAAATGTGTCTCCCTCCTGTTTATGCCATGTATCAAATGTGTGTTTTAATCACAAACATGGCTGATCTGAATTAAAATTGTAGTATGTTTATTTTTATGTTTATTTAAGTAGTATTCCCCTGAGCATCCACTTCATTAGCAATTGCGGTAATTGGTCTTATTATGTTTTGAAAATAGGAACAATTTGCTATGAATCAAATAACCGGGTTATATGTTAGACTTCTCTTTTCATTTTATTTATTTTGCCTAAAGTAAGGGAAGTTTTCCATTTAACTTTAATCGACAGTAACGGCTTTTTTCCACATCTTTGCTACATGCCTTTGAGCCCTAATATTCTCATTCCAGAAGGCAATTTATAGGGTTGCAGAGCCCTTATATATTTTTCGAAGGCGAGCTTGCCATCAAGGACATTTTTGGGCAGGCAAGTAATATTCTTATATTGACAAAAATATAAAAGACTCAAAGAAAACATATTTCCCCGACGGTAAGGCTCTAAACACAGAGGCATTTGTTATTCTTTGCTTGTAAACATTAGTTTGGAGACCATAAGTTTCAGCAAGCATTTACAAGCTTCAAATAGCTTTCTTGAAGTCTTTAAAGCTGCCGTATAATATAATCAAATACTCTCAACCATTGAGACCTTTCATAGTCATAGTAAACAAAGTATGTTACCAAATGTTTAGATGTATGGTACCCACCTATTTTAAAGATGTATTTTTTCTCTAGCATGGGAACTGGTGCCTTTATTCTCCTGGTCAGAGGTCAGATCAGGTCAGAGCCTAAAAAGTGGCCCCTTGAAGTCGTCTTTGACACTTTCTAGGAGCATCAGTCCCTGGGGTCTCCTCCAACACTCTCCGACTTTTACCTGCTAACCTTCAGAAGACAATATTAATGTGCAGGTCAGCCAGAGGTACCAGCAAGCAACCTTAAACCGCAGAGGTCTGCCACTGGCTCAGCTGTAGTCCCAATCCCAATATAAGTGTCTGGGTCCTTTTTTTACATGGGGCTGCAGCAGATCACTGCACAATTTGCAAAGGCAAAGGCAACATGTGGCTTTTGGCTGCGCAGTTGGGGCCTGAAGATCTGCAGTCGCATGTAAATCTTGTTGGCTGTGTTGCAATTTGCAGGCCATCTGGAAGCTAATAACCATGTGGTTTGACATGTTAGGGTCTTAAAATTCCCTAGTAGTTGTGATGGACCAAAGAGATTTACATTCCCAGCTTACTTTATATAAAAAAAAAAAATTATTGAATGTGGCATGGAAGAATGTTGTAACAGTTATGGATTTTCTGGAAACGTATAGTGACAGGGTCACTTTAAAACTTACCTCCAGCCAACTTTTTTAATAGGTTCGGAAAGAAAGATTTAAATGTTTGTCAGTTTTTATTTCTGTGTGTGACCTAATTACAGAAACTCCTTGTTACTTCCTCGCCCTGTGAGGCCCAAACAAAAAAATTGGAGGTGAGATTTTCACCGAAAAGCATAAACAGGAAAACTGGTGGAGTTTTAACTTTTCCCCTATCTAATAAAAATGTGTTTGTGTTTCCCATGATGACTTCCCATCCCCTACTGTCCCCCCATAGGGACACATGCAGCAATATAAACCTCATATAGGCTCCCAGCCTTCTCGTACTGTCCCAAACTGAACTAAAAGTTTTGGCTAGAGTTTTATGAATGGTTTCTCTGGTTTACAGCTGCAGCTGTCATTATTATTTCATTTGTTGCTAAGCAATGCTTGCCCTTGTGACGTGTTGGGGTCCTGTGATGTAAGACGGCCTCAAAGGAACAAGACAGAAACCATTTTGTATAATCCAGCGCTGGTCTCATGAAGTATCACTAGACTGAGCTCATCCTTGATTAACAATTTATTTTGCTTTGCCTGTAACAAAGATTGATTGGATCACGGGCCATTTCATTTAGGTTGAATGCAAGAGCTTTGTTGATTTTTAATTTTCCGTCATTGATTTCTAGCATCTAGAGAGTAATCTTTCTGTTACCGCTCTCTGGGCTGCTGTTTGCTTGCAGAATGAACTGAAAGATAAATGGTTTGCAGAATTCTGTCTCCGGCAAAATCCTTCACAGGGACTGGGAGGAGGAAAGAGCTCCAGGACAAGCTAGCAGGCCAGGGGTTCTGACTTCACTGGCAACATACATATTCCAGGGCAGAGACTTCTTAGTAATAAAACAAGAAAATAGTTATTTAGGTTTAGCACCTGTATTTCAAGAAGGGGAATGGCCTGTAGAATAGAACTGAGACCAGGGTATAAGCATTTAACATATTCTTCAAACGTAGAAAAATGCTTTAAAATAAGCTTTGATCCTTCTAGATGCAGGCACTGCAGAGTTATTCATCCCTAAAGTTTTGATCAAAAAATATTTTAACCTTTTTTTTCTGTCAGTAGATTTAGTAGTTGTGACAACTCCCCCCCAACTTGTTAGCAGTGCGTTGTAAACCTGCCAGGCCTTCCTACCTATAATGTAAACCACAAGGCAGGAAGAGAAGAACACAATCCTGCCTATCTTCCATCAAAAATTCAAAGTAACCCACCTCTACCTCCCAACACTTTCTAACCCATCAAGGAGGTGTTTTTTTCTTCTTGAAAACAAAATATACTCTCCTAAACCTACTTTCCAGGTCCCTTTTAAGTGATGTTTTCAGGTGGAGGGAAGGAACCACTTATCTAGCTTCATAAAATGCCCACCCTGGCTTGTTCCCTAGTGATAATGTCTTGCATCTCCTGGCTTCTGAATGGACTTTGCTCAGTGGATAGAAAATGTTCATTTATGCAAGCAGTGATGTGGACACCTTGGGAAGGAACTCCAGCTCTGTAAGAATAAAAAGAAGTGAAAGGGCTGGAGCATCTTGTGATTGCAATGTTAGGTTAGCCTTTTTTTAATGTCAATGATTAGTTTTAGGGAAAAGGGAGGTAGGTCTGAGAGGGAGTTTTGTAGTTTGCTCAGAGATCAGCTTTAACAACCTAACTGAATTTTTTTGTGAATTTGAGGATGAATAGCTCCATAGTGTATGCTGCTATAAAGTTCAGTCAAGGCTTGTTTTAAAGCTTATCTACTGCTTGTAAGCCTACATACATATTTGAATGTCTGTAACATGGCTAATATGAAACCAAAGTATTGTTTTGGTGTACAGGCAGTCCCCGAGTTAAGGACAGCCGACTAACAGACAACTCCTGGATATGAACCAGGCTTCCCTGTTCACTCTGTGCAGGACAGAGGCTTGATAGGGGGAGGGGCGGTTTGCCTGACTTGCAGAAGAAACCTTTTGCTAAACACAGCTGAGCAACATCTTGTAACTCTTTAATGACCAAGACAACTCTGCAGTTGTTTTTTTTTTGCATATTAAAACACAGCTTGTTCCAGAAGTTAATGAATGTCTAGGATCCATATATTTATTTTTTTTTGCTTTGTTTGTGATTAACTCACAGTGAGGATTTTATACAGTAATGACACCACGCTGCCCAATAATATGTTGAGACAAACATTTGTCCTAATTGACTTTATTAAAATAATGTACTTGTTCTGACTTACCGTATTTTTTGCCATATAAGACGCACTTTTTCTTCCCCAAAACTTAGGGGGAAAAGTTAGTGCGTCCTATACGACAAATGTGTTAAAAAAAATAATTAAAATATTATTCTCACCCGATACCCGATCCTGCGTGTGTCTCTGGCTGCAGCGTGTCTCTCTTCTCTCCTCTGCCAGCATCGTGTTTTCTCCTGTCTGTAAAGCAAAGCGAAAGAAGCCGGCACAGCGCCACCTGCTGTTCCCTGTCCTAACTGCCGTACAATAGAAAAAAAGCACAGAGTGATCAGAAGGGGAATTTCAATGACAGAGTGATCAGAAGGGGAGTTTGAATGACAGAGTGATCAGAAAGGGAATTTGAAAGGTACAAAGTGATCAGAAAGGGAATTTGAATGGCACATGAGTGATCAGAAGGGGAATACCGGTATGAATGGCACATGAGTGATCAGAAGGGGAATAATCTTTCAGAAACTTTTTTTCTAGATTTTCCTCCTTTAAAATTGGGTGCGTCTTATATTCCGGAGCGTCTTATACGGCGAAAAATACGGTACATACAAATTCAATTTAAAAACAAACCTACAGTCCCTATCTTATATGTAACCTGAGGACTACCCGTAGTGTTTTTTTGGAGTAGGGAACTGTTAGAACTGTTAGAAAATGTCAGGTTTCTTTTGCTGTCCCTGATGCGCAAATTCACCTTTTCTATTTGACTAGACCAAAAAGTAGGAAAACCAAAATGACTGTTTGTCAATAGATCAGAAGGCAAGAGGAAATCTACCAATGGGGTTACCTGTTCTAGTGACAACCATTTAGACTTTCAGTCCTTTCTCAATCTATTCAAAACATTTTGACAAACATTTGGCCATAGACACATTTTATCTCAGGACCAAAAGTTGAGGCTTCTGTATCAGTGAGCTCAGTAAATTAGGAGCCAGTTTTTAGGATACAATGGTATGGAGTTAGAACTGTCAGGTTTTCATTGCTGACTGTGGGAAATCACCACTATGGAAATCTGCTCACTCTATTTGTCACGGTTATTACTGCCAACCAAAGTTTCTCCAGCTGCTTTGGGCATTGTGTCCATTTTCCAACAGCAGAAGACTGTGGTGGGGGGATTTACCAACTGAAAGTATATATATTTTTTTCTTTAAGGATAGAAAACCTACTTGAGTTAGTCCCAGGCTTGTGTCCTCAAAAAACTGTCAACTGATCTACAGAAAAGAAAAGTAAAATTTAGAATATTCAATATAAATTATGTATTGTTAAAGCTATTATTTTAAAACTATTATTTTAAACTGAATTGTTAAAAAAATATTTTGGATTACAAACTGCTGGCCTAGCAAATAAAAAGCTACAAATATAACTGGAATAAGTACGCTTTATAAAAAGTAAGAGACAAGTTGCTTGAATTTGATTGTTTGTGACACAATGATGAGATGTTGCACAGAATGCCTGCCAAGGTCACTTATTCAGACATTTTATAGCCTCACCGCTTCGATTTCCTGACCTTCTCCACGGATCAAGCAAACTTGTGAGGTGGTGACGTTTATCTGTAGAGACGTGTACTTTCCCTTGTAATCCACTTCAAAAACTCTTAGAAAAGGTTTATCAGAACTTAGTAATATTACGCCACCTTAGTTTATATTCTTCTGATTGGCAGCTGTGTAGTCTACAGTATCCCATTTTCTATTCAAGACTTTCTCAAGATTGGAAAGACTGATAAGACAACTGCTCTGGGACCCTGGGGTCCCGCTGGGAGTGAAGGATTTAAATGTTCATTGCCTCTGTGTTTATTATAGTTAAAGGCTTTCAATCATTTGCAATCAACTTTCACAAAGGCCAGCCCTGTTTAGTCATGAAAGAGCAATTCCAGGCAACATCATCCAGTAAACTGCTAACGCCATTTAGTTATCCCAACAACTTTGCATTAAACACAAATTTCTACATGGCCTAATGGTTTTATTTCTGTTATTAATTAAAGCTGGATTTGTTTTTTATTCCTAAAGTTAAACTGCCTTCATTTTTTACAGCTTTCCGTTGCTTTGTTAGCGGGATTTTCCTTTGCTATTACAATGATGCTGGAGAAGGCTCAAGGACAGCAAAAACTCTTTTTTTAATAAGTCAGGGAAGGCTATAATTCCACTCCACTGTTTATGTCTGCCTGGGCCCTGTTGCAATTTTTTCTGTTTCAACCATATCATCTTCAGCATAGAATTTAAGAGAACCATGCCTTGTGTTTTGCCCCCCTGTGCCTATAGCAAGCTTAACATTAAAGGTAAAGAAATAAAGGATAAATTAAAATCCCACCCTCCGGTAAAACTCAACATGTAGGGGGTTAAAGTTACATAATACACTCAAAAGGGACAACGTAACTTTCCTTCTGACAAGATCTCATGGAATGCTGAGTAATCTAGAAAACACACAAAAAAACCTTGGAGCCCACTACGGGATTGTCTTTTTCAAGACTTTAATGAACCAATAATCCCTGGGATTCTGCCAGAGGAATAACATTACCCTTGACTAGGTGCTGAAGGGCAAAAGCTGGGAAAGATTTTTTTGGGGGTTGATTTCAGTGTTTTAGCGCAGGGGAAAGGGGCACACAATGCTATGTAGGTGCATAGCATGATTTTTTTTTGGTAGGCTATTATTATGATTTAGGAAATTCTTAATCTCTGGTTTAGAGTTTAGAGAAAATTGAATGCATGAATAGAGGATTTTTAGATATAACATTAATGGATAGTAAGGGAAAGGATTAAAACTTCTTTCAATTTTAGGCACTTTATTGCTTTCTTGTCTGTAATCAGACTTTTTTGTTTTTACATTTTTCTGTTTCATTTATTTTAATTACAATTATTCAGGTTTTGCAGGAGATATGTAAATTATATACAATGGGAAATAGGATAACAAAAACAAAATATTTGGTAGGTAAATTTAAAAAGTATGAGGCATTTGGAAGAATATGGTTAAAATGAGGAGGTTAGAAAGTGTGAGATTTTTCTGGGCTTAAATTTCTGTTGATTGCGTTATGATTCAAACAAAATGTAATGATTAATAGACTGCGCTTTGAGATAGGAGGGAGAAGATTAGGTGAAAAAAGCCTTCATCCTAGAGTTTGGCTTTACAAAAAAATCATTTACAAATCAAGCATGCAGTGCCTTTTGTTTATGGCTTTCCGTAAGTTTTTATGTAAAGCGTAAAATGTGAAAAGTCAGGTAGAAATAAAATTAAGTTTAAAAAGCAGTGGAACTCATGGATGAATAGATATTTTTCAATTGGTTGTAACCAGTTTATTAGCAAAAATCTCCAATTACTTCACACAAGGACTTCATACATACAGATAAAGAATGTTATCTGGCTGTCTGTTGGCTTTCCTTGTTTTAGGACATTCAAGCCTTTGTTTTGTTTCAGAAAAAGCAACAAGAAATCTATGAAGAGAAGAAACGAATGGCTAGCCTGTTGTAAACAAGGTGACCCAAGATAGCTGCTCTTGTAGCTCTGTGTATTTATATATCGCTCACATAGCCGTCTTGTCAGTTATCCAGTCTCCACATTACACAACCGGAGTTCTAATTTGTAAACATGTTGGATAATCTTGTTGGAGACCCCAGAGCTGAAGTAATGGGAGGGATGTAGGGAGTATTGTTCAGTGTCGAGTGAAATGAATGTTAACAAGCTCCAGTGCTCAGGCTTTCATACTGCACATTTGAATACCGCTCTCTTAATTGGATGTTTGATAAAAGTTGTTACAATTAATTATCTTAGGATATTGTAATTCTGAAAAAAACACTGAAAAAATAAAACATGCAAAGTCACTTGTAAAGAGGAGCAACAAGCCCCTTGTGTAGCCCTGGCATGTCCTGCTTTAGGGCCTCTGTCCGTAAGCTTTTGTTCAATTTAGAACTACTTCTCTCCCCATACACATCTCAGAATGAATGGTAATGAATTCTCAATGATGACATAAGCATCTCAAACTGATGTCAAAAGTATGCAGGAGTTGCCAGTTGAAGCTTGTTTACACTGGCCCCTAGGATACTTCCACATTGCCTTTATACTCTACTGACCAAACAGGTATGTCAGCTTCTTCCAAAACAAATTAAACTATAGGTTAAAAAATATTTAGTAGATTTTATCTTCAATTGAAATTTATTATCCAATAATTAGTTAGCATATAGCTGAAAATCTGTATATATATTCTTGGCTCTAACCAGTGCACTGATTTTTTCTACTGATGCTTTGGAGCCAATGGGAATTTTTGTTTCACCTGTGGAACCATTTTTCAATTGGGAATTATTAAATAGCAGGCAGCCTGAGATGTTCTTAGAAGGGGGAAAGTAGGTTGTACATTTGGTGGCATCCAATTACCAAGTATGTTTTTTGGGATGTTGGAGCAAGTTCCAAAAGAAACCCGTAAAAACAGTAGGAAAATATACAAAATTTATACATACCGTGCTGGTAAAAATTCAAAGCTGGGATCCTAGTGCTGCAAGACAACTAGCTATTGACAGGACAGGACCTATTGACAGGACCTTTATTTAACAAGGCTAATGCAAATAGAGGCATATAGGGACTGTCATTACATATAAATAGCTGCGAAAAGATGTATTTCTTCTTGAAAAAAATGTTTTTGTATTATAAAAAATATGTCCTTATTTTAATTACTGTTTCCATTTCATTCTTCTATCCACACTTTTAGACATTACTGTTTTAAGAAAGGAAAGGAAAAGTCATTAACGAATGTATTTTACCGAAGTCTTGCTCTTGCCAAGGCCCCCAGTTGGGCACCACTGACACAATGTCACTAAGTCTCTAAATATATCTTCTATAGCGATGGTCCTATTTTTGATTTATAGCTGTAAAAATAACTCTTGCGATTGAAATGTCAGTCGGGTCATTAGCTTCAACTTTTCTGAATGTTACCATGAAATATGCTTGACACATTATTGAGTGTCACACCAAGGTTCAGAGATATTCTCTATGGAAGCAAAGATCTCACACGTCGAATGTTTCTGACTATGTTTGAGTCACCCTGTCAGATGTGCTCACTGTCATTCAGACCATGCCGATTTATTGAGACTAAAGAATATTTTACATTAGTTTAAAAAAAATATATATGGCTTATCTGGAGAAGACTTTAAAGTACTGTCAGCAAACTCGGGGATGTTTGACGTACTGCACACTGTCATCAGTAGTTTAACGTATGAAGGCCATATGTGTGACACAATGATCAAATTAGGACACATACAAAGCCAAGCAATATGTGTCTCTCCAACTCTAATCAAAATGAGAAATCCTTACACAGCTGGTTTATTGTTAAGGGAACAAGATTTATTGAACCTAATCTCAAGGTTGGGTCTGGTATTGTATGGAAATGTCTCTGTCAGGTCTTTATTGCTATATGAGTCCCCATTTTTTAGACTTCTCTATTTCCTTTGTGGACAGGGACATAATAAATTACAATGTTTTCCTTTCCATGAATTATTTTAATTCACATGCAATATGCATTTGAACAAGAAAATGTGACTACTCCAGAAAGGGTTATTTCCTTAGCACAGCCCCCTTCTTTCTTGCACAGGTCATAGCTTTTTTCTTTTCTGGCCAAGCGCTTCCACCTCTCCACTCACCTCGATATGTAATCTTTTATGTAGTTGCTAATAGGATGAGGGGGCGAAGAGGAAAAATTAAGTGAGTGATATCTCGTAATCGTGGGTCTGTCTCACACCATCAAGGTGGTGCCCAGCAGCCACACCAGGGCTTTTGTATGACTAGACAAGGAAAGCTTTACAGGTAAATAGCATGCATAGAACACATGCATAAATAATGTTGTGGAAATATATTTGTTTAAATGAATAGTCTCAAGGACAAGGCACATCTTTTCAGATGCTAATCATCGCTCTGTACTGCTTTTACAAGACAGAGGCCCCTGTACTTCCTATGCAGTACCCTTGTTAAAGAAATTCTGATCTTTACTATTATAAGACTGACACAGGAAGATAGGGGTTAATCTTTTTTTTACAATGATATATAACATAAAGGGGTAATTTGTATTGGAGGGGGGACATCACTATCTGCTCTCTGTTTCTTTGTTCTGCATACTGCTGCCCATCCCATTTATGAAAACCAGGCACCATAGAACCCTATGAAGGTTTCTCTGCTCCTTGGAGGAGGGTTGGTCGTGTAACTTTGACAGGTCACATGACAGGGCTTTTTGGGCTTTTTTACATCCTTTTATTTTAATTGTGCTGCACACAGCTGGCAGAGCACAGAGCAAAACTATTGTGCTTTATCAATGCATGTTTTTTGTTTCTTTTTTATTTTAAGGCATGGCCAAACCATACTGCCCCTAAGCACCTAAGTTCCTAATAAAAGTTACCCATTTTTGTTTTTTTTTATTTTAAGACATGGTGGGACCATACTGCTCCTAAGAACCTAAGTTCATGTTAAAAGTTACCCATTTTTGTTTTTTTTTAATTTTAAGACATGGTCAGACCATACTGCTCCTAGGCACCTAAGTTCATAATAAAAATGACCTATTTTTGTTTCTTTTTTATTTTAGGACATGGTCAGACCATACTGCTCCAAAAGTTCATAATAAAAATAACAAATTTTTGACAATAAGAATGACTAAAATACCAGACTGTAACATGTACAGTCGTACAGTCTATCCAATAAAGTATAGACATATCATTACACTGATCCTGGATAGCTGTCAGCCAAAGTACTGATGTTCAATTATAGACAGAAAACTGGAATAAATAAAGAAACTGCCTATTGATTCAGAAAAGTCTGCTACCTGATTCTACTGATAAGGTTACTATGCTATAATATTACTGTAACTGTAAAGACTGCACATCAGGGGTCAGTTTTAATTAGGATTCTCAAGGAGTATTTTTTTCTGGTGGGGTTCACTGATGACACTGACATTTGTTAAGTGATTACTGAGAAGTTCTAAGATCAAGTGGCACGCGGTATTTTACAGTTCCAATAGAGTATCTTTTCAGAAGATTTTAAGAAATAATTACTGCAAATATCTGAGAAAGTTTAAATAACCTTTTAACTTGATTAAGTCATTAGTTGAGTTGTTAATTTATGAGCTTAGAGGGTTATGAATAAATTATTAATTGCAATTAAAGTTTGGCCACGATTCAGAAGTCATCTCAAATCTTCAGTGGAAGGAATAAAATAATTTACTTTAATGTGAATTTTAAACATGTATTTCATATTAAAAGGTAATAATGTTAGAATGTGCTATAAAATATTGGCTGGGCTAAATCCACACCCAGAAAATCAATGGTAATGTACTTTATTTTCAAGGTCAACGCAGAATAAGCAAATTAATAGCTGCACTTTACTTGTCTCCCCTGTCTGTATTTGGTATGTGAATTTAAAGGGGTTGTGACTGCTAAATATTGTAGGCTTTTATCTGTGAATAAGCCTCAGTAAAAGTGAATTAAGAGTGTATAGATGTAAAGGTTTAGGCCATATATATATATATATATATATAATGTATGTGTATAGGGATATTTGGGGCAACAGGAATCAGTACATCAGTCATACGATTCAAAATGTGTTGTTTATTGCACACAAAATAAGCTTGGAAAATCAAACTTTGCTTCTCTTTGTCAATATGCAGGCTTTAGGTAGCAAACCTAAACAAAGTGCAAACTGGCCAAAAATCACTTATGATAACAATCCCAAACCGGGACTAGTCTCTGCTACAAGGGTGCTTTCAGCTGTGGTCCCTTAAGTCGTTGGTGATTGTGCAATGCCTATGTTCCCCAATACTCTGCTTTGTCCGGGGATATTGGTATCTGATGCTAACTGGAAAGGTGGCATGCTAAAGGTTCACAGAAGCTGCGGTGCTGGAACAGAGATGAGACAAGGCACTGGAGATATGTAAGGTACTATAGATACATTTTTTATTCGGGAAATGACAGAGTCTGTTTTTACATGTTTTTACCTTTCTAAGAGACAGGGCAATTTTACACAAATTGGAGCAAATATGAAGTGGGGCTCCCAAATTCACAGCATTCAAGCTCCATGTAACCCTGCCATTTTGTCAGTTAGGGCCATAGAGAAGAAGAGGTTCCTGGACAATATGCCCTACCTTTAAACCTTCCCTGCTAAAGATACCAATACCTCCAATGCCTTTGAATGCTTTTCCTTTCCTGAGATGTAACCTTTTTTGTTTAGGCATACTCCAGTGCCATCATAAAATACTTGGACTGAGATGCTGGCTCAGAGATGGCAGTATCAAGTAAATCCTGGTGTCCCTATAGTTCTTTTCTGAGTTCAGAATTGTCTGATACAAATGAGCCCTGCGGCAGCCTCTCACCTTTCCATATGCTAAAAAAGTATAATGTCTGTGGTGGATTGATGAACAATCAATTGGGAAGAACTGCTGTGCACTCCTATGCAAGTGAGCACAGCAGGGTACCTTTTGCTTGCCCCCCCTTTGCCGCAGAACATCACTATATATACAGCACTCGTACGTTCATCTGTCACTGGAAATGAACACGAAAAAATTGTTTCCATCTGCTAGTAGAGGAGAAATGAAAACCTAATTTGAAGCGTGAAAATAAATGCTTAGAAACTGACCAAAATTCGACCTGTTTAATTTCTAATTTACAGATAATTTCCTGCCTACACCAAATTGTTTTCAAATAATACTAAAGATCCAGAAAAAACACCTTGTAATAGTCAGGATTTATTAGCAATTTATAGTCATTTTTGTTTTCAATCAGCCACATGTCAGACAACAGCAAACATTATGCTAAAATCAAGCCAAAGTCGGGAGATCAAGCGTTTATCTGATGGAATGTTTCCATCATGGGAATCATCCCCCTTGTACTAGAGCCATGCTTGTTTTCCAAAATGGAAGATTCATTTGCATTGCAGCAGTGTCAGTTCCAATTATTAGGAACACTCTGTATTCTGGTTACTGTTTTCTTTGTTGGCTGAGCAGATAAAATGACTGATCTGTGATTGAAACCCCCAGATGAGTTAGCCAGTTATTATCTATCCCATTTTTCTTGGGGTTATATATACATATGTATATAATGTATATATACATTACAGTACTCTGTATTAGGTACATCTTGCTACTACTGTGTTGGACCCCATTTCGCCTTCAGAACGGCTGTAATTCTTCATGGCATAGATACAACAGGGAACATTCGTCAGGGACGTTGGTCCTTGTGGACATGATGGTATCATGCAGTTGCTGCAGATTTGTTGGCTGCACATCCATGATGCAAATCTCGTGTTCCACCACATCCCAAAGGTGCTCTATTGGATTGAGATCTGGTGACTGTGGAAGACATGTCTAGAGTTAACTCATTGTCATGTTCAAGAAACCAATATGAGGTGTTCTTAGCTTTGTGATATTACATGTTAGCCATCAAAAGATGGGTACATTGCAGTCATGGACATGGTCAGCAACAATACAAAGACAGACTTTGACATTTAAACAATGCTTAGTTGGTAGTAAGAGGCCAAAAGGGTGCCAATTCTGCCTACACAATTATACTACCAACAAACAAGTGCTAATCTGAGCCTCACCAACTGGCTGAAAGTATTACTATGAAATGATAACAAATAAAATTTTAGATTTAAATATAATACAAAAAGAAGAAAGATGTAAAAAATACACTTTATATTTTCTTAAAAATGTCTCTGGCTGGGATTTATTACTCATGTTGTTCAATGAGATTTCTCACCATGTAGTTGCTTGTTGGACAAACAGATGAAGTGGTAACATGAGATACATAGGCAGGACCTGGGGGGTATAGATATTTTCCAGTGCCACATGCCCCATAGCTGGCATTTAATTGATAAGATTTAGTTTTGTCTTCATTTACCGGTACAATGATTTATTATAGTCTATGGGTAATTTTTGTACATTCTTGATATGGAGTTACTGTATCTTTACAAACTTTGGAAATGAACAGACACACTCTTGAGTGTAATTGGAAATCCTTCATCATTATGGCCTGGTATATAATTTTGGGAGGGAGGGGGGTGGTAGGGAAGTATGGAACATGCCAATACTCGTACACGAGGTGCCACTTTAGCGCTTCGTGCCGACAATAAATAGCTCTCCAGCTAAGAGCCATGTCTGTTCCTATAAAAAGTACATTCGTACGTAGTTATATGGAAATGAGGACGTGACTGCTGTTTAGAAGGGAAGCAGACGTATGTTAGTGTGAATCTGCCTAGAGCGATCCCACTGCATGAAGCGCAGCTAATGAGGTAGTCACAAACATAGAAGTGTCATGGCCTGGGGCATATGGTACTCATCACCAACACTGTCCCTGACATGGGACATCCGAAGTCATGTAGCGCTGCACCGGGCGAATTCACCAGTCTGATGTACTTTGTGCTGGGAGGGAATCCATAAGTAAAACATGTTGTCATGTCATTCCTGATAAGGTCATAAAGAAATTTACCTATGTACAACAAGGGTCTGCAGGTTTGAATAGATAGCTAACAAAGGTCCTCATATAGATAAATCTAAAGGAAATTGTACCAAAGTCCTACAATCAGATTTTATGTGTTCTGTAAACTTAGGCAAAATTCCAGCCAAGAATAAAATGATAAAATAGAAAACAGCTCTGTAGCCACACACAAAATAACCCTCAATGGACAGCATCCTTTACCTTGCTTTACTGGAGCCTAGACTGTCCTGGACAGTGCAAGAAGAAGCTGCGCAAAGAAGAGCTATTCTTTTTTTGTTTTATCAGAATGCTCTCAAACACACAGCCAAGGAAACTCTCAATTTGCTTCAGGGAAAATCAAGCTGTTAGAATGGCCCAATCCATTACCTGACTTGAATCTATTTGAAATCTATGGAAAGAACTGAAGATCAGAGTTCATAGGGGAAGCCCCTGGAACCTTCAAGATTGGAAGACAGATTGAGTGGGCCAAAATCACACCTGAGCACTACATGCGACTCTTTTTCATACAGGAGACATAATGAAGCTGTCATTACAACCAAGCTTTTCTACTATTACATTTCAATAAGTGAGTTCAATAATTATTCCTTGTGCCATTCCATCTTATTGCACATAACTTAATTTATGCACGTATTTGTTTTTTTTTTTTATTTGTATTCTGTTTTTGTGATTTATTTGTATAGGTGGATTACTTGGGTTGTTACTGACATCTGGTGTAAATTTCATATCAATAGCCCCATTAGAAATGTATTTACCGATAAAATTGTTGACGTGTTCATTACATCTTCTCCAGTATATAAACCTCAGCACACATAAATGTCAGTGATATACTTAGTGTAATGATTAGACCTCCTCTGACCAGAGGGTATGGTAGATGGTAAAATATTTTGGGGTATTTGTAATGTATATGACACTGTGCTGCACACAATTACTAATTGTGTCTATTGTACCCAGAGCACACCTAGGCAGTGTGTTGATATGTACTGGGCACACTGCAAATAATTGATTTCCTATTCTTGCATTGTTAATTTGCAGCAAAATGCATTCCAGGGTTCATGGTGCGAATAGGCCCTAAAAGAAAATTACAACGCTTAGAATTGCTAATAGCGTTCTATATATTTAATGATTGATACAATCACAGATATAAAACAACCCAACTGACAGATCTCTTGGGGAAACATTCTTTGTACATTGTCATCATAGATAATTTTGTATAACTGTTATTATGTCAACAGAAAAGCAGCACGCACAGCTCTGACTACAAGCTGTTATATTGTTTTCTGGTTTTTAAATAAATTCAAACTGTAGAAGATAAGAGCTGTGACTTTGTGTATTTATTGATATTCAGATCTCTTCTGTAGCTTATTCTGGGTTATCGGACATTTTGGGCTGCATCTCCTCATATTAGGGGTACATGTCTGTTTGATCACTGGTAGAAAGCATGTAAGGAAATGCCCCGGGGTATTTTTCTATTATATGATACCATAAACTGGGGAAAATGTCATGCACAATAGTATCAGATTAACATGTCATGGTAAAGCAGAATTAAACTTGTTGGTGGGTTGGGAGCTTCTGCCATAATCCGCAAGTATGCACAGCATGGAATATACTTACCTTGTGCTGTCAATTTACAGGTCCAGGTAGAGGTTATAACCCTTAATACATTTGCAGTGTCAATTTATATAGCCCCTAGAATCAACTGCTCCCCTGAAATTTTTAAGGCACCATTCCAGGAGGTCCACTGACTTCATTAAAGCCGACCTAAAATGAAAAAACAAAAAGCCCCCAGGAGGTTGTACAATTTACAATTTGTCAGTTTTTATTGCTGCCTGTAGTCCTGCTGGGAGGAATCACTCTTCATACCAGGGCCATTATCATTAAAGCAGAAAGTGATTGGAAATACAATACAAAATTGCCACCAGAACAAGAGTTAATGAGAAATCTTCCAATGGGACACCTGTTTCAGTGATCCTTCACCTTATATTCATTTAGTTTCTGTTCTGTGTATAAGTAAAAAAAAATCCTAAATGGATTAATATAATGTTGAATGTTGACAGTTATATTCTGTTAGCCTCTATATGTATATACTTTGTACCATATCTTATGTTTTCTGTTACAAATCTCTTACAAAGATTATATGTTGTATTTATGATTTGTTCTGCATGAATAATTTAAACTTATCCCCAAGTTACCTGTTTGCTTTGGATAAAATAGAATACTTAGGGTTCTCTGTTGAGTCTGTGTGCATCTGTTTATTCCCTTCTAACAGGTTTTTATTTCTCTTTGCAAGTCTGTCCATGCAAATTCCAGTCAAATGCAGGTCAGTAGGATGTCAAATTTGTCAATTATTATTATTTTATAATTATTATAAAACATATAGTTATAAAACATATAAATATAGCGCCAACATAATATGCCGCACTGTGCATTAAATAAGAGTTGCAAATGACAGACAGATACAGACAGTGACACAGGAGGAGGAGAGGACCCTGCCCCGGAGAGCTTACAATCTAGGAGGTGAGGGAAGTAACACACAATAGGAAGGGAGATATGGAGTGGTGGGAAGTACAAGGAGTTTGGTGGTCTCTGGGGACAAGTAGGGGCAGATTTTGCACAGGTGAAAGTGGCAGGACCTGAAAATGTTCTGAATATGGGGGGTAAATGAAGGGGCAAAATCAAAGGTGACACCAAGTCACTGTGCCTGAGGGGAGGAATATGTAGGGGGGATTTGGAATTTGAAGGGGGGGGGGGTTGATGAGTTCTGTTTTATCCAGAGTTTCAGGAATCAGTCAGTCATCCAGACGAAATGGCAGCATAAGACCTTATCCAGGACTGAGGGAGACAGGTCAGGGGTGGACAGATAGATTTGAGTGTCATCAGCATACAGATGGTACTGTAAGCCAAAGGAGGATATGAGACTACCGAGAGAGGAGGTGCACAGAGAAAAGAGAACCGGTCCAAGGACTGACCCATGGGGAACACCAACAGGGAGGAGAGTGGGTGAGGAGGAGTTACCATTGAAAGAAACTTGAAAGGAGCAGTCAGGCAGATAGGAAGCAAACCAAGATAGAGCAGTGTCACTGATACCAATGGAGAGCATGGGTTTTATTAGAAGGGGGTGATCAACAGTGTCAAAAGCAGAGGAAAGATCTAGGAGAAGGAGGAGGGAAAATTTGCATGGTGACTTGTGAGTTCTGTGGACGTTGTTGGCCACTTTGCTGAGGGATGTTTGGCTTCAATTGGCTGCTCGAAAGCCAGACTGGAGTGGGTCAAGGAGACCCACTAAATCTAAGAAATCTGACCTGGCTCTATCAAAGCAAATTTGAAAACTAAATGACATAAACATGCAAATGAACTGCTGGCATAATACAATGGGCCGGATTTGTTAAAGCTCTACAAGACTGGAGAGGATCAACTATCATGAGAAAACCTTGGTGATCCAGCAAACCTGGAATGGATATCTTAAAAATAATTTGCAATTAGTTGTCAAATGTTTTCATCCTTGATCAGATCCATTCCAGGTTTGGTGTATCACCCAGGTTCCTAAAATGCCATTTTCATATGTGACTTCTTCTTGGGCAGTAGAATAGTCAAAACAAAATGTACAATGATGCAGCCATTTGGCCCTGCTCAACAATGGCTACCACTCATGAGGAGCCTCTCCAATATATTCTAGGATGCTGGGGGGGGGGGGGGGAGTTGTGTCAACCCATTTCACTGTTGATTGGTGGTGCCAAACGGGTAGAAAGGGTGCTCATACTGGAATAGGTTGTGCCACCACATTTCACTGTAGACTGGTGGTGGGAACCAGGAGGAAAGGGTAACTACACTGTAAGTGGTTCCAAAGGCACCTTATATTTGTCACCCATGGAACGGAGGTGCCTCATCAAGATTTGACAGGTATTAACACTGATAAAGGAAAAAGAGATGCTGCCCATCTTCTTAAAGGTGACATATTACCACAAATATGTTTTTTATTTTTTAATAATATTTTTTTTTAATTTGAAGAGGAGACCCCCTTCCTATCTGACTTTAGCACTGTGGTTGTAAGTGGGAAATACCTAGGTTCCTGGGATATATATGTCACGTATCCCTGATATTGGGCAAATCTCAAGGGTGCACAGATGAGAGCTTGGAACTTTTGTTTTACGTTTTCCAGAAGGCACATCACCTGATCTTGTGCATGCACAGTGAGAGATCTGGTGGCATAGGAAGAAGTACCCAAAAAGAAGAGTAGGAAGATGATGGCAGCAAGTGTCATGTCCATGTTGGGAAAAAGCAGGAAAATGAGACAGCGTGGGACCAACTGGACTAGGGTCACATAGGGATCAATGGCATTCCACCTTTTTAATTTACTGATAGTTCCGTTTTAAAGGTAGACAGCTTTCACCTTATATAATTCACATGTATAATTTTTTTGGATTTTGCATTTTAACTACACGCACTACAATTGAAAAAAAGAAGTTTTTTTTTTCAGTCGTTTATACTGGAATTTTTCCCAACATTTGACTCACACACATTTAGATCTTCAATACAGCAGACATTGCACTGTACAAAAAGCCAATCTCAAGCTGGTTAAATTAAAATCTTCCCTGCTGCTCCTGACTGTGTTTCAATTTTTTGTTCTTCCATTTCTGTATTTATTTAGCTATAATGTAAGCAAAAGGAGTGGTCCCTGGTGGCCAATGTCTTGTTTGATGCATGACACGCATAAGGAAAATTGTCTCTGGCTTTGAGCAGGTAATGACACACTCAAGTATTCCTCTTAAAAAAGGAATGTTAAATCAATCCAAAAATTCCACAGGGTCTTGCTGCCCTAACATTTTGAAAACTCATTTGCACTCTGCTTTGGGTTTTAAGGTAATTTCGCACGGCCATTATATATGAACTGTTGGCGGAATCATTTTTAGTTAAGCACTTAATGTAGGAAATGGAGAGCTTTTTCTCTAGTAGCTCTTCAAGCTTCCAGTGACCTGTGAGGGAACTTTAATTGCATAGAAAGTAAATGTCTTTGGTGTGAATGTGTCATAAATCTCCTTTAGAATTCATGCTTTGCCTTCTGAAATAATACGGTTTAGGGATGCCGTAGAGACCCAAATGACAAATGTAGTCCTGTTACTTATGCTGCCGTGGTAGATGATCACTAATAGTGAGAACAATGCAAGGGGATTTGGGAAGTTAGTAGGGGATTGATTGATATGGATGTTGTCATGTCTGAGATCTGAAACTTCAATGTTTCCATAATGTAGGCTTGGAGTTGTTAGAACATTATGAGGGGAATTGAGAAGGTGGCAGGGGATTGATTGATACAGCTGTTGTCATGTCTAGGACCAAAAATCTCATTGTTTCCATCTTGCAGTCTTGGAGTTGTGAGAACAATATGAGAAGATTTGAGAAGGTAGTAGGAGACTGATGGATATGGCTGTTGTCATGTCTGGGACCAAAAATCTCAATGTTTTCATCATGCAAGCCTGGAGTTGTGAGAACAATATGAGAAGATTTGAGAAGGTAGTAGAAGACTGATGGATATGGCTGTTGTCATGTCTGGGACCAAAAATCTCAATGTTTTCATCATGCAAGCTTGGAGTTGTGGGAACAATATGAGAAGATTTTAGAAGTTACTAGGGGATCGATTAATACGGCTGTTGTTATATCTAGGATCTGAAGCTTACATGTTTTCATCATACCAGCTTGAAGTTGTGAGAATAATAAAGGGGAATTGAGAAGGTAGTAGAGGATTGATTGATATGGATGTTGTCATATCCAAGATCTGAGACTTTGATGTTTCCATAATGCAGTTTTTTATGAGTTGTGCCAGTGTTTTTGTAGGTTTGACACGAGCATGACGTTATCCCGAAAGGCTACATATAATTTAGGAGAAATTATATCACTATAATGTACTCTAAAAAAAGCCACATCTCCAGCATATCTCAAAGATTCAAAAAGGTCTGGACTTTGTGGTGGCCAGTCCATGTGTGAAAATCATGTCTATTGCTCTCTAAACCACTCTTTTAGAGCCTGATGAGTCCTGGCACTGTAATCTTGGAATATGCCCGTGTCATCAGGGTAGAAAAAAAATCAATTGATGGAAAAACCTGGACATTCATTATGATCAGGTTGTCAGCTGATCTCATTTTTGGCCAATGTTGCTGAACCTAGACCTGACCAACTGAAGCAACCCTAGATCGTAACACTGCCCCCCCCCCACACACATACACTTCAGTGAGCATTATTTGGCCACAATTATTGTAATTATAAAAGGCCAATGTCTCATTTCAGTAACCTGCTAAAACTGCAGGTAGCATGACCTAAGAGGAGTTGTTGTCAGTGAGTCAAACTTAATCTTCCATGTATTTAAAATGTCTATAATCCCTAAAAAAGAAACTTCTCCTTTTTAATCCCTTGTGGTTTGTGAAATTGACACAGTTGAAAATATTTTGGTATACCTGCTAAAGGTAAATATATAATGATTAATAGAAATATCTATTAATCCTGCTAAAATTTGTGAATGCTGTTTTTTTTTTTCTGTGGTCTCTTAGGGTTAGCGTTCCCTTGAATGCTCCTGACGTAGATACGGTACTGTGAGTGTCCCTGAGACAGAAAGTATGTTACTGGTAGGATTATCGGGTAAAAAAAAAAAGAAAAAGTCCCCCTACTAAAATAAAAAACAAAACAAAAACAAAACAATAAATCCCTCACGTCAGAGTACTGGTAAACCACAATAATTTACTTTTTTGTTCATAGCTTTATTACACTTTAAAGTTAAACTCTGCACAAAACATTAAATACATATAGATTGGAGTTTTTATATGCTACTTCTAGTAATGGAGATAGTAATGCAAATTGGTAAGAATTGGGTTTTAAATTTAAACTCCAGGCAAAGAGCTAAGATATATATAATACCTATTTTTTTCTATCATCTCGTAACAGAGATTTACACAGCCTGGCCACACAGCACAGCCTACTAGGGGTCCTGACCTTTCCTGACTGCAATTAAACTCACATGTAGAGGTAAGCAGATTTAGACAAACATCATGTTATGATCACATTAGTGATTTAGTGAACTTACCTTTCTGCTACCTGCTGCTTCTCAGAATTGCACATGATTGGCTAAAAGTTTGCTGGAGCCAATCATACATAGTTTTGGCATAAAAAATACTTAAAGCCCAAACATATTAGATTTTTTTGAACCTGCAAAAAGATTGTAAGTTCAACTTTTTATTGCTGAACTAGAACTGATCAAAGCCCAAAGAAAATGTTGCAACGTCGCAACAACACTTTTCATAATTATGAAAGTGCCCTTTTCAACATGGTTTTGCTTTCAATTAATTTTCCACTTTATTACTTCACTTTGTGTGCAGAAATAGAATCCACACTCTACAGTTCTAATCCTTCACCTCTATTAAAAGATCCTGAGTTCTATAGGCCAAAGAGGTCAGTCCATGGTCTTCTCATTTTGATCTCATGATGATGAATGAAAACTAATTAATAAAGGATATGTATAAGATGGAAAGAATTCTTCTTTTTTACAAGAATTACTACTATGAAAACTATATGCTTTAGTAGATGCCAGGCATTTTGTATAGGTGCAAAGCATCTGTCTAATGATACATTATACAATGGAAAAAAGAAGGTTTTCTACAAGTAGAAATGTTGACAGCTTAATATATTGTTTCCAGTTTCTACATTGTTCTAGATCTGGCTCATTATGTAGAAAGACGCCATCAAGCATATGCTGTCCTACTTTTAGACCAAATTGAGAAAATGAGGGTGACGGTACCATTTCAACTGTTTTATTCCCCCATAGTCAACAGACTTTAACTTGAGTTTCATTTTACATATACATTTTTAGCTGAAATATGAGGGGTTAGTACATTTTACCATGATAAAGGATTTGGCACATTGCACTCCAGCTTTGAAATACTCCCCCACCATGCCTATTTATTCCCAAAATGCCCTTAGTCCCTTGGGTTGAATGGCGCCCAGAACAATGAGTCTTCATTATGAGGACAAGCTGTCATGGCACCTTTTAGTCTTAGTTTACTGGTGGCACTGTCATCATCAGCGAGGACAGTCCAGATAAGAGGCAAAAAAGAAGAGGTCACTTTAGCATCATGTAGCCAGCCTAAGGCTTGAGAAAAAAAAGAAATTAGAAGACAAATAACCTCTGCTTATTTTTTTCCCTTTAGAGAGAAAACTGTACAAAGTGGTAGGAGGTTAATTTTCTTTCCTGTTTATGTAAAACAGCATTTTATGCCTTAATACATAGATAATCCAAATTCTTTTTTTCCTGAAAACCAATTTCTGATTTATTACTAGGGGGTTTTTCCAACCCATGTAACAAGCCGTTTTCTGAAGATTCCACAATTCGGTTAGTGCACATACATCAATTCTCCAGCCCTAAGGACTCTCATTGTTTTTGAAAGGTCAATGATGGGTTTGGCAGACACTTCTGATAGAGTACTGTAGGGGGTACATAGAATATTGGTTATCAATAGCCTTCCAATTAGATAAATCAGCTCCTCGTCATAGCTATCCATGGATCAAATAAGTGTGGAGATTATTACCAGCCATCTGAAATGCAATAATTCTATAAAGTGTAACCCCAGTAAACAAATAATTGCACATACATGCAAATTCTAAGGTTTATACAGCTCTGCCTTTCTGATTAGAAAAAGCAGCAGGAGAATGAAGAGGTCTGCTCACTCACCTCCCTTTTCCTATCAGCATGTTCCTTATCTTAGCTCAAAGTTGCCCAATAACGTCTGTGGGCAGAAGAAGTTACTCCCCTACAAACACCCCCACATGGTTAATGGACTTTTCTGTACTTCCAAGAAGTCTGAGTGCGAACCCTTGACAAGGGATCACATACCCTTTCTCTCCCTGTTCCCTAGTCTCATGCCACTGACTCTTCCAATTGGGATTGGCCCTAAACCTGTTCAGGTACCATTAAATGGGGGTCAATCATCACTACAGCTTGAGGACCCCTAGAATCCCTTGGAAAAATCCTAGATTGTTCCTAGTGTTCATAAATAAAACATCAAATTAGGGATTGGAATGGATGGAAGCAACGGTACAATTTTAATGAAAATAACAAATTTCCTAGCAAATAAGGGACAATTATCAAATAAACTATTCGCAGTTGTAACCTTTAAGCAGCTTGTTCCTTTGTAATTATGTCCTGGCCCAGCTAATGCAGCTACAGCCCAAGTTCTGCTGTAATCCTCCTTTCAGCTAGCCATGCGTAATAGTGTAATGACTCTACAGTGTTAACCAAATTTATTGTACAATTATAAAGCAATTTGATGCTAATTTGTCCTGCACACAGAGCTGGAGTTTCCGGGGATGGTTCTTGGCTGTGTTTTACCAAGTCCTATAAACACACAAAATAATAAAAATGACACAGTAACAGGAGGTCTTCTGGTTCCTTGTGTGGATCAAAGAAAATGTTACTAGAGATGGTTCAGATATGCCCGCCATTGGTGCATTTGCATCCAGTGCCATAAGCTATACATTAGGAAGATATGCTGCCGAAAACAAGTCAATAATTTACATTTAAATGAGCGTTTAGAACATTCAGAGCCACATGCCTGTGACAGTTATGACCTGACAAGTGTATCACCCTACTGGGAGACATATATATGCTTCTTAAAATTATACATGTTTTTAAATACTATACAGCTGAAAACCTTTGATTACTCCAAACAGGAGTTTTTTTATAACAGTTCATAAGGGGAAAAGATTTCATCATTTGGGGCCATGGAATAGGGTGGATAGCATGAAACCATCCTTGTAGATCCCACATAGATTGAAATGTGAATTATAAAGTATCTCTGTTTAGGCCTACCATCCCAAGATAAACTTTTTTATAACTTTTTTTTTATAGATGTTAGTGTCCTGGTGACCATTGTCACCAAAGTTTAGTGTAGGTATTATCAGAACAATAGGTTGGGTTCCGTATGGACAACTCTCTGGGATCAAAGTTTGTTCTATTATTTCCTGTTGCTTTTCCTGGTTTGAAAATCAAGGGAAATCCCTGTAACAGGAAAGGCACAGGTGATGTCCCTGCTATGGAATCGGGACAGTTGATTGTTGCAGGTTTAGTTCTGCTTTAACTCCATGCTCTGTACAAAAATAAAAATTAATGGACGTAAACAAAAATGTGATTTATATCCTTTTGGTTTCTTAAAATATGTGACACAAACCCAGGTACTAAATAAAGTGTTTTCCTAATCACTGCATAAAATCCCAAAGGGTTCTTTGAAAAAAAACTGATCATCTTATCAGAATACGCAAGTTTGTTTTCCCGTCAGTGGCTGCCAGTAATTATGCACAGCTACATCAGGTAAACCTTGTTTATGCGGCTGAGTTATGAATACTGGATATGGATTATGCTCCCTGACAGATGTTATATATATATTATTAAATGCCACGGCACCTTCAGGGACTACATCTAGTACATGTTTTGCTGGGATTGCCTTGTTTTACCTTATATCGATTCTGCACGGTGTTGGCTCATCTCCTGGGCTTTGCTTTGAAAATCCAGCAGTGATTGCTGTACAGATGGCCCTTCTATAGAAACGATTTGGTGAATGCCGCCATAGATGCCTAGTGGATATAATTTCCTCTAACGAGCTATCTTGTCTGTCTTAATTTGAAAAAAATGTTCTGACAGAGCAAGCAAGAAAGTTTAGCAGTTGCCAATCTGTACAAAACTTAAAGTGTAACAAAATTGTAGAAATACAGAAGCCTGGCCTTGAGCCTCTAACGGAAGTGTATACCCTGTAACAGAACTCTGCCCTTCCCACACACTAATGTAATTTAACGAGGAACTGGACTTAAGCCTTTCCTAGGAAAGGCAGGAACAAGGGAAAGGACTAGTCACTTGTATAGTGGTCTCCCTGTAACTGATGTTTTCCAATTACTACTGTGTTCTGCACTGTGTCTCTGTTTGGAGGTTTGGAGGCAGAGCGTTACTTCCTCTCATCAGAGCCTCGAACAAGGGGAATAATGAACAGAACAGTAATGACTTCACCAAATCTCCATCCAAATCTCCTGAATCTAGCAGTCAGAGGCAGCAGAACCATAGAGTCACCCTTCAAATACACAGCTATCAGGCTGTCACATGAGTGCCTTGGCACCCTCCCTTAGTGGAAAACGCACTGCAATTATTTTTGATAAGGAATTTAGTACAAAATATATATTTTTCATGGTACAATTAACAATACACTTTAGGTGTTTCCCATATACAGTACTATAATTCACATATTAAATCATATTTTTTTAGCTGGCTTCCATTTTAAAAAAATTTGGAGGAAATCACAGACATGGCCACACCAGATTTTCTAAAGCTTACTAGTAGCGATATTGGCAGAGATGCATCTTTTAATTACTATGGTCTTTTTTGTATTTCAATATTTTTATTAAGATTTTTGAACAACAAAAAAGTACATAACAAACATGAGACATATCCAAAGGATAAAGAGAACCAACAGCGTCCAGAGTATGGGAGAATAACACATCGAATCAGATAACCTCATTTATGCCATCAAAACTATAGGTGGAGCCTGTTAATGAACCCCACCTGATGAGTTGTCTAAGGCATATGAAATTGTAGACATTGAAATTTACAAACCAAGCAAGGTTAAGTGTGGGTTATAGAGAAGTCAACATTGCCATAGCATTTCCCATATCTGGACCATAAATCTGAACATAGAACATGGAACATAAAAGGGTGAAGACACAAAAGGACAAAAGGGGGAGGGCATTAGGAAACCAGGAAAGACACATCAGGAAGAGGGGAGAAAGGGAGGGAAAAGGGGGGGAAAAGAGGAAGTACTGGAGCGAGGAATTCAGGTCCCATGTTCTATGAGAGGTTCCCCAAGATCAAAATTTATGGAGTATTAAAGGAGATCCATGGCTCCCATATGTCTTCAAATTTGTCTAGCGAATTCTTCAATGTGTGTGTAAGTCTATCATTCACCATGATCCAATTCAACTTGGATACAATGGGGTCCAAAGAAATCGTGGGGGATTTCCAAGCTTTGGCTAATGCAATCTTACTTGCCACTAGTATCAATCTAAGCAATTTCTGGGTGGGTTTTGGGTGGACGGTATCAAGTTTGTTAAACAGAGCAGCCTCCAACGAGCCTTTAATTTCCTGTTTTAAAATTCTGGAAATTAATTTAAATACATCTTCCCAAAACTTCCTGGCTACCGGGCAAGTCCACCAGATATGTATTATGGATCCCCTGTCCCCACAACCTCTGAAGCATAGGGGAGAAGTCGAAGGAAACATCTTTGCTAATTTAGTTGGCGTAAGATACCACCTAAGGGCCACTTTGTAATTTGCTTCCACGACTGCAGTGTTGAGAGATATTTTGGAAAGAGCATAAGTCATGTCCCGCCAATCTTCCAAGTCCCAAACAACACCCAATTCACTCTCCCATTCCCTCATATATCTCAATTTTTTGCTTTGGTTAATTAAGACCATATAAATGACAGAAATTTGACCTTTTGTGTTAGCAATAGAGGAGCAGGTACTTTCAAATGGCGAGGAACATAAAGGCCTTGGAGCTTCTCTAATGGCCTGATTAATAAAGGACTGCAATTGTCGGTAATGGAAATATTCTGATGCAGGGATATCAAATTGAGTGGATAAGTGTTCCCATGTGAATACCGCCCGAGCATCTGTCAAGTCTCTAATTCGTCTAAAACCTTTGGAGATCCACCACTGAAAAGTCGTCTGACTCATGCCCGGCGGAAAGTCTGGATTGTTCCATAGGGGAGTCAAAGGCTTATGAATGGAGGTGAGCTTCGAATGGGGATTAAATTTGTCCCATATCCGGATGGAATGAGATAGGGTGGGGCAGTTCACGTGCCCTCTATTATTTTTTTTCCGCCACATCAGCGAGTCTATAGATCCCAAAAAGCTATCTTGGTTCTCCAGATCCACCCATTGAGGCTTCGTCCCCTGTAGGGAGCTTAATGATAGCTGTGCTACCTGTGCTGCTACATTATATTATTTCAAGTGTGGGGCCCCTAGCCCTCCCATGCGCTTGGGGGCTAGTAGTGTGTCCTTTTGGAACCTGGCTTTCTTTCCTGCCCATATAAATTGGATTAGCCTGGCTTGGAGGAGTTCAATCTCTTTCATAGGGACCGGGATCGGGAGTGTGCGGAATAAGTAAAGCAGTCTGGGAAGCAAATTCATTTTAACCGCCGCAATCCGTCCTAACCACGAAGGGGGAGATAAAGACCACCGTTGGATATCGACATATATTTTCTTAAGTAACAGACCATAATTACATTTGTATAGACTATCATATGAAGGAGTCAACTGAATACCTAGGTATTGGATGGATTCTTTGTGCCAAATAAAGTCAAAATTCTCTTGAATCGCTGACACCATTGCATTGGGGAGGTTTATATTAAGAGCCTGGGATTTGGATTTATTAACCGTTAAGCCCGAACTTAACGCAAATTCATCCAGAATTCTCATCAAGTTAGGCAGGGTTGTAATCGGAGAAGTGATGAACATTAAAAGATCGTCCGCAAAAAGTGCACATTTGTGTTCAGTTTGGCCACACATAATACCCTGGATATTAATATCTGCCCTTAAAGCGATCGCCAGCGGTTCGATTGCTAGGGCAAAAAAGAGCGGGGAGAGGGGGCAACCCTGTCTAGTCCCCCTCTTAATTGGTATGGCTGCAGATAGGAACCCCCCAAGTGAGATCTTGGCTTCAGGTGAGTCATACAGGGCCAGCAAAAGATTGGTGAAAGCAGTGCCAAAATCCATTTTAAGTAGGACCATTTCCAGGATAGAGTATTTCCAGGATATACTATCAAAAGCCTTCTGAAGGTCAAGAGAAAGCAACATGGCTTGACGTGAAGGGCCCCCATCCCAACCTGAGTTTACAACTGATATAAGGTCAATGGTCCTCCTAGTTTGGTCTGGAGCCTGCCTATGAAGCATAAAACCCACCTGATCCGGATGTACATAAGCCCCCAAAAAGGAGCCCAGTCTAACTGACATGATCTTCGTCATGATTTTTAAGTCACAATTAATCAGAGAGATAGGTCTATAGTTAGCTACTTCCGAGGCATCCTTCCCCGGTTTAGGGATTACACTGATAAATGCCTTGTTGGCATCACCCATCAGAGAGTTCCCCTCCCTCAGGTAATTGAAGTAGGCTACCATATGTGAAGCCAGTATTGGACTGAATGTCTTGTAATACAAATTGGAAAAGCCATCCGGACCAGGTGAGCTGCCCACCCGAAGCAGTCCCATGACCCCCTGCAACTCTTCTACTGTAAAAGGCTTGTCTAGGTATACCTTATGTTTTGGCTGTAATTTGGGTAAGTCCAGTTTGTTAAGGAAATGTTCTATACCTGGCATGCTGATTGAGTCATCTGACCCATATAAGCGGCTGTAGAAATCCTCAAAAGCTATTAAGATCTTTTCCGGGTTCTGTGATAACCTCCCACCCTTAATCTTAATCTTAGGGAGAACATGAGTCCTGGGTCTGGGGTTTAGTTTGTTAACCAGAAGACTTCCTGGCTTATCACTCCAAGTAAAAAATTTGTGAGCCAACCACCGTAAGGTCTTTTCAGCTCTAGTGGTTAGTAGCAGATTAAGTTCCGTGCGTTTCGCTTCCAATTGGGCTTTAGAAACTACAAGAGGGGCTCTTTTATGTTGTAATTGTAAATTATGATAGTCCAGAAGGCAGGTGTCTATCCTTTTATTATTGGACCGTTTGCCGGCCGCTCCTATTTTAATTAACTCACCCCTAATATAGGCCTTATGGGCCTCCCAGTTTATAGCAGGAGACGTATCTTCAGCTAAGTTAATCTGAAAATAAGTAGTCAGCGAAGACTCTACTTCATTCTTCACCACACTATCAGATATAAAACTCTCATTAAACCTCCACCTAAACCCAGGTTGCGGTCTGCTGAATCCCTTCAAATATAAGGCCAGGGGGTCATGATCTGACCATGGGGTCGATATTATTCGAGCCCCTAACAAATTAAGTATCATGTTGGACTGGAGGAAGCCATGATCTATGCGGGAGTATTGTTCGTGGGCTGCCGAATAGTAGGTATAATCCCTAACCGAGGGGTTCATCTCCCTCCAGCCATCCACTAGGTCATACTTTCTCAGCAGAAGCGAGAAATTGTGGCTTTTTTTAGGAGGATCATAAAATGTGATCCAATGCCAGATTGGAATCACCCAATAGAATCAGGGAGCCCTTCACTTTAGGCCAGGTCTCCTCTAGAAGAGTATGAAAAAACTCCACTTGGCCCTCGTTCGGCGCATAATATGATACTACAGTGATTAATTGCAAGCCAATCTGCCCAACTACTATTAGAAACCTGCCCCCTGGGTCCCTAAAGACCTCTAGGGGCGAAAAGTTCAAGCTTTTCCGAAAGCATAGGAGAACTCCTCCCTTTTTCCTGTCAGAAGTAGCATTATAAAACATCATGTAGTTTTTGTGCAGGTATTTGGGGATTGATGAATTGGAGAAATGTGTTTCCTGTAAAGCCAAGATATCAACCTGTAGGGAATTATAGTAGTGAAATGCCTTGGAGCGTTTAACAGGGGAGTTGAGACCCTGGACATTATGAGATAACAGTGTCAGCTTAGAGCGGACCACCGGGGTCACTGAAGGATTAGTCAACATAGGAAATTAGCAAGCAAAGCGTCAAGCTAGTACTTCCTCTGGGGATGGACAAAACAAGACGGGGATAACATGACAACACCAGAGACAAACAATACAGACTCAAAAACATAAACAAGCTTATAAAAATTATAAGAAAAACACCAACAGGGTTCTGGCCCCTCCCCAATCCCCGGGACCAACTTAGTCCCAGGGCCCAAGGAGCGGCCCCAACCCCTGTGCCAGTAGGAGCTCCCAAGAACTCCATCTCGGCAGGGAAAATCCCTCCAGGCCAAACCAAATAAATACGGCCCGAACTGGATTCCCTGAGATGTGAGGGCATGTGTGACCCCCCAGATCCCCGCTCCCCCACTAAGATATACTATGAGGCATAGAGTACCCTCAACAACTCTGCTCAAAATAAGCAACAGTACTAAACATGAGTACACTATACTTGAGGTAGGCTCGGCAGCCACTAGAAACACCAAGAGAAAAGCAAAAAGAAAAAGCAAACATAACATCCCATCAATAAATCTGAATAGGGTGTGAGGAACATATGCATCAGAGAAACATCATGACACATGTGCAGTAAACAAAGCAGCAGCGCGTCCACTATAAACAGGTAATCAATAAATTGTCCATAGATCAAATCTTACTCCCATGGGAGAACAGCTACTGTAGTGAACAGATCTTCATGAATAACGCATTGAAGGTAGTATGCACATTCACCAATAGTGAAAAAATTTGAAATATGCACAGGTAGAATCGGTTGATGCAGGAATGCAGCCAGTACATCCAGTCAGGTCGTCTTTTGCAGATGTTTACCTGGCGGTTTAGCCTTGGACCAAAGCGGATATAAGGACGTGGATTCCTCTTTATTCGTCATGGGCAGGGCCTCCATCCTTTGCAGCAGGTCCAACTCTTTGAGGAGCTGTTCCCCCTCAGCAAAAGAGGTGAAGGAGAAATTTTTCCCCTGCAATTGGAAGATCAATTTAAAAGGGAAAGCCCATCTATATTTGATCTTGTGGTCGATAAGAACTTGCAACAATGGTTTAAGCGCCCGTCTCCGTTGAATTGTGAATGGAGTGATGTCAGAGAAAATTTGTACTGGGTAGCCTTCCATCTCAATTCGTGCCAAATCTCCAATCTTCCAATCTCTTCGTGCCAAAGTGGTGAGGTTTTACTATCACATCCCTTGGAGGGCCATCTTGTCTAGGCGCCATTAGAGCCCTGTGGGCCCTGTCTATCAATAACTGAGAATCTGGCAAGTCCGGTAAAAGATGGCGGATGAATCGTTGCACTGCTTCTGGCACATCTTTGACTGATTCAGGGAGACCTCTAATTCTAAAGTTATTTCTGCGAGACCTATTTTCCAGGTCATCTAGCTTTATCTGAAGGTCATCAATCCTGTCATGTAGCACCGATATCTCTTTAGAATTCTGATTAACGTGGGCCACCGTATCATCCACTTTTTTCTCAAAGGCATCAATTCTAGCACCCAAACACTGTATATCGTGCCGCAATTCAGAGGTGATAGTGTCTGTGACTTTAGCCAACTCGGACTGTAATAGGCCAGCCAGGTTCAGGTAGAGCCTATTCTCTGCCTCTGGTAAATCAGGTGGAGGAGAATGTGCTGGGGAATCCTGTGTAAGGACCCTATATCTGGAACCCTCTGTGTGTGGCCATGTTTCAGGGCTGGATGATGGTGAGCCTTCCCCTTGTATATGAGGGAGGCTGTGCAATGCAGGCACAGGCCCTTGTGAGAAGTGGTGCTGGGGGGGCTGATGGCTGGGTGAGTCCTGTGCTGCCTGTAGGGTGGATGGTGGGGAATGGGAGAAACTCCTCTCTCTCCCCTCTATCCCTAGCCCTCCGCCTGTACCTGATGGAGAAGCCGATTGCTTCTCAGGCCGTGTGGCTGCTCCTGCCTCGTGCGTGTCCCGGGCGGCCGCCATCTTGGGGGCCGGCCTGGAGGATTGAGACCGCGGATTGCGGTCTTTCGTCTTCACCCCGGCCTTTCCCACCATCATAAGGGGCTGCAGCAGGAGATCCGGTGCCCGAGGAGCGTGCTGGTAGCGTGGCTGCCGAAGAGAGCTACCGGGGAACATCTTCAGGGGATCCGGGGAGCGCCGAGCCGTCTAAAATGCTGCCAGCATGGACGGCGGCGCATGCGCACTCCCACTATGGTCTTTTTTAATGTTTACAGAAACTCTACTACCTACAAATTACTGTAATTACAATACATTATCCAAGCCTCAGGCCATGATACATTGGGGCAGATTTATTAAAGTTCTCCAAGGCTGGAGAGGATACACTTTCATGAGTTAAGTTGGGTGATCCAGCAAAGTAGGAATGGATTTTTTAAAAGTAAATTGCTATTTGCTAGTAAATGTTTTCAATCCTGGACCAGATCAGATTTCAGGTTTGCTGGATCACCCAGCTCCACTGATGAAAGTGTATCCTCTCCAGTCTTAGAGAGTATTAAAAAATTATATTAAGGTGCTGGGCAAACCTGACGGTTCTTTGTGAAAAGTTTGGTGAACACTTTGTGATATTTGCCGAGCCCAAACTTGGCATTAAAGCACAGTGAAATCTAAGGCAGGGAAATATTGTCAAAAAGTCACAGGGAACTAGCTAATGTCATAGGGGACATGTACCAATGCAAGAAAAAAAATTAAACACAATGTCCGGTGCACAGAGGGACTTTTCATGTGGTTTAGAGGGCAACATTGAAAATATACAAATTCTTCCCTCAAGCTTTTTTTTTTCCAGCTTGAACTCTTGAAGCTAAATGACAGTGACAGATTCACCTGAATGTTGAAATTATGTCTGTAGATTCTGCGTAAATACCACATGTAATCCAGGTTGAATTTCTGCTGGGGATTTTTTATTTAGTGCGATGGGTTAACATTGTCAAGCATCAGGTCATCATGACTGACACGAATTTACATCACTGAATCACATAATTGATGATAGATTTCCTTCTGTGGGCATAGGTACATTTTATTTATAACTCCGTTTCGGTATTTCAGTGATATTATATTTTTTTATGAACAGTGTCAATGTGTGGTAATAAGTGAGCTACTAAGATCTCTCATAAAGCTGATTCGAAGGAGCTTTGTTGGGTGCCAACTGATCCTTACTATACGTTGCTTGACCTGAAAAAGGTGGTTTGCGTTCCCATAAACCATGCAAGGAGAATGTGTAGATGGAGGGCAATAGCGTATGGTGTGTACACACCAGAAAATGTCAATGTAGGAGGGCCACAAAGAGGTAGAAGAAACTCTATTACCATCACTGCAGAGTATGCAGTGGACCGGCTTTGGCCCCCCAGAACCATCTTTTGCCCCACTCCACTATCCATCTTGTACTCTGAGTATGTTAGAATATGTGTTAAATAGCTCAATGCCTAAAAACCAATTGGTCTTTTTATGAACACATTTGGAGTATTGCATGTAATGGCTAGTTCATACGTAGGATAAACAGAAACAATATTACATCACTGAAAAGCTTCTGTTCCTTCTGCAAACCAAAAACTTCTGGACAGGTATCAACCCTCCCAAGTAATTAGATAAATTTATTAAAAGATCATTGGCTGTTCAGTAAACAAAGTGAATTATCACTTCACAAAGGAATACATGACTTAGCTTAGCGAATGAGATGAAGCTCTGTTTTTCCAAATTTCCTTTAATGTGGCTGGGTAAACATTGCCAAGTCAAGAGTCCACGTTTCCTTAGCAAATCAACCGCACTGCCTCAAAAAGCAACAGTGCAGGTAATATAATATTTTCTTGCACATTAATGGCTGAATTATGCGTTCTTCTTTTTCTGGAGTTAGGTTAAAAAAAGAAATCATTGTCATTGCGCAAGAAATTGGCCAACACAATAGCGGTATTTAATGCAGTTTCAGAAATATTATTCCAGTGTGTGTAAAGGTACTAGTGATATGTCTCCCACCATCATAACATTCATTAATTATCCATACACAATCTCACATTGCCATCTGCTGCTTCAGGACATCAAACAATATTAAACCCCGGCTTGCCAGCACTCCTGTACAATACCGTTCCAAATCCTGCTGCCCATTTATTGCATGCAGGAGGCTCATCTGCGCTGTTCTTTTATTTACTTCATTATCATTCTCTAGCTTAATAAATATGCCCATACCTCTCATTATAAATCTCATTAAAGATTGGATTATGAGTAAATGTGCAAAATAGCTTTTGTTCTGGATCCCCTATGCGGTATACACAGACCAAACAAGAAAACATGTCCAAAGTGTTTCTTTTGTCAACGGAAGCAAAAAGGTAACTTAAATTTGACCTATATAATATACTCTTATATTGAATAATATCTGTCTGTTTAAGTATAGTATTAAAGGTTTTTTTTTCTAAATGCAAACAATGCAAGAACCTGAATTTGACTTCTGGAAGAGAGAGAAGCAGCACAAGAAATCAGTCTATTGAAAGAACATGCTGAATAGACACATGGGCTTATCAGTCAGCTGCTTCTCTTTTGACTGTCTAGTCCCTAAGCTGGGGGAAGGACAAGACCTTTGTTACTTACCTTCATCAGAGAAAAGTCAGATACTTACTACACCAGACAATGCTGTGGTCTGTAGAGTTGTGTAAATATCAGAACTGGTTGGGCAGAAATGTAGATCCTTTGAAAGGTAAAATAGTTATTTATAAATGTTCAGCTCTTTTCATTGCTGTTTGCTTTGAAGTCTAATTCCAGCCCACTTTGGACTGTTACTACTACTAAAGGAGGCATTGGAGAGGGTCATGTTATGGTGGATGGGTATTTACCTTATTTTTTTGTTTTATTTTAAATATGGATGAGTAGGATAAGCTTAGCTGTTTTTTTTTTTTCAAGATATTCGCTTAAATTTCCAATATATTTGGGATTTTTAAAAGAATATCTAAAACAAACACATACATAACATATGCTGTGCTCTTAGTGACTTGAACTGGTATACAACTAGGACCCCAAATCTGCAAGGCCACAGGGCTGCTAGATTACAAAGCCATACCTGCAGAACTATGTAAATATTTCATAATTATGCTAAGTATAAAGGATCATTTTATTTATTAAACATATTATTATCATTATACTATACAAATTTATATGTATGTTGTTTTGTACAATGGTTGTTGTGTAAGTTGTGTCACAAAGGTCAAACTCCTTTGCCTGGTTAAAGAGCTGGCTGATATTCTACCCTGTGAAGTCATTTAACAAAGTGGGTGACCTAATTTTGTAATTAAGAGATTATTTTCTGCAAAGCTGTCTTGGCTGTAGAAGCAGTGGGGCGGGAGGCCCTGAGTTTCCCTCAGATAGTCACATTTCACTGAGTAAACATGATTTTAATTACCAGTAAACAGCTGCGTGATGCACTACATGAATATTACCAGAGGACTTGTGGTGAAAAAAGATGTCCCAAAACCATTCAGCTAGACGAATCCTTTTCTTCAACTGTGAAATTGAGCTCACTACACGGGTTTTATAAATCATAATTAAGTCAAGCTTTGGACGTTAATTCCTGGTGGGTATTTCTCTATTTGAGGTGGAAACAGTTTATGAATAGTAGCTTTAAGTTAGGAGTTGAATTAAATTGGAGATTAAGGGTTCTTTCCATTATGTATTGGGGAACTTAGCCGATTATGTGTTGGTTTTCAAAAACAGAGGTGGGCAAACTTTTTGGCTCACAGGTCACAACGAGTTTTAAAATTTGACAAAGGGGCCGGGCTCGTATTAGATGGATGGAGAATGTTTGTATGAACTGATAGAAATGTATAAAAGCTGGCAGGATTTGAAAGGGTTGTAGTTTGCCTGTGCCTGTTCTAAAACAATCAGAATGAATACCAGCCATTTCTGCTTCTAGTTGAATTGTTTTGGCTGTTTTCTTTTTTACCTCTAATTTATTAAGAAAATCCTTCTTTTTTATCTGCCCCAACTGAATTATGGGGAAATAGCAAAATAATTCTGAGTCTTCATCTCTATACTTTCACCCCAATGTCTATAATAAGCACACCATTATGGGAAAGAGGAATAAAATGTGGTTGGCATTTATGTAGCTTCTGGCTCTCGTATGAACATGATTCCAGTTACAGCTTTTATATGTGTAGCCATCAATCAAGTTTAGGAAATGTTCTAATTCATTTCAATATTTTAAACTACAGTTCATGGTGCTGCTCACACTATACTTAATAACATCTGCACTCCTTGGTTTAGTAGAATTATCATTAGCTTGAAGGGCTTGAAGGGTACATTCACCAAGCCTTGTCATATCATTCATTATTCTGTTATGGCTTTTTGTATCTTTCTTCTATTATTTATAAAAAAAAATACTTGAAAGATGGGTAAGGGTGGATAAGTCTAATATGCATAATCTGTGTAAGGAGAGAAGATTAAGGTTTCCCTTAACAAGCGAAGCAAAGCAACAGTACACAAAATAATTTAAAAGACGAAGAACACCAAATTAACTATTCCAAATACACCCTCTAATAAAACTAAAACCAATCCTTTCATTTCTAACCAGGATTTCAAAGTTCTTGCACACACATTTCCAGGTCCTGGAAGATGGCTTGTTAGATAACTCATTAGCATGTTTCACATTTATACAGTTAGTATGGCATAGAAATAAATTTTGCTTGGGTGTTTAGACCTAAATAATCTCGAATATGCCTATTATCTACTATCCCATCAGGACCCCGCAATTTCATACAAGCACAATATACATTAGGTTGTAAGTGTTCTATACCATGCACATAAATTAATAATGATCATCTTAGTTGTGGCTGATACACATTGGAATATAAAGCCATAATTGCAGTCATTTATCACTATTGTCAAACTTGAAAATGTTGCATATAAACATCTAACCAGCTGAATGGTTCTAATGCAAATTCTGGAATCATCTCATGCAATTAGCTACACTAATGTATAAATCCCTCTGGTTGCTTCTGCCCTCTTCTTTTAAATGGATCCCAAAGTTTAGGCTAGTGTCAGTCTTCATGTATGCATCATCCATTTTTTGACCTCAGGGAGGTCCAACACTAAAAAATAAGCGAGAATGCACAGCACTGGAAGAGGTTCCAGTGCCATTAATATTATTAATATTAATAATATTAAACTGTAATTATTTAGTGCCAACATTTTATGCAATGCTGTACAATACATAGGAGTTCCAAATGACAGACAGATACAGACAGTGACACAGGAAGAGGAGAGGACCCGGCCCAAAAGAGTTTACAATTTAGGAGAAGGAAAGATGAGAATTATCGTGTCCACAGACATGAACATGAGTTGGTACCCTGACCTGACGGAACTGTAGTATTCCCTGATTTCTCTATAACAATATCTTTGTAAACCGAAATTTTGTAATACCCACCATTTGTAAATTGCTGTATTTATATAGTGGAACAAATCCAACAAATCCTGTAACATATTTACAGCCTCTGCCTATCTCTATTTGTATGTCTTCTTGTCACCTATGGTAATGTCAGATGCATTGCTTAAGGCCCCTATATCAAGAAAGTTCATCACCTCTTATAAAATACTTTAAAAAGATTTGGCTTCTGATACACTATAGTATACATTAAAAGAATGACTTTAATTTGCATTCATTTAAATAAATATTCATAAGCTAGCCACTGGAATATTAAAGCCTTACACATTTTCATGGTGCCGTGTATAAATATGTGGAAGAAGTGAGGCTGCTATTTGACATGTAGATGACCACAGCCTTGTACCGCATCCAGCTGTCCCATTTCCAAAGCATACAGACACTTGCCTTCTGTGAATCTGTATATTGTCATTGGAAGAATGTACAATGTGTTTGAAAGTCATCCCAGCAAGTTGTCCCTACTTCAGGCTATCATACACTTTTATGGCTTTGGAGAAATATCTTGGAAGCCCACCAGTGAGTCCTGCATTGGGACAGGCAGATGCAATGATTTTTCATTCATGTGTCTATTTTCTTTGCACTTTATAAATTATTTAGTTTCTTTAGCAGTTGGAATGATGAGCCAGAATTCTTTTTAGCATAACTCTGCCAGGTATTGTATGAGCATTCCTTTCTGGTAAGCACATACTATGAATGACATGCGATATCCACAGAGAAATAATGCTGAAATGACTGCAGGGACCCGCGTGTTTTGTGTCAGCATTGTGTCAGGGCTGCTTCTTCTGTTTTGATGAAATTGTCACTGCACTCCGGGTTCAGACAGCAGGTGCGGCTGATAGATTGCATCACAAGGGGGTCCTGAGAATACAGAATGGATTCATTCTGAGTGACAGGTATGTTTCTTCTTTGCTGCAGACATTGCAAAGTGCTTTGCTAAAATAAAAAAAAACAGCAGGTGTTTGAACGTGAGAACAACCATGGTGCTGTCTGGTGGAAGAGCAGAAAAAAGTGTGTTAAAACACTACTTTTCAGGAAGAAAGGCCTTAAAGTAGATGTAAACTAAATATCACATAGCTTCAACACGTAAATGTTGTAAAGAATATCTGGTGATCTTGTAATGGATGTCTAAACATTTGCAAGCAGACAGGTCTTTATTGCAGAATTTGACAGGCTATGTCCCTTCTGCAAAAAACATCACCGATCACTGTCTTATTCGGTCAAAATCACTGGATACCCAGTAAATCCCAGATTCCCCTGTGGCTGCTGGGATTGAATGAAATCCTGAACACCTGGGTGGGATTTACGTTATCCCGGACCAGTGGTGGCCAACCTTTCAGACCTTACGGACCACCAAATTCATAATTTTAGATCCCGTGGACCATTTGTTTGAATTTTTTAAGAAAGAAATACATTTGTAAAAATATAATCTTCCTAATGGTGCTGACAAGGACTATGGAGGTTCTGATTCATTGATCAGCTCACGGTTAACCTCCTTGCAGTTAAGCCCGACTTTCGCTCGGGCAAAAAAAAACTGCAAGGATGGTTAAGCCCGAGATTTTGTACATCCTTACTTACCTGGTCCCCCTGTGCTCATC
>NC_092860.1:137473737-137581589 GCF_032062135.1 Pyxicephalus adspersus
CTAGACCTCAGTGTAACGCTTAGGTGGTTAAGTGAAGTCTTATTATTGTTATTATTATCATTGTTGCATTATCTTTGGTATTACTAAAGAAATGCAAAATATTTGTTTGCTTTTTCTCACTCATTATGGGTTTATTTCATTTGAATCTAAGACCAAACAAGAAATGATAGTTATAAAAGTCAAACTATTTGATGCCATTATAGGTCATACTTACCTAAAAGATCATCAGAGAAATAAAAAAGATAAAACAATCCGATGAGAATTGTTATTTGTGGAGCGGGGTGAGTGTTGAAATGGTGGAAACAATACTGAAGCGTATGGCTCGGCAACGGTTTCCTCATACAGTTTAAGACTACACTGACGTCACGCTGCGCCTCCCTTGTTTTTCTGTCCCTAGTACAGTTTGTAAATTTCATGCAATATAAAGGCAAATAATGTAATTCAGAATATAAGAATTTATTAGAATATTATTTTTGTTTTATTGATAATAAAACACAAAAATTGCAAATAATGTCCAAATATTTATGTGGACCACCAAAATTTTCTCATGGAACCACCAACCACTGGTTGGCGATCACTGTCCTGGACAACCAAGATGGCTGCATAACCACATCCGAGAATAGGAGAAGAAAGGTGGGCATGCCTGTGATAGAACAGGGACAAGTAAGTGTATTTAAAAAATTGCCATAAAACCGGTAAAAAATTTTTATTGCAATACAGGACCTGTCTGATCGCAGATTTTTGAAATAAGGGTTTATTTACACTTGAAGACATTATCTGTTACAGGCTGCTGGCACAGGCTGGCACATTTATCGGCCATGACCCACTGTCAGAATGTTAGACCAGAGCTAAATTATACAGTTGACTATGGAGTGAGTGCATATAAACAGTAGTGACTGAAAGAGGATATCGACAACACCATGATATAGCAAAGAATAAAAAAGGTGAAACTATTATTTTATTAAAAAAATTGTTGATCATTTGGATGTTTTGGGAAAAAAATGTTATCTATACATGGTATCTCAACTTTTTTAACATGGGGTAACCCTTGAAACAATATTCGGTCTTTAGGTAACCCCTGCTATATTTATTATATCCACAGCTCAGAGTATATTAGCGTGGCAGTCAGTGGGAAGAATGTCTCTTACATTTATGTCCAGTAAAATGTCACAAATACAGATAGTCTAAAGGTCATTAATGTCACCTAAGATTACCAGGAAGATAAAGATTGCTCATTGCTCAAGGAACCCCTAGCAACCTCCTAAGGAACCCTGGTTGAGAAACGCTGCAATAGAAGTTGTTGAGGTTTCCTCGAACTGTGCTTTACTGACCTCCTATTTGAATATTCCAGCAAAGTTCTGGGGCCAACACCACTTTGTAGAACAAATTGCTCTACACAATGTTTATGTAGTCACGTGAAAGGTGGTATTCTAGTCACCACTGTACGGGAGGCATTTTTTTCAATTTCTATGGTGGGGGTTGGCCCCAGGGCACTGTTTATCAACACTTGTACTTATTACGCCCAATAAACCCATAAAATTAGGTACCCCAGTATCAGGGAACCGGTTAGAAGGGTTAGTGGGCTTTCTAAACTAGTTGCCAATTGAAAAAAATGCCTCCCTTACAGTGGTGGTTAGACTATCACCATAAACACAATTACATAAACATTATGTAGAGCCACTTGTTCTACAAAGTGGTGTTAGCCCCAGAATGTTGCTGGAATTATCAAATGGGAGATCCGTCAAGCACAGTTGGAGGAATTCTTACCGACTTCTATAGCAGCCTTTCTCCATAACCACCTAACTGGTTCCCGGATACCAGGGTACCTAATTTTATGGGTTTCTTAGGGGTAACAAATACAAGTGTTGATAAACAATGCCCCGGGGTCAATTCACAACATAGACATGCTTTTCATTAAGTTTATTCATTCCCCCAGTGTTTGTTTTTCAAAGAATCCAAAAAAAATTGAGAAAGCTAATAATTTTTACCAATATTGACCCACTATGTCTCTCCATGATTTTGTTTGGCATATTCAAAAATAAGCTACTCTTAATGGTTGGGCCAAATGTGAACCTTTGAATGCTCTTGGTAAAGTCCTTTGAATATAATTTACAGCATATAAATCAACAAATATTCACCAAAGAATGACTGAACTAAATAGGATGCAAAAAATAGAGCAAATTGCTGTACTGTTGTCGGTGGCATTTTACCACCTGTCACTTGACTTAAGTGTTCTGCAGTTCCAACAATATATCAGATAATGGGTTCCGCAGATGACTCATTGGAGAGTTTATTGGCACCGGCATAGTTTGGTGCATGTCCATTTCCCAGCACTCTTCTCACACATGCTGATATTGATAAGTGGAACCTAATTAGCTGTCACTAACAATAACACATCACAATACCAAGATTACTATGCAACCCACAGAGAACTGCCTTATGCTGCTGAAAATGTGCTAACTTCTTTCACCTATCACCCTAGATAAATACTACACAGGGAATGTTAAGAGCCTATACATGACACCCTAGATGAAAAAGTCATTTATGGCACATGAATCAGTAAGGCACTAATCCTTTAGATCAGGTTGATTTATTTGGAATTCAGTGCCTGCGTGGGCTGCCTGTAGACAGATGTCTTGACAGCTCCACAATAGGAGCAAGCAAACATAACATTTGCCTTGGGAACAATAATTACTTCGAGAGCCTGTACATGCAGAACTAAACAGATATGGAATGTTTCCTATCAAAGTTGACAATCTCGTTTTCCCCCATTTCATTACAAACCTGAAGATTTCAGAGAGGTGAAGCTGTTAATTTTAAATCGCCTTAACGGGTGCGGGAGAATTTGAACAAACGAAGCTTGCGTGTAGAAATAAATGTATAAAATGAGCATAGCTGCACCTTACTTCATACTTTTATAAAACAGGTTGTGTATAGTAACCTTAAAATGCACTTCTTTTGTAATGAAGCACGAAGAATTCCATGTGAAAGGCATTTATTAGGACAGAAATGATCCTGGCTACAGTTATATGCAGATTAAAAAATGTGAAAGTTCTTCCACATGTCAGGAAATGGCCTGGACACATAAATTGTGATTGTCCCTTCCTTTATGTTCTTTTCATTATTTGTTGTAGGTAGCATGCGTTGATAAAGTTTACAGTTTAAAACAGTGTTTCTCATGACTTATTTTTAACATTGAGGGGACCCCTTGAAATAACTTTCAGGTCTTCAGGGATCCCCTACTATAATAACTATATCCACAGCTCACAGTACATTAGTATGGTGGTCAGAAGGAAGAATGACTCTTACATTGCTGGCCAATGAACAATTATCACCCTTTAAGGGTAGCCAAAAAGATCATCGGTAACGGTAAAACTGACCAGAGAGTCAAAAATTGCTCATTGCTTAAGGAACCCCAAGCAACCTCTGGGGAAACCCAAGGGATGAAACCCTGGTAGAGAAACACTGGTCTAAGATATTTAGCTCTGGTTTACTGATTTGTAGTTTAAACTTTAAAACAGCTATATAATAATAATTATTTATTAGTTCTATTCATTCTTGTTTCATAATAACATTTTATAATTCAGGGGCTTTTCCTAGAAAGCCCAGCACTAGCTCTCCCTTTGTTTGATTGCTATTGTAACCTGAATATGGCACCCTCCCTATTGGACAGGCTACAGGGTAGGGGGGCAGGTGCAGAAGGAGGGGGGAGGGTCTCACTTCTGGGTTGTATTTATTTTCTGAGTTATTTTGTTGTATATTTGCTGCTAATCAAATATCAGCACAAGTTATCTGAAACTTTTCACCTACCAAACGAAAAATAATAAGAAGGATGTGAGCAATACGCTGTGTGAAATTAAATTCCTCCAAGCAAATCACTTCCATAGTTTGGCTTCTTGTGAAAAAGAGATTTTTAATATTCTAAAGATCCCTTTAGTCTCCTACAATTTAATCCTTAATAAAAAAAAATAAATACATGAAAAGCACATTGGGCCTGATTTTCTCTAAACTTCTCCAATAATTGAGAAGATAGACCATGGGAAAACTCTGGTGATCCAGCAAACCTGAAATTATTTAATTCAATATCATTGTCTTCAAATTAAATATTTAATCCTGGACCAGATTTATTCCAGATTTGTTTGATCACTTCTCCAGTCTTGGAGAAATTTAATAAATCATGCCCAAAAAAGTTCCCTAAATAACTTATGTTTCTTTATTATTGTGATTTGTGTACCTATATGTCCTACATACTTTGTGCTAAAAGTTGTCTTTATCATAGAAGTTGCATGGTATGTATCCAGTATGTGGAACAAACATAACCATATCCTATGATGCTACATATAGATTGAAAGTTTCATGATTTTCTATCGTTAAAGAATAATAATTTGTATTATTTTCTAGCTGGCTGTAAAAGCTTTCAAGATGCCAAAACAAGGAAAGTTTAATAGTTCACAGAAAAGAAAGAGATCCATCTATTCTTCAGGGCTACAAAACACTTTCTTGGAGATCTGAACTGTCTCAATAAACCAAAGCAAACACTTTAGGTTCTGTGCTGAAGCATGATAATAATATATTCTCTTTTTGTATGTATGATGAGAGGGAGAATGAATCAAATAATATGCTGAACAGTAAAGCCATAGCGATGATTCAGAACACTAGCACAGCTCAATACATTTACAAGGTCAATCAAAACATAAACTGATTGTTGCCGTACAGATATGTTGTTATTTTAATTGTAATACATAAATTCTATATTGGTGCTACATGTGACTAAGAGCCCTGTGGGGGCAATCCATTGTAATAAATGATATATTTAGAGACTCTTATTCACATTTATAGCTGCCTTTGCACGTATTATTGTGATTAATAAGCATCTTCAATAGCCGTCCAAATGTCATTTTTTGCCATTAGAGAAATAACTTTATCACCATTAAGGGAAACAAAAGATTTCAATAATTTCTATAGAAGAAATGTCACATATTTCTTATTATGAGATAAAATAGTGAAACACTTTCATCAAAATGTACAAAATTCTGCATGTACATTCACCTAAAACGGTACAGTCAATGTAATGAATGGATTCTAAGGTTACCCAACCATCTACAAACTTCTTCCTTGGTCACTACTCTCTACGTCTGAGTGTCTGGATCTCTCTTGAAAGTTCCAAGATCATTTTAAACATGACGCAGCCCTTTCGCATTACATCCCCTGTTAGTCTGGGCCGCTAGTGCTTCCAACTCTGGAGCAATCAATTCTGTAGTAGTCTCCTCCTCGTTCTCTTCATGTCCATTAACATGAGACTGGGGTTGTGGATTTTATGAATGGCCAGCAGGTGAGGAAGGTAGGGACTGGACTGTAAGTTTTGGTGCATGGCAGCTCTAGCAGTCTGGAAGTACAAAGGGAGCTCTACTGATCCAAACAGAGAAAAAATTCTGAATTATTGCAGAACTAACCCCCCCCCCAAAGTCTCTTTTGCCACAAAGGAAAATAATTTGCTTTTTTCCTTGAACTGCTTGGCACAGTGTTATTATCATTATTATTATTATCACTAATAATATTAAACAGGATTTATATAGCACCAACATATTACGCAGCGCTGTACAATAAATAGTGACGGACTTGAAGGATGCAGAATAACAGGGTCCTGAACCTGTCATCACTGTAGGGCACCTACAAAAATGCGCCATAATTGCCAAGTATGCTGTATATACTTGTTGATTATGGCAAAAACTCAAAATATAGCTACTCATTAAAGGATAGCACTTTTAAGGAAAATTAATAGAAAGTATATGCAATGAAGTTAAGATGCCCTAGGATCATATCTAAAGTGGACACTGACATAAAAATCTTTAGAGTAGGTTAGAAGATGCCAATATGCAAAGCACACCTACCAGTGTCATGAACTAATACGACATATGACAAAGGTTACATTTAGAAGTTATAGATAATTATATAGAGTGTGATTATTTAGCAAAATGTCGAGTAAATCCTATTGACAAAAAATCCATCAGTATGTACTATGAAATAGTATGAAGCAGTATTATGACAATAGCATTATTAAGTAGTAGAATGATCTGCTGGGTTTTGATTGCAGGTGCAGCTCATACAATAGACCTTGCACTAAACCGTTCCTTATTTAACAAGGGCCTTAGTTATTGATGAACTACATCCATGCCAAATCACCACATTCCCTTCTTAAATAATCATAAAACAAATAGAGACATTTTGAAAACTACATTTAGCTTACACCTGGCCTCTTCCAAAGTAAAGATTGAAGTCACACAACCCAAGAACAACAACATTAGAAGGTAGAAAGGGCCATTGTTTGTTAAACCCCTTTAAAATACTTCCATGATCCATTTGGTAATACTTTAGAGAAAAAGAGCTTCATGTTACATTTCTTTCTTTTCTGTTGGTAACGCAAACCTGTCTTTCCTTTCATTCTCTGGGGGTTGTCTATATTGGCTTGTAAGATCAGATTGTGAATCCCTTGACTCTATAGGTTGTGGACAAATGAATAGGAAAGCAGCATCTGACAAGCAGTCACAATAAGGAAATACGACTCGTTGACAGTTGGCAGAAGTTTACCAGTTGCTTTCTATGAGTCCTACAGCTGCCAAATCCTCTGCCAATCCAACATCTGCCTCCTCCCTGAACTGGCTTCTGTGATTCTGTAAGGGATTGTGAAGTTTCGGCTTCAGCACAAACAAGTGAATCCAGCAGACAGCTGGCCAGTGCCTTTGTAGCCTTTGAAGCAAGGGAGCGTATCGCCGGGTGGTTTGTGTCTTACAATTAATGGCAAGATCATTGCTAAATTACAACATTCGGGAATAAAGCATTTCACATATTAACTTTTAATTATTCTGCAAGCATCACTGCAAACTCAGTTTTCAAAAGAGAAAATTTCCATTTTAAATCCCTTTTTGCATGTATGTTAGTTTTATGTTCTAAAAACTTAGGAAAGTTATTTTCTATATGTGGTTCTCAGTGTCAAAAAGTGTTCAGGCATCCCACAACATAAAAGCCTTATCCTTACAAAATTACTTCCCCCCAAATTTTAGGGAACTTAAGACATATAAATCATACTTAGACAGTACCCTAATTTTTTAACTCAACCTTTTCTAATAATAGCACACTTCATGTGACTTGAGCCTCATAGCTATATATTTGTAGTGTGGGATGATTTAATGCAGCCATTCACAACCATGGTTCCTGGGGAACCTTGGGGTTCTTTCAGAAGTTGGTCGGTGTTCCAATAGGTTTGGGTATTTATTTAATGGTGATCTCGTAGATGCATGGCCAATGCCACCTAGCAGTGAGACTCCAAAGCTCTTAAAGTTATCTGTAAGGGGAGCTGTAATGCTGACCAGCACTGTAAGGGAGGCATTGTTTCCAATGATCACTAATGTAGAGTACATTTTTCCATTGACCTAGAGTTTAGCAGGGTTTACCCAAGACATGAAAATTATTTCAAGGGTTCCTCAGGGGTATAATGTTTGAGAAAGGTTGATCTAAGGCACTGCCACATCTTATTGCCAGTCTTCCAAACCGTGACATTGAATTTGATGATGTTACTATTGTTCTCCTTGCTGGAGTGGAATCTGTATGTGATGACCTGCAGTACAAGCATTTACCTGCTTGTTTATCATTTATTCTGTGGATTTTGCTTACTTAACCTCTCTTACTACTCAATATTTAGTAGTCATCCATCAGATCACAAGGCTTCAAAGCTTGAAAACAAAGAGAAAAGCCATGCTTGGACCAAGTTTGTTTCCTGTCCCCTGTCACAGCATAGGACAAGGCATGGGATGTGTCATAGGGAAAAGATCAGCTGCAGAGTGACTAAGATTTATGTATTAGATTTATGTATTGTTATTATTGGTTAATGATGGGTAATGATTAATAAAATATTTATAATTTTAAATATGATGTTTTTTGTTTATGCCTCAAAAAATCTATCATGCAAAGTAAATATAGGCAATATCTGTGACTAGCCCTTGGCTCTCAGCCAGCATTGAAGTGGGGTTCTGCTTTGTACAGCACTCTAAACCATTACTCTGCTGCTTCATAATCCCTCCTGTTCCGCCATCTTGGTTTCAAGAGGCAGCAGTCACTTGTCGCATGTAACAACTGGCCCAATGGCAAACTGACATACCTATTGCACATGTGCAAGATTTGCGGGCTGCAGGAGGTTTGTTCTGACATCTTCTAGAATATTTACATTACACATTCCAAGAGGTTCCAGAATGGTCTACCTTCAGTTGGGGGGCTACATAGGCAGAGATAAAGATGTGAAGGAAGCAGATCAGTAAAAAGATAAGCTGAATGATGAAGTAAAACACAGTTTTGCCGGGAATTATGCTTTAACATTTGAAATCGCCAGTCGGCTTTTTTGACCGACAAACTAGCAAAGAAAACTATACATTTTCTTCTTATGAACAAGCTGAATAATTAAATAAATCATATTTTAGGTTTAGGTTGCTCAAGGTGTTCCAGAACCAATTTTCAAAGACGGTACATGAGCTGAATTCTATTTCAATGATTCACCAACGCTTGAAAAGAAACGTTTAGTCCCATTTGGGTTCTTCCACAAAGCACTGATGTCCTGAACTCACTTTACTGCCTTTGACTTAAATGTACTGTCAGATGTAGGGCTATTGAATGCTTTTTCAATACAAATAGCAAAGGTCAGTTTTTTCCTTTACCATGCTGTGTAAGTATATGTGGATCAGACGGAAAGTAACAGTTCAATAATGTAATCGTTGGTTCATTTGTACTGTGGTTTTCACAGATCTGCTGATATTAGCACTCAGCGGCACATAAAGGTTTTGTCTCCAGTGCCAGACTCCTCATACATTTACACACATTAACAATCTCTGATAATCGCTTTATCATTTTCAAAGGACAGTTCCTTTCAATTAAAGAATGAATTGAAACACATGTAATGAGCTTTTTTTTTGGAAAAAAGGATGGGATAGGAAGATGCTCTTAAGAACCAGAACTTTGTTTGGAAGTTGTGGACTGCCCATCAAGGGCAACCATTATATGTTTTTATAAGTATACTGTCAGGCTAAAGGTGGCCACACATTGGTTGATGGTTACACCATTGGAAATGTCTCCTTAATATTGATTGTATGCCTGGTTACTGCCATGCACTTATTGATCAGCAGTGCAGTAGAGAGTACTCCCTAACAACTGCCAATCAATAGGAAAATTGTAAATTGCAGGGAGTGCTACCATAGGCTATTGGTGTTGTTGAGTGTTCCCTGATGCATATCCATGGATCAAAGAGACGGTATTCCCAATTATTGCTTGATTGATATATTGATCAAATATTGATCTAGAATCAATATGATCGGATTTGATGTTTTTAGGGAATCTAATGCCTTAAAGTAGTAAACTAGTATTAAAAAAGTGAGTATAAGAAAAGTAATAATAGTATAAGAAAAAGGCAATATACATTGTGTATTAAACCACAAGTTATATTTACATTTGCCTGACCTCAAGACTGTAATCTAAAATGTGATCGCTTGTTATCAGTTACTAGACTTTCCACGTCATTATTTTTTACTTTGCATATTATTATTTTTATTGTAATGTATTACAAATTATATTTACACATTTTTTTTTATATATATCATGAGACATTTGGCTTTATTCTAACTGGAGTTTCTTTTTTGAGCACATCTTGTGGCATATTTTAAGCCAGCAATTTTGGCATTCACCAAATGTTTACTGCAGGTGAATCTTCCAGGTGCATGTGTATTAAATGACAGTGATTGATTAACCACTGAATAGTTGGCTTAAGTCACATTCACTGATTATAATATATTCTGCTAGTGTGTGGGAAGGAGATTCAGGTTCACAAACACCATTAGTTAGAAGGAACTCTTGCAGGTGGATCAAGTAAAATGTATGTGCATATTCATCCAGGAGAATTTGTTTGAATTAAATTGCACTGCTTTGCCTTTAAAGTAAAGTAATTTTTGTATAAGCCAGTTGTCTCTCTATGAAAGTGGGTTCATGGAGCAGCCATGGTGTCAGTACATTTGGAAAGTCCTTGTAGGAAAGCTGACAAACTTAGGAAAAAATGTATGAAAATATTTATATTTCTCATTGCAAGTCTATCAACCTGCCCTGTTTGACAACAGACAGTCTCTAAGAATCTTGCGATTGAAGCTGACTAGCAAGAATTTTTACTAATGTGCAGTAATAAATTCAAACTTTGATCAGCGGGCAAGCAAGGTAAAATGTAAAAAAAAAAAAAAACTTTAGGTTAATTGTTACTTTATTAAACAATAATTCTCCCTTGCAATGAATTAGAGTTCCCCTAAAATCTATAAATAGAATGTAAAGTGGTCTTGTGGTTGGGTGCACATTTCACATATCTTTTCAATAGACTCTGCAGAACAGAGTAAGGTCACAACATTTTCATCAACAGTGTTCAGTCAGCTGTAGAAATCCCAGCACAGCACCAGGTTATCACACCGGGGAGGTTCAGTGTATAGCTTGGAGGGGGCTTCCAGGGTTCTCCCAGCATGCACTGCTCATTCAATAGCACTGACATGAGCTTGGACATCTGAGGATTTCAGTCGAGTTTGCCTTCTAAGAAGAATTGCAATTAATTTAAATCTTAAATTCGTCTGCCTAACAGAGTCTGATGACACTTAATCAATAGCAATCACATGAACTATGGAAGTGTACTGCTAGCTGCACTTGGGCTCCATCAATCCATCAGTAGTTGGAGGTTCTCATTATCCTGTTGTGCAGTCATTCCGCCAAAAGAACAATAATACAAATATGAAATTGGCTTAGTATACCAGATAACTCCAGCATTGCTAGTTTATGTACGTACCCCTTTAAAAACTCATTGCTGCATGATTTTTGGAATTACATTTATATACACATCCTTAAGGAGTTACAGTGACTGGCCAAGGTTCGAAGATTGAGTAGAGTATTATTACTATTATTAGATGGCAGAACTGTATGGGAGTTTTCCATTATTTAAATAATTTATTTTTTTGGACGTCTGCGGTGCAGCTCATAGAAAGAAAAACTAAAAGTATATTTAAAGCTGAGGTGCAGGCAAATGACAAAATGCACAACAGCCAGGTCGGGGCCATTATGTTCTCCTGTTGTAGTTAAAGCATATGCCAAGAAAAAAATGAATATATCTAGAATACAGACACATTTATTTGTCTTTAAATGTGCTGTGAATACAGGAAGAAAAACTGGTAGTTCTTGAAATATAGAATGTTCTTAACTTGTAATGTGACAACACAGTGTATTTGTTGCTCCTAAGACATTTTCTTTGCCTTTGGATAAAGTAGGGTGACTTGAGACCCTATGTCGGTTTGTTATGTTCTCTCCGTCCCCAAATTATTGGTCCTTGTGGCCACTTATAAAGAATGTTGGCTGTCACCAAAGCAATAGATGAGGTGGACATCTGTTCTGGGGACATCTTCCTGGAATGAAAATTGCATTCAATTTGGAAAGATTTCCTCCTATTTCCCATAGCATCTTTAGAACAGGACTTTGAAAGGAAATCTCCCTGTCAGGGTGCAGATGAATACTTCTGATAGGGGTTTGACCTCTCCCATCTCTTTACAACTAGATGTATGTTTGAACATACATTTTTTTGAAGTACCAGAACTTTCTTGCTAATTTCTAATAGAATACAAGGAACACATCCTCATCTCCTCTAAAAGTACATAGAGCACAGAAAGTTATCAGCTCACAAGATTTTTGCGAAAATGGACTTAAAGCAAGGTCAGACAGATACAAACAGTGTTTAGATTCCAGACAGGTGAATAGATTAATGACGATGATATAGATTAGCATCTATAAACCAAATACAAGCACAGTCCAAAAATATACAGTTATAATCTAAACTATAATGGAAACTGTCAGATGTCAGAGACAATTTTTTTTTTTATTGAAAAAAAATATCAAGCGTAGACGTGATCCTTCTAAACAACCCCGATGCTCGATGTGCAAAAACACCACACAAAAAACATGCACTGGGGTACTATTGTGAAAGAGGAAGGGCCACCCAGATTCCCCAGACCCCCCAGGGCGCAATGCTCCTGACGGGGGCTGGGTATGACTTCTTTCCAGGGAAAAGGCAAACAGACAAACTTAATAATTAGGCTAAAGTGAAAATCCCAGCACTCAGTTTAACTATTCTTGATTAGGGAAAGTGTGCACATCTGAGACCTGAGCTGCAGGGCAGAGTGATGGCCAATAGATGGCAAAGGCTTGAAGATCCAACAGATCCAAAGCCCCAACTGTTGGGATCTGATCCTTCAGCAGGGCCAATCAGTTGACATCAGTGAAGGCAGATCCCTGCATCTAGTGGAAATGGCCTTTTTATTAGCCCCACCTTGTCTACTCCCTCCTCCCAACACATGCTACAGAGAAAAAATAGGCACAAAAATAGGCAGATAGACACTACACAGATATATATAAAATACAAAGCTTTTTTCATCCAAAATGTTTAACTAAACTTTAGCTATAAAGTCAGATCACCATGTAGGCTTAGGCACGTGTTAATGAAAACTTGCAGGGAAGAGGCGGGAGGGGCAGTTTCACTCCAATGAGCTTTTTGAAGGAATGAACATCTGCTTCGTTAAAGAGAAAATTATTTTTATATCTGTGAGCTAAACTAATTATACCAAACAGTGTGTGCTAACAGAAGTAAAACAACAATTGGTCATTACAGACAGTACTGTTTTCTTGATTTATTTATAGCCCTATTCCAAATAACTCATCCCAGAATAGACAGTAACAGAAGCTGCCTGCATAAAGATAAAAGGAGAAATAAAGAAGTTACCATGTTACTGGTATAGCCTGGAATTCTTGTGTCCTGTATGCATACGTGAAGGCTATGCATGTCAGTTTATACTGAATCTTTAGAACCAACCTACAAACCAGGCTCTATTCTTTTGATGGAAAGTAAAATATTCAAATATAACAAACAGCTTAATTGGCACCAGTTAATATGCCACTTGCACCTTACTGATGTAAATAACTATATAACCAAACATTTGAGGACAGCTAACCATAACACCCACGTGTATGGTCAAAAGTATGGGACACCCATCCAAAATTAGGTATTTCCATTGAGAGGTACTGTTATTAGAATGCCAAGGTATTTTAGACAGCTATGTGCTTCCAGTCTTGTAGAGTTTGGTGAAGGCTCCTTTCTGTTTCCACATTTCTTTGTCCTGTGCACAAATCCTGCTCAACATGCTATGACCTGTTTGGTGTGAAGAAACTCAATTGGCTTGGACAGACCCTTTTTATCCTAATAAATATCGTTAGGATAACTTAAACACTAGTCTTCATGTTCTACATCAGTACCTAACCTCACAAATGTTCCGTTTGGCAGAACAGGCTCTCTGAGGAAGCCAAGTGGCGAAACGTGTCTGGATATGAGACGTTGCCTTTTTTTCTTCTATCATAGGGAAGCTATGAATAAGAGAAGGTCCTATATCCAATGATGCACTAATGGGCTTTGAACTTGTTACTGTTTGTAAATAAAATAATGTATGTATCACTTTGTGGAAATTTCTGTTACTATAATACAATATATTTTGAACTACTAAATACAAACCCATGTTTTCTCTTTCTTTTTCGTTTGAATTTTTGCTATGACAGGTGTCCACCACAATTTGTTCCTTGACAATACAAAAAGCATATTAAAACTTAAAACCATATGTACCCCCATACCCCCATAGTTTATTTAAACATGTATATTCAGATATGGGTTTATCTAGGTTTAGGCTCAGCTGAGTAGATGATGTACCAAATATGGCTGAGGCAACCAAGTGGTGCTAAACTGAAACAACCTAAAACCTAGTCCAATTTATATTCTTTTCACACTTCAGTGATCCTTATCCAACATACTCATGCACTCTCTGACTTAGATGGACCACTTAAACAAAGCAACGGTCAAGGTGTGTGTCAATCAAAAGGAAGGTATAGCTCCTTCTTCTGGAAGACTGACCTGACCAATCCTATTCCATTGAACTTAATTCAGATAGCCTGTGCTTATATCATAGTGAGCCGTTTCAACAATCGCTGTTACTCCCAAGGATAAAAGAGATTGATGTGTGCTTAAGAAAAGAGAAATACCCAATATAAATTGTTATTTATTTAAACAAACCCACATAAAAATAGAATAACATTATCAAAAACAAAATCATCCATTAAATGATGTAAATCTTCCATGATATCGGCACATTTAACTTTGTACAAAATGTTTTACCATAACTTGGGTCATTGGGATGACGACAATCTTTTTCTTGTTTTCAAGGGAGGACCTGTTTTAGGTAGCCTTAGGGTGGTTTGATATCCATTGGGTGTGATTTTGTACCCATCTCTTAAGATATGTCTTTCTATTGCTTTTTTGTTATTATTATTTTTGTACAGATAGATTCACAATCTGAGTAATAAATTGTCAACTGTGATATTTTTATCCAAAAATGGCAACTATCTAAACTGAGACTAGTTTGGAGGTCACTTTGTCCTTGTATTGTCCGCGTTTTTCACCTGAGCAAAATGAATTTAGATATGTTTCAACAAAGAGATTAAAATCTTGTGCAAACAGAATAATTCATTTTGTTAATATTTTCCGAAATAAAATATGTCATTTTTGCAAGATGCTATATTATACAATGTTATTAGGATTGGGGTTTCTGGAAGTTTAAAAGAAGAACATATTCTTTCTTACTGACACTGGAGAAAAAGCTCAGTATGTTTTCATCTATGATTTACTGGTGAATGAATATGTAATGACAGAGCTGCTTAACTTGTCAATTTCTTTTTTGATAGTAAATTACTCTCTCGATAGAAGATCAGCAATTCAGATGAAATAGTTGGTTAGGTTAAAGAGTGAAAAGTGTCTTGTTTGCCAAATTCATTACACAAGCAAAAGATATGAGTTTAGAAAATGTCAATCAGATCTCTCTCTCTCTCTCTCTCTCTCTGGATCCATAATCCAATTTGCTGTGAAATGCCATCACACAGTCTACCCTCCTGGGTATATGTAGTCCTATGCAGCTATGGGGAATATGCACACATAGACTTATTATAAAGTCTTCTCTTTTGAGAAATATGACAGTGGGTCCTGAAACACATACAAAGATTTATGTACATTTATATCACTTGCATTCTATGTGTGTGTCTGTGTGTCTATTTATATATATATATATATATATATATATATATATATATATATAGACTATAAACTATAATCAATATTAATTATATATAGAGCAGAAAACCATCCTTTCCTCCAGTCTTGCACAGACATAGAGGTTCTTCCCTGTACCGAAATTGTTTACTTGTGAAACTTCTCACACTTTTTGTCCTTCCCTTACAAGGGTAATAGTATTTTTTTTTTTATGTCATAGGATATATGATCTACAAACTTTTCAGCAAATAAAAAAAAAAAGATTTTTGTGCTCATAAGTACAACACAACACAAATATGAAGGTTGTGTTTAGTAAAATTCTGATATCAAACTTGTAACTTTTTTATATGTTTAAGTAATTCCTTCCAAGAGCCAGCCCACTTCTTGAATTGGGTCTGAAGTTTCTTGAGAGGAATATTAGGGAAGAGTGCTGTAATATTTTTGGGAAGCTATATACAGCATCCTTTCTGCCTCCTCCACCAGCTATAAGCTACATGAAGACATTGTAATGAAGTCACTGGGTATAAAAGAAGGTAGGTAAAAATATCTTGCATGGGCAGAAAGGAAAAACCAGGACATGTAAAACATAAATCCAGAATAAAATTCAACTTTGTCATAAAACGCTGATCATTACACATACATTTCCTATTTGACAAGCAGAGGTTTGGGCCTACTTTGGGTGTTCTAGATTATGTGAATCTGCTGAAATAAAAGCAGTTCTGAGGGAACAAAAATGCAGTACATGGCCTTTGAACTAAGATCAGCAGGGTTATAGGGTCAATATTGGAGGCATATGTTATGTGTCAGGTCCCTCACTGTAAAAGAGAGCAGACAGTGTGTTTTGTAGCAGTCTGGGGAAAGCTAATAATTTATATAGAGCTTGAGGTCATATAGGAAGCTGCACTTTAATTGTAATTGCATTAAAAAAAAGAGCTTATATATGATCTAATCAATAGGACAGATAGTGTGGCATATCCCAACCTCCACTGCAATGCAGCACCCCAGAAGGATACAAAAATGTTTTTCTGGCATTGCTGATGAGTGAGTGAAGAAAATGTGCCGTGATGGTATTGTTCCATTTTCTGCACAGAAAAGGAGACGATTGGGAGCTCACAATCAGAGAGTAACTGTTCCCTTTTCCATGGAAATTGGCACAGCAAGTGCTTCACATTTAACTACTGAGTGAAGATCAAGGGTGATTTAAGGACAGGCAGTTCTTGGTTCCTGGTAAGACAGCTGCTTATGTGTGGTCAGGATGATGGAGACCCTTTTCACATTGAGTGCCTAGAGTACCACTTTCTGCCAACTCAACATTCATCTGCCCATTACTTTCAAAAATACAATCTTGGAAAAAGTAATATTAGGCAATACGGTAATCCCACCAATATTTGTGATCCTCTTTCTGAGTCCTGATCCACAGGACTCAGGTTTTTGGGAACCTCTACAAAATAAATGGGGGTTGTGGTTCTGTGACACACCAAGACCATTAGACAAAAGCATCTGTGCCCCAATGATCTTTGCAAGACCTCCGTCTGTATGAATACACATAGGAATCGCCTGAAGAAGCCAAAAAAGGTGAAATGCATATCAAAATTTATAATCAATATGTAATAAAAAAATGACAATATTGTGGGTGCAGGCTTTATAATGTGATCATGAAGCACCATAGAACATCTAAATCTTTTGTTGAACACCCAGCAGCATCATGCAAGTTGTGTGGCAGATCTCTCATTACAGACTATTACTGAAACACAATTTTTAGCATACAATATCTATGCTGGTATGATCTTGCAAGGTTGGTGAAAACTTTGTCTGCTTACTTTGTCAAATTGTATGGGACACACTGGACAGGATTAAAGTAGAACTAAACCCAGCCATCATTTTTCAGTGTTGAGGGACATAGTCTCTTCTCCATTTCTGGTCCCATGGGAAGAATGTGGAATATTGAAGCCCTATTAGATATCCACCCCCTTCCTAGGAAAATTAGTGCCAGGGGTACTCCTATTCCCATTTCTGCAAAGCATTAATTGTTAAAAAAGTCAGTACACTCACACTGTGAAAATCAAACAAAAAAACATTTACATCTTTGACCTAAAAAAATAAAGCTTATTAATGTATTGAGTAATGAGTAATATCAAGTCAATCTTGAGTGTTCCTATAGGGTTTGGTTGCTACTTGCTGGGAATTTGTCAGACACACCTGTTCTATTTTTAATTCCCTTTAACAGCTTGGCTTGCCACTGACTCCAAATCCTGTCCCTGCCCTGTGCCTGTTTGTTCTTTCTGTTTGCCACATCCCTGATCAAAGTTTCATTTCTCCATTCTGTACTTGGGACTTTGACTTTCCTTTGCCAGTTGTCCCCTGCATTTATATTTGAAGGAGCAACCTGGAAGCCATTTTTCTGCAAAGTTCATTATTCCTTGCTGGCACACACTAGGCAGATTCTCCTTCTCTGTCCTCTTAATGGTACACTTTCCTCTTCAGAATAAAGGACTCACTACTACCATAATCAGAGTGCTTTGCGTTTCTTTGCATTTCCACCTACTTGTTATCGTCCACTTAGAGAGTTCACCTGTAAAGTGTACACTTAAATTCATATGCCTTAACTTGTCCTTCACAAACCAATTTACAACCATAATGAAAAATTCTGCAGTTTGTGCCACCAAGGTAACACATCAGAAATGCAAATCCATTAATCCATGAAAATACACACAACAGCCACCTCTAGTTGTTCCCAAGTTAATATTGCTATAAGCAATTGCACTAATTGAAAGGCTTTTCTAAATATCTTGTATACACGCCAACTGAACAAATCCGCTTTATAAATCCTCTGGAACTGGAGTTTCTGATTAATACAGCATATTTTTGTGGCAAAAATGCAAGATAATTCGAGTTATTTGGATTCATCTGCATGGTTTGTGCATCATACATAATAAACGGTTACACTTTCCTGCCAGTATAAATAGTAATTGGATTATATTTTATAGAATTTCCAGTTTAGATCGTAATTCAACAAGACAAATTGTGAGGTCTAGAATTATTGGTCTGGCCAGTCAAGGTGGCCTAAAATTCTCAATATTGGAATTGGGTAAGGATGTCAGTGTCGGTGGAAGGGGAAGTGAATTTAGATAAAAGGATCGTGATCAGGCGGGTTTATTTTATTGGAGAAGACATCCCCTGTTCTTTCAGTCATTACAGCAGGAAAAACACACAAAGTCAGCTTCCTGTCTCTCTTTTTTTCTCTATTCATCTCACAGACCAAAACATTGGGAGACCTCCTGGGCCCTCCCAGTATGCGGGCAACACCCAGCCTGTCCACCGGAGCCACCCGACCCCGCAACTCACCCCAATCTCAAAGACATGCTTCATTTTATTATTAGCCAGGTGCTCCAGAGCCATCATCAATTTCTGGTCTGGCCTACCACATGGGCACGCTGCCATGTGCATATCATGACAAATTAGTTTTACCAACAACAGCTTTTTTTCCTCAACAAATGAAATAACTTAAAGTTTGGATGAAAGTTTTATTGTAAAAATTATTTGTATATATCAGACCAACATAGAGATAACTACGTAGTAAGGAAACAAGAGCACTTGTGTAAGAGGGACACTCCTTCCTGATAAGGGACAGTTGGTAGCATTAGTTTAACGTTTTACAATATGTCTGCAAGATATTGAATGATGGTAAAGATGTATTCTAGATCCTAACTGGATGAGTATTTAGTATATAAAACTTGCGCCTTTTTAGAGATAGAAGATTACTGTTTTTGTATGTGACAGTGCCATTAAGGGTTGGCATTAGGAGTTAAAATCTTCACTGCGGCTATACAGTATATCACTTGTAAAAACGAAAGTGATTGACTGAGCCACTCAATTACTTGAATTCCATAAACACATCATTCCAGCCTCACATAGATTTGATTAGTCACCACCAAGGTTTAGAATTCCCCTGCACTTCATTTACCATCATGACTGTAATTAACTTTAGCGCTCACTCATTGCAGTTGCCATGGTGACCCGTGAAGGACACGGCTGTGGTATAAACCATCAAAATAAGTGGCTAAATACCTTCAGTAAGGCCCATGGCAACTGAGCCGACCTATCAAAGTGGGGTCACATGTGTACAAAACATCTGTTTATTGCAGCTCATAAAATAAAACAATGGAGAAGGTTGGACATATGGCAAGTTTATAATGGTGAAATGTTCCTGAAACACTCACTTAAATGACAAAAAATAGAAGCAAAAAAGCACACTACATTAATCACAATTTAGGGCTGTGCTTCATGTGTCTAAAATTTTCAATTTATATGTGGGATGGGAATATTTTAGGTCTTCCCCTACACGGAACAAGTAAAATTCCAAACTTAATTCCAAAGCAGTCATGTTATTTAACAAACATTTGAGATGACCACCAATTATCTTGACCAGTTTTGGTGTTGTTTTATAGTCATGGCATTGAGTACACAGGGTTATGCTCCGGAAGCACAACTTGGTCAGATAGGGCATGTTATAAAGTTTGAATTGGTTAGGAAATGGAATTAGAAAATTGTTATTAGATTGAAAAAAGTGTGACATTAATTTACTTTTATTCAAAAGTAAATTTTATATAATTTTATATATTTAGATATACAGGTAGTTAAGGACATCTGAAATACAGACACCTCCTAGATATGAACGGGGCTCCTAGATATTCCCTGCTCGCTCCTGTGCAGAACGAAGGCTTGAAGGGGGGAGGGTAAGGTTTGCATGACTTGGAGAAGAAATCTTTTGCTAAACACAGCTGAGGTTGTGGGTGATCATAAGGGGATGAATTGATCTGTAACATCTTTTAACTCTTTAATACCAAGACAAACTCTGCAGTTGTTTCTTTTTGCATATCAAAGCACAGCTTGCTCCAGAAGTTAATGATTGTCTAGGCTCCATAAAGATAATATTTTGCTTTGTTTGTGTTTAGCTCACAGTGAGGATTTTATACAGTAACTGACACCACATTGCCTAATAATATGTTGAGACAAACATCTGTCCTAATTCCATTTATTAAAATAATGTACCTGTTCCGACTTACATACAAATTCAACTTAAGAACAAACCTAAAGTCCTTATCTCGTATGTAACCCAGGGACCACCAGTATAAGTTAAATATACAGTAAATAGTATTATATATTTGTTTCTAGCTTTGAAATCACACAGCCTAATCCCTGCCCTAATTAACAACTGGATGCTGCCAGGTGAACCATGTAAGAATGAAAAGTAAAGAATAAAACTGAGTTCTCGTCAGTGTTATGATTGGTGAAAGAGAATTGACAATACTGGCTGCCATTGAAGGTCAGTTGGATCATACCTGTATCTTGATCATTATCGGACAGCTTCACTTCCTAGAAGTCACTATACTTGGGCTATGAAGACACTTGGAAAAAAATCAAAATAACTGATTTGTACCTGATTTATAGATATGATGTAATCCAGTGAAATAAAATACAGCTAAAGACCCCTATGGGACAGTCTAAACAAGTCCAAATCAAGTCCAGTTACTACGTGATGCACAAACTTTAACAAGTATAGAAATAACTACACACTAAACTTAGCTATGTCCACTTTCATTTTTGCTTTTCATGTCTTCCCTTTTAGGCTCCGGAGCTCAAAGTGGGAGGGTTTTAGCATAAGGGACAATGCTGTCAGTCCCAAGTGACAGGATAGAGCAGTGTTTCTAAACTTTTTTAATGTGGGGGAACCCTCTAAATATAACTTTCATGTGTTCAGGGAATCCCTTTTATAATTACTATATTCATAGCTCACAGTAATTTAGTGTGGAACTCTGGTTGCAAAGCATTGCGCTAGAGGCTTATGAATCAGCAGTGACATTTCTGATAGCCACATCCGATGCCACATTTTTTCGTCCCACTGTAGTTCAAGCAAGCACAGCCTACATGAGCGGGGCAACTCGGCTGCCGTTTAGCAGCAGCATTGTCGCCACCCTATCACAAGAAGTCAGATTTCACTGGCAGGTGCAACAGATATTTGTGGGATTTGCAGGGGACATATTCCTATTTTGAACATTAGGGTTTGGAATAGTTTTTATTTTACAGCCATGAAAAGATAGAAATGAGCAGTAGAGTTAAGCTTGCCTTTATTTAGATCTTCAGGATAATTTTACTAATCAGGTAAAGTATTTATTTAAATAGTCATGGAAAAGTAAACTGTGTACTGTATATAGTAAATTTTTATGTATTTACATTATTTAGATGAACATGTCTTTTTTAATAACCCCAGTAATTCATACATTCTTTAATGCTTTAATTTTTTCATGAAAATCGTTTTTTTTGTAACTCTGATGTATCTTACTTTTATGAGTTCACTTAGGGACGATACTTGCATGTAATTAGCTTATTGAAGAAGACACAAACCCCGTGGAAGCATTGTCTATTCCTCTTACACATAATTTGGTGTTATTTGCTGTGATTCAGAGATATTTTCTCGAACGCACTGGCGGCATGATTCTGTCTCTCAAGAAAATTGTCTATTAAAGTTAACTTAGTTAGCGAGGTTATTTATGCTGCGGTTGTGGCTCTTCTCAGCTCCTTCAACATGTGCTGTATAGATGGCTGGGTCTATTAGACTGTTTATTCTAGAGATTGTAGTTTTGAAAAGATTATGGTGGAATCTTACAGAGCAGCTGAACTAAAGTAAACCACTGGCACAATCAGGAAAACGTTTCAGATGGTTCTCTGAAAAGGCTAACTGTTATTTTTACCTTTTCATTCTCTATTTTGAAGGGCAGAATAGAATTTAAAATGTAAAGGGGCTTGATGTCCTTTTGGACTCTAGTCCAGAATCTTCTTAGTACATCAATAAACTACATTTAGACTGCTTTACTTGATGATTTTCTGGTCCTTCAGTCCTGGGATTTACACAGTTTTACCATACACTGAAGCCTTGTCTGGCAGGACAGGGGACCCAATTATACAGTAACACTTAAAGATCTTGTCTCTTCCCAAACTTGCATCTGTTGAGTGAAAAGGAAAAGTGGCATGCTATTGAGCTCATCAACTCGTTACTCCCCTTCTAACAGAATGTTTCTTGTTAGCACAAGAGGACAACTGCATGGCTCATTTTATTGCTTCTCCTTATTCCAGTGTGCAATCTGCTGCGCAGGGACTACAAGAGGTTGACCCTATTCTAAAATTAGGTAGCTTACACTGTCTGCAATTACCAAACTAGATGTAATGATGTGCAGATGTACCAATGAAGGAAGATCTTCTTTAATTTGTACCTGTTTATCTGTCCGCCAAGTGCTTTAATGGGTGGTTTGAGAGCCATTAGTAGCTGTTCATCAGATGACCCCAACCGTTCTTGTGGCTCCTCCATTGCCCACATAGATACGAAGCAGTAGTGGTACAACTTCACAATGCGGGGGAAAATGTCAGTCTGTACAGCTATCATTTTGCTTACCATATTACTCATAGTAACTTTTCGCCCCAGATTTATCCATATTAGAATCACAGGGTTGCCTGCAGGGTTTTCCAGAGCCTGGGATAAAATTTTATTTATCCTTACCACAATTGAAAAGTTGATCTCTATAGACTTCTGTAAACTTCCAATGTATCTGTCTGCCATGTTGGGCCTTTTTATATTTTCTAACTCACTCATAAACACTTCTCACACTCCATACCTACATATTTGTTCCAGGTCAGTAACTTAGAAAGCATCCTAACTAAATTATATGTCAAAGTCAGTACATCAACTTAAAGCCAGCCAACTGGTACTTTCAAATGGACTTAGTCCATAGTTCTCCATTGACAGGTTCACTTTGAAGGACAGCTGTACTTTGTAACTATTATCCTTGATGAATTACTATGACCACCTCACCACATCTCAACTGGTCAAAAATATTAGGTTTCCTACTGCCTCCAGCCTTTGCAAAGAAAATGGCTAAGAAAGGATGTCATTTTACTGTGCATGCAAATCATGACCCTATTTACTCTTGTGTGTGAGCCAAATTCATAGTTGCCTCACCTATGCAGTGAAGAACACTGGAAAGTGAAAGAAGGTAAGTATTTGACTTGGTGGGCTTCACTTAGGGTCTGGAGGGATTAATTGAAGACAAATGTTGCTACATATTGAGTTGTCCGTTTAAGGTAAAATTGGCTTTATTTTAGGACAGTGATTTTTTAATTTGAAGGCACAGCATTGGGTGCAGTGAATTAGGCAACTAACATTTCCAGAAGGGGAACTTAGCGTTGATAACCTAAGTACAGCTGATAACGTCTTCTTTTAATAAAAGTGTGTACAAAAAGGATACATTACATTACACAATATCTGTCATTCCGGTAAGCACAGGCTTTTGTTAACCATTATAAACAAAAATAAACTAAGCACTCCTACCGAGAGGTATTTAAACAGCGTACTAACTCAAAATAAGTGCTTCACTTACAACAGTAAACATTATTAGACAACTGAACTCCGTATTACACTCCTGAGCATAAGAATAAAACACAGGCATAAACGCTATTTACCATATTTCCCGCTTTATTGCTCAATAAACTGATTGTAACTAGTTTTACAAAAATGCCCGTTTATCCTGCGCTGATTGCTCATTCTCTACATTTCTATGAAGAAACGACTCTGATTGAGGGGAAGAATATTTTTTAAAGCTAAAAAAAAAGCATTTTTCTACTTCTGCCCCTGGAAAGCATCCAAGACATCTACAAAAATGCCTACCTCTCCTTTCTATGGCTGATTACTTGGTAAATGGATCATTTTTCTATTTCTGGGTGACAAAAATTGCTGATTTCTGTGTGAGGTTGGTGGACTTGCATATCTTGAATCAAAGTCCTGGTGACATTACTGTGAGCAATTCTATACTTTTGCCGACCGAGGAAAATTGTACTTGGGATGCTGGAAGCAATTAACACCACTTTGTCCTGGAACTTTTGTCTCTCAACCTGTTCAGAAGAGAAAAGGCAGCACATCATTTTCACATTGTAGAACAAAATTCTTTCATGCATTGACAGTATCTGTTCTTTGCTCTCTGTTCCAAGTCTAGAAGCAGATAACATAATGGTCAATGTCAAAGAATTTATTGTTTAAAAGAAAAGTAGAAAATCTTACTTGGCTGACAACCATAAAAGAGATTTATTTAGCTGATTTATAACTCTGACACCTTTTCAGTACTTTAAGTACATTGAGTTATTCTCCTTATTACCTTCTCCCGAAAGGAGTTCCTAGTCTCATGTACCTACATCAGTCCTACACCATAGGGCTATTTGATGGAGGCCAGTTAACCTACTGCTATATACTGTAAAATGATAAGAACATACAAACTTCATGCAGATAATGTCTTCAATGGGAGCAGAAGTCTGGCTCCTGCTGCTTCAATTCAAAAGCAGTAACCTGAATGCCAAAGTTTGCCATTTTGCTACTTCTTGTGTGAGTATTTCTGAATGGTGGCATATCCAGCAACTAGGAATGTAGGAATAGATTTGTGTAAGTCAGAATTTTTGGTGAATTTAACTGGTATGATTCAAGTGAGAGTAAATTGAGGAGTACCATTTACCAGTTCACTTTTACATAAAAAAAGCAGCTCTGCAAATCAAATATTGGAACAAATAGGGGATTCCTAAACATAGGTGGAGTTGATTTTTTTTTATCCTTAAATCATTTTATCCTTCCCTATAGCTTTACCAATAAGTATTAGTTGCACTAGTAGACTTCCTTATGGTATGTTTGCTAATTTTCATGAAAACGCTGTCAATTCCACAAAATCTAGTTGGTGCAGGTTCACAGATGCCTAATGTTTAGACCCCATCTTCCAACAAACCAGTGAAAGCACTATTTTTCCATGTAATGCAAAGGTAAATGTAAGGCATTGGGAAACAATAGGCCTTGTTTAATAAAGCTCTCCAATGGAAGAACCTGGAATAGATCTGGTCCAGGTATGAAAAGATTTGCCAACTAATTGCGACTGATTTTAAGAAATCCAGCCTTTTCTGTCTTGAAGATCTTTAATAAATTGGGCCCAATGCATCAGTTACAAAGAAAGTAAAAATGAACATGGATAATAGGCACAACATTCCCCTGTTACAATGAAGCAGCTCCTGTCTCAGGACTTTATAAACAAGCAGTATGCATAATAAGAAGTGGCAGCAATGCCTTGTCGGATGTGTACAGGATATGCCTAAATTTTAGCATAACACAGGGTGAAGAATAGAATTCTGCATGCAGAATTCTTCATACTTATAGTGTCCCCTATCACATAACTAAATTAGTTTACACCATTTTCTCATTTAAGGTAATCATACATAGTGTATGAAAAAAACTGCAAAGAAGTATAATTTTTAGATCTTTTCAGCCAATAGTTGATGCATGCATTGATTGCCCCTGCTCTTTTTATATAAAATGTATCTGCTCAGATTGGGTTGAAGATGTCTTCATTCTAGGACCATATAAACACAAGTTTTGATGGTCCCCTGAGCAATATGATATGCAGGAATCACATAAGATCATTGCTGTGAACTGGCAGCTATAAAGAAGCTTCTTGTATATCAAGTAATTCTCAGTGGTGGACATGAGTAAATGTTCCATCTGCCATCTAACTTAATCTCAAAATTGGAGTGGATTCCAGAATATAGCACCAACATTCCATTCACTATATAAACATTCATTTTGTCGATTTTGCTATTAAAAAGTGAAATGAATCTTGCTGATTTTTACTGCCCCATTCAACACTTTGCTCAACTTTATTCATGTTGTTAGTTCAAAGGTTGGCATTTTCCCAAATATCAAATGGTTTATTCATTATTTTTATTTTAATTATTAGCTGCCTAAGGAATAAAAAAATGATGTATATCCCACTCTATGCTGTTGTTGGGATTGCTGTGGTAACCACTGAAAGTCGACACTAATGCTTTTTTAATAAACCACAGGAAAGCACATTAGAGAGTGGTAATTGCCAACGCCAAATTAGAACAGATCAATATTGCGATGTAAGTCCCTACAAAGATAAACTCTTTTACTTCTTTTTCTGATAATTAGTCTACGAAATGCAAAAAAAGAAAATTTAGGAAACCTCAATGTCAGTTTGCCTAAGCTCTTTAGTGGGGGCTAAATGGAAGTTTGACCTATTAAAGAACTTGCCATATTTCTAAGATCTGATGATTTTTAATAATAGGGTTCACAAAGCAATTACATATAATAATTATTGAGGGTTCTGCCATCTGTAATCAGATGACTGATGACTTCTGTTAGTCAACTAGGTTGAGAAAACTTTGTTACAAAACTCTTTGAAAACCTTTTTAAAACCTAATGTCAAAGTGCCATAATCGTCAACTCTCAAATTTGCGGTTCTAAGATAGTAAGGCTGACAGAAGTCATCTTCCCTGAGAGCGATGTCACTGCTTTAAAACATTTTCCTCTTAGGTTGAAGACTGCCCACTTTTTAGACCACCTCTTGAGTTGGGTAGTATCTATAGACAAAAAGACAAAATAGGTATATAGAAAAATATACATTGTATACTCGAATATAAACCAAGGTATTTATTTTTTCTGAGAATACAGAAAAATGTTTTGACTAGTTATAAACATATAAACAAGTATAAACAAACCTAGAACATAAAATGCAGCCATCATTGGTATTTTTTTCAAACAGTAAGAACAGTATGTTTTTGAAAGTCCAAAAACATTTATAAATACATTTATGGTGTGTTATTTTTATTCAATTAAAAATTACATGAACATGCAGTATAAAAGTTTTTGAAATAGTGAGTTGGCTATGATGATCTGCTTTTAAAATATTTTTTTTAATAAGTTCTGAACACCAGTAGATGGTGTGTCCTCATGTTAAGTTGGTAACAAACTCATGTCTTCGATGGAAAGAGTTTGTCATACACTTTACATGAGGACTCAGTGCAATCTATAAGTGTGACCCAATTCTAAAACCAAGATTTTTTTCTAATAGCCTTTTGTGGTAAAAACAATCTCAGTTCATACTCAAGTATACATAATAGATTAAAAACACCTATATTATGCCTAAAGATGGGAGCATTGTTTATCTGTAAATATTGATGTGCCATCCATATACTGGCATATATTGGGCCCTTTCCTCACTAGATATAGTTAAGCAATTTACCTTAGGAAATTTGGTATTTATGGTACCTAGTATTTGTAAAAGACACTATTGCCTGTTTTATCCAGAGATCGGGAGTATGGAAGGTTTCTATCAAATTTTATTTTGGATTAATAAAGATTGGTATTTTAGCTAAGTTTTTCCCATTGTTTAGATACTCATCTATGACCATCTGCTATATCCCCTGCAGGAAAATTCTGGTTGTAGCTGAGCCCCATGAACTGGGCCCAAGGCTCCCACCTAGGCTACCTTATGCAGGATCCAATTCCACCCTTTAGGACACATTGCAAATGACAAAGTATTCAAGATTAAATACATTTCTTTCTGTGTCTTTAATTGCAGTTGTTTTTGTTTCTGTGGATATACTTGTGTTTCAGTCTTAGTAGCCCTTTTTGGCAGTACTTTGTAACTATTGTGTTTTAAGGTCATTTTGGTCTGTTTGTAGTCCATAATGGCTAACGGTTGGAAATCTGTAGGGTTATTTGATCTTTTTCTGCATTTACAATATGCATTTCTCCAGGGAAGACTTTTGTAAAAACCCTTTAGATATCACACATTACTTTTTTCTTTTCCTCCCAAAAGCCTTAAGATCTTTTTATAACACACCTTAGATAATGTGGAGTCTTTCTTCTTCCAGTATGAAGAAAAAGGTTCACAGCATGTCTATACACTGAAGAAAATAATCAAACGATTTGAGCTCTAAAAATATAAGGGCGTCGGAAAGGTGTGCTGCTGAATACATGCCCAACAGTCTGCTGGATATGTGATTTCCAGAATCTAAAATATCCCGCTGGCTGAACCATTCTTACCCCATCTAAAAAAAGTGAAACATGTGACCATAAAAGTGACCATAAAATAGCAAAATAAGGATAAATAGTGATCTAGTATGTTGACCTTACCATTATTACCACTCATAGCAGGCCGAGTCTGATTTGATTTTTCAGTGCAATGCTGAAAACAATACAAAGGACATGATTATCCTTTAATAATATACAAAGGAACAATATGGCACTAGATCTAAAGCCAAAGCTGGAAAGATGGATAGGAGCCTCTGTCTGGCAAGAGAGGAGCTAGAAACTTCAGTAGTGACATCACAACAGAAATGCTAAAATGTTAAAGAATGTGGATGATGTGTTGATGGTGATGCACCATACTACCATTTAACTAGCTGTTGATTTAGAAGGCCTGACACTTTAAGTTGGTTTCCTCCACCAGAAATCATTTGCATCTAAATATAGTGTGAACCCCCTAGTTAAATTTCTGCAGCACAAAGGGCCTCATTTTTTAAAGATCTCCAAGACTGGATAAGATAGACTATCATGGGAGAAGCTGGGTGATCCAGAAACTTGGAAATGATTTTTTAAGAAGATCTATTTTGATCAGATCCATTCCAGGTTTGCTTAATGAGCGAAGATCTCCCATGATAGTCATCTCCTCAACTATTTCATCTCTGACTCATGGTTTACTCCTAATGAATATCTGGAGCTGTGGAAAGCATATCCCTTCCTATTTTGGCAAATATAAATTCCAGAGGACCTTTCATGGATAGGAGAGGGGGCACACATGTGCCTGTATACATAATAAAATTTGTATATTTTGGATGATGTTGTGACATTTATTTTAAATGATATAGATGCCTTAAAAGTGAAAATGTGCTAAAAAATTCACTTGGGGCAAACACTAGGTCTGAATATATTTTAATTTTTAGCAGCATTTGCCATTAGCTACTTGGTGCTGCTGTAAATTGTGCTGCTGTATTCTCACACTCCATGGAGTCTGTAATTATCTATAGATATAAAACCTTTTCCATTTTTTTTTATAGCACTGTTCTTTTATTAGATTATATGAAAGCCAAAAAGCTAACATTAGAATTAAAACAGAGCTAAACCCTGCTACATATACTTGTCTCTGTTCCGTCACAGGGCACCACCATCTTCTTCCTTTTTCCCTTCCTAGATACGATCATCTGCCATCTCTTATGGGCAGGCCGGAATGATGTAACTTACTCAAAGTTCATTCATTCCCAACCAAGTGCTGGGATTACCAGATATCCTGACAACCAAAGCTGAGCCGCTCATTTGACAGTTCACCGGAGCGATCAGGAAGGTAAGAGTGCTTAGTGCAGAAGGGACATCGCCTGTCCCTACTGCAATAATCCCCTGTCTGATCAACAATTTTTAACCTTAGTTCCACTTTAAGAAAAACATTTTTTTCGAGATTAAGGCTGTTTTAGGTAAAATCTGTAACAAAACATGTAAAGGCATCACAGAAAAAAAAAACAAAAAGCAAGAATATTGCTAAATCCACATAACTGTAAAGTAGAACTATCATTCTTTTGTATTGTGCTGGTATTTTTCTTGTGATTGAAGGTAGGAAATGAAAACCAGCTTTAGAATAACAGAGTTCAGGGAAATTGTTTATAGAAATATAGCAGAATTTTGTCACTTCACGTAGAAGGGATTTGCTGTGTCCCAGCATTGCGGGGCTTGAGATTGCTTGTATATAACTGTTGGTAAATACAGAGAAAATAATTTATGACTTTATGGTTTTCAGAGCTAGATAACAATTCTAGCCAGTGTACAGAAAAAGACAATTTTTGAACTAGTGCATCCTTAGTAGCTGTGGCTAATTGGCTACATTTCCTCCTTTCTGCCTGAAACCGCGAGAAAAAAATCTTCAAAAGCAGTCAGACCAAAAGAAAAAAGGAAAACAAGAGAAGTCTGTTATTATTTTTCTGTACATGGCAAATGTCAAATGAACAAAAGATACTTATAAATATTAATACAAGGTATGGGTTCAAAGGGTAGCACACAGGCATTTGCATAGTTTGTCATCCTGGATTATTGCATTAATATTCACACTGCAGATAGAGTCTGAGTATGCAATGGTGACATTTTCCATCTTGCAAGAGTCCATGGATGTCCAGCTTTTTTATTTGTAAAGGTAAACCGATAAAGGAATAACATCAGCTATGGCAAAAAGGTAAAAAAAAAACCAAAAACAAAAAAAACACAAAACAGTCGTGCTTATATACACCTGCTAAGTACACCTGCTAAGTAGTGATGGTCAAAGAGATGCAGAAAATGTGACTTTTATGCAAATCATATGCAAATTTTATGCGACTTGAACTGACTTGAAACTGGGCCAAGCAAGCACTGCAATTAACAGGGTATGATTGGCGCAATTTCAAGTCAGTTCAGTTTGCATAATATCTGAATATAATTTACATAAAAGTAACTGCTAAGGTTCTTGGTAAGTTTTGCAATAGGAGCCTGATTTAAGAAAACTCTCCTAGACTAGAAGATACACTATCATGGGAGAAACTGAGTGATCCAGCAAACTTTATATGGATCTGACCCAGGATTGAAAACCTTTGCCAAGTAATAACAAATTAGTTGGCCTGAAGTTGATCTGAAGAAATCCATTCCAGGTTTGCCGGCTCCCCCAGGTTCTTCCATTATAGTCTTGGGAGCTTTAATACAAAGGTGTACATCATTGCTAAAATTCCTGCTGGTGAGGACTGGTCCACCCCATGGAATGGACCCACATCTTGGAATAGGCAGACTGGAACAGTATAGGTAGAATGACTACTTGATCATTAGGTGTATATGACAAATACATTATTGTGATGGCATATTTTTGAACAAGTAATTATTTTAATAAAATAAAGTAATTAGAATATATAATTACAAAAGTTTGTGTGTATATTAGGATATCTAATTGCAAAGTGACACAGAATTCCACTTCAATTAATAAAAGTATGATTACAATTAAAAACAACCTTGAAACCCTTCCTAATAATGTGTTTGTGTTAAAATAAAACTAGGCAGAATAATATGATATATTCCTTGAGATATCATGGTTATAATGGACAGGCTTGTTATTTGCCAGTTGATAGACATTGTAAGGACTGACATAGAGCAAATTATAGAATGAGAGAGAGGTGTATTATGCAGCACTGAAAAAAGAATGGCTGTAGCCTAGCTGGAAAATGAAAAACATTTACTACTTTTAATATAGCATTGTGAATGGTTTTGTGGCATTTTAAAAAGTTTGGACATTCTATCTCCTGTAAAAAGACCTCATTTTAAATCATTTAGGTTGGGTGGGACCCGATATTTAGTGTAATAAATGTTTTTTATTTGATTGTCCCCTAGACCTGGGTATACAAAATTACTAAATTATTAGTAACTAGCATTTATATAGCACTGACATATTACATAGAGCTTTACAAAGTCCATAGTCATATCACTAGATGTCCCTCAAAATGGCTCAGAATCTTATGTCCCTACGTCAGTCATATGTATTTAACACAGTCTAAAAACAATTTGGGGCGAAGCCAAAGAAACCGGAAGATACTCATGCAAACATTGAGAAAACATGCAAACTCCACCCAGATAGTAAAAACTAAAATAGATACAATCTTTGTTAATTTGTAACATGAAATTTTATACAAAAAAATAAAACATGTAAAAGTAAACTAAAATTAACCAAGTTTCCTTTTTTATTGACTTATGCTGTAGGAAAACATTGGCCCATCCATATTATTAGCTTTATGAAATACATTCAGTGCTGAAACCTCTGCATATCCTTCTAAATGTTAATAATAGCTCCACGATATGAAGCAACTTTTGTGGTTCCTGAAGCACTGATATCAATGAAATTCATAATTCAAAATATTAAAATAATTTGAAATTAGTTTTAGCTACCTAAAAAGCTTGCCTATTAATTTCCCAGTACAGCATCTCAAAGCAGAGCCCGCAGAGACCATATCTTATGCACCGAGCTCCCACTGATCTTTTCTACAGAGCGGCAAATTGTGCAACTTAGATGTCGTTAAACTCAGATCATTTCATCATATATTACAGGGAGGTTTAATCAATCAGAGTGGATTCCTCCTGAGGGCAAAACAGTCTCACGGCTCAAGCCAGTCATGAGTCTTATTAGACTTGCCATGCAGGCTTGATTTGCTGTGTATATATTTGCATGATAACAATGGTACCTCTGCATTTCCTCATCATGTCCCAAGGACCACAGTGATAGTTTTTTACAGTTGTCACCAAAAAAAAAAATGTGATGTGGTGGCAGACCTAAATTTAAGCAAACAGATGGTATTTATTCCTGCTCAATATATATTGTAAAAGAAAATGAAATATATTAAAAGTTAACTGGGTGGGAGAATTTGTACAGAAAGTAGCATGCTTGGGGAACAAAAGCAGAAGTCAAATAAAACGGGCCATCATGTATGAAAGGGTCGAGTTGTAAGATCCAGCCTGTGGACAATTATATTCCAGTTGAAGATTTCCATTACTTAAGGTCTACAAAATCCCCTTAAAACTCAGCATATAAAAGATGGGCTCCAGACACTTTTACAATTCTTTACTTGAAAATCAATTTGAAAAGTAATAAAGAGCAGTACTTTGGGACTAAATCAATTATCTGTTTTGGGGGTTATTCTTTTTTATTCTTTATTTTCACCTGGAGTTGTTAATCCCCAATCACTCTACTCCAGTGTTTCCCAACCATGGTTCCACCAGAGGTTTCTAGGGGATTCTTGAGCAATGATTTGTGACATTATCTTTTTGGCTATCTGTAAGGGTGACATGTTTCCCAATGGCCAGCAATGTAAGAAGCATTCTTCCCTATGACAACCACAATACTGTTATCTGTAGATATAGTAATTATAGCAGGGATTCCCTGAAGACCCAAAAGTTATTTTAGGAGTTTCCCAATTTTTAAAGATTGGGAAATCACTGCAACAAAAAGCTACTGGGCTACCTCTCTCTTCTTTCCTATACAACAGGAATGGGTCCAGCAAAGAGTATAGGAAATCATAACATGATACGATTTCTAACAGGAACAATTTTTCTATGTATAAATGAGATATTACAAAACACTTTCAAAGGAATTTTTACCAGACCAAGAGGGGATGAGAGAAGTTCTTGGTAGGGTTTACTCTCTCGCTAAGGTGATCAGGATACCCCAAAATATGTTATACATGATCTTTCCACCTGGTGTACTTTGCTTTTTGCATTTTCGTGTGTAGAACTTCCAAAAACCCCTGTGCTTGGTTGTAGTTGCACTGGTAATGTGTGTACAGGATATCATTAGGAATAAATGGCAACTCAGTACACCGACTCACATGATGTGCATAGGCATGTGATGCAGTAATGCACACGTTTCCATGTAAACACGTATGTTATAGCAACACACGCCAGTATAAACTATCACTAATGTTTGTTTTAGCCCAGAGTAATTCCTCAATATGCTGTAGGGGACAATGATGTGCGTAACTATAGCAACTAGTCAAAAAAATCAACTTCATTACTCTGACAAAACAAGCTAGTTGTTATGGTTACTAGTACACCGGTGCTCTTTGCACCATGCTATTAAAAAAAACTTTTATTCTGCCTTTAGGTAACCCAGATCCACTTATTTACCAACAGAGGTCATTGCAGCCCACAAGTTCTATTTTCATTTGTCTTCGTAATCGCCCACTTCTTTTTTTTACGCACATTTTCTTCAGGTAATTTCCTCAAAGCAAGACAAAGAGTCTTTTTTTTTGCGCTTGAGTTATGCAGAGAGCTTTTAATTTACTTTTAATTATGTGGAAAGCTTCTTCATTTGTCTCAATGTATCCATTTTTACACCAATCCTCTAAAGGCTTTTACTAAATCGACATTAAAACCACTTTGTGCCAAGTTTGTTAATGTTGGCTAGTTTTCATCCTAACATTGTCGCTTGGCATCATTAAAATAATTAATTTGGTGCTAGAACTGCCTATGTAGTTTAAAAATAAATTGAACTTCTTGGGTACTTTTTGAATATGCTGTGCACAGTTTTAAAACTTCGTCTGCTGCTCATGTCTAGTTTTAATTTTGAGAAGTGATGCTCAATCCCTTTCCTTCCCAAACACGCACACTTTTTTTCATTCAATTTGTTAAAAGAAAGAGATGTAGTACTTTAAAGCACAACTAAACCCCTTCTAGACTCACCTGTGCCCATTCTGGCATCGGAGCCGCCATCTTTTTCCTTGTTCTCTTCCTCTTTCTGATGTTCAGCCATCAATGGTTGGGCCAGGATAATGTAATTCTAGTGCAGGCAGACAGGAGTTTATTACATCACGATAATTATAACCACAGGGAAAGCTGGAATGTTACGGGTATTCTGTCAACGCAAACGTAGTTCATTAACTTTGACAGAAGAAGAGATTATTCAGGCTGGCAAGAATGCTTATTGCAGAAGGGATGTTGCCTGTCCCTTTCTGTAATAAAGCTCTTTCTGGTTGCAAACTTTTAAAGTGGAACTTTAGTTCCTTTTTAGAGGCTTTACATGGGATCAAACAAGGGGTCATTGTGCACTAACATACCTGGCTAGGTTTTATTCAGCAGACACCAGCAGGACCATGACAGGTATAAGATTGGTGAATGTTTCAGTGAGCTGCAGGTTGCATGCATCACTGTCTATTCCATCTTCCCAAAGCCATTCTTCTATGACACACTGAGGAGACCCCCATGGACTGGGGTGTTGTGGTGTTTGTTAGTGTGGCTGCCCATCTAGCATAATAGTGTAGACATTTAATTATTTATTTGAACACAGTACATAGGCTATTGTTTATGAATCCCTTGCCCATTTCATGAAATTTATCACTTATTCCATTTAAGGCAAATTAACAGACTTTCTTGATCGTTCATCCCAAGCTTATTGACACTTACCTTCTCCATACTGCCCTGCTGTCCCCCCAATTGGAGACATAGGTCCAAACCCTAAACACCCCAATTACAATTAGCACTCAGGACTGAGAATTGCATAGTGGCAAGAAGATCACTGGATCTTTTCTAAATTTCAGCAAAAGGAAAGTATTGGTGTTTGAATAGGGTGCCTTCATATAAGAACACTGTTTTTTTAATTTTGTCAGAATGTCACCTAAATGTATCCTAGCATCAAGTTACCTTTTAATCCGCCTATGCACTAAAAAGTAAAAGGGCCACTTGCAATTAACTCCACTTCCCTTTTAATCACCAGAAGTTAACCCTCTTCTCTTTCGTCCAAGACAAGATATTTTATTTATTATATAATATTAATATTTATTATTATTTATTTTACGTTTTTTGAGTAGAACTGCCAACTCTAACCAGGTATTTTCTGCTGAGCAACTTCTCTTTATCATATTTGGTTATAAACTGAAGAAGGTAAAATGTTTGATTTAGGGTGTGCACAATTTCACTACAGAAATGGTTGACGTGCTACTGGAAAAATCTTGGACAATTTTTCACTTGCTTAGGCCGGAACATCCAAGTGTTTTTCGTTTTTATATATATATTGGACAATGCAGGAGAAGAAGTAAGACCATCAAAAGATGAATAAGAACTTCTAAGATTACAAGATCACTAGCAGAAGGACAGAGAACTATGGCAGAAAAATCTCAATGGTCCCTCATGTCCCCAAGATATATAAGAAACTAATAGGCATTTTAGAGATTACTATGCTTCAACTGCCTGATCAAAAAGTGCTTATTTTCTACTTATAAAGAGTGGAGTGGTGGAAAAAAAACAGTTTTTATTTCCAGTCACGTTCCTAGTCTTCGTTTTATAGGAAGTATGAGAAATCATGTTGGAGTGATTCCTTCCAACTGTGACTAAAATCAGAGGTGTGCCTTCATGCGTACTATCACAAATAAAACTGCAGCTTTACAGGAGAAATAGATAGATCGTCACGTTAAGTTGTTGCTGCTGGAACTGCGTTTGTTCTTTCAGACTTAGCAGGAATAATGCCTTGCAGTGTAGGAACAGGAGTGTTCAATTATAAACCACTTTAAAATTATGTTTCAAGGGGTATTCTCCCTATCAACTTGATTAACTATCCTGGTTCTGCATCTGTGGTTGGAGTCTGTAATATGGAATACCTTCCTAGCTTTGGTGCTATTGCTTTATTTTTCAATGCCTAAAAACATTTAAGAAAACAAAGCTTTTAGTACCTAAAATGATTTTTCCTAAAGTAAACCTTCATTTTTCTGTGAAAAAGATGATGCAAAGCACTGCGATGCAATTGGGCTCTGTTACATTGCACAGGGTTATACATCTTTGATGCCATCAGGCAATGGGAATTTGCTTATAGCGTAGGAGAGCCAAGATTTTACGCGGTGGTGTGATGTTCCTTCATTGTCTAGGCAAAGGTTTGGGGCAGGACAGTGACCAAATTGTTGTACCTGACTGCTAGAGGATAAAGTAAGGTCACAGGCCTAGCTACACAAGGAAAGTTGTGTAGGTAGAATACAAGGATGGTTTAAAAGAATCACCAACATCTTAGCAGCCTAAATAGTTCACATAAAGGTAATTCAATTGTGCATTTATTTTTTTTAGGCCATAGTTCAATTATTTGAGTGAACAGTGCAAACAACATGCTTGCTTTAGTACCCCCTTCCCTAGAAGCGCATACATACTTTTCCTCCAAGGGTTAGTGTTGGAGTTCCAGTGTAAAATAAGTCTGAAGGTTAGTGTTACAGTGGTGGGTTAGGGTAGAGTTGATTGATATTTTTAGGGTTACAGGAAATGTTAGCTTGAGAGTTGGTGTTACAGTGGAGGATAGGTATAACAGGGAAAATTAGAATTAGAGCTGTTGGGCGAGGGGGTCTGTGTAGATTGGCTTCTGTTCACATTTCCAAAAAAAAGTTTATTTCAAACCTAGTTTTTAAGTTTTTGTGACAGAAAAAAAGGAACTTACCCAAAAATATGATTTAAAATTATTTACAAGCCCTAGACTGTGATCTTATCAATGATAAGAAGCAATGACCCTAATGTTGATTCCAGAAGCCTCACATATGAATGATCTGGGTATGAGAGATGTCACCAGGACAGTCAGTCAACAAAAGCCAATCTTATCTATTACATTTACTGATGAGGAAGATGTAATCCAAATCTTTCATAAACAAAGGATTTTTGAAGGAAGAATGAGCTAATTTCCTTGATAATTCCATAGAATATTAGCACTACTGTTCAATTAAAAGTAATTTATCTTGAGAATTAAATGAGACAAAAGGGAAATCACATCATCTCTCTTCTATTTGTGTGAGGGTTTTAACCAATCTTCAATATTTCCAAAACTAGAAAAAGTTGTTTGCTTTAAATGTACTTGAACTAGTAAATGTACTCAAGTACAAACCCCAACCCAATGACAGTCTAAACAAGTACCATATCCAGATACTATGGGCCTGATTTATTAAAGTTCTCCAAGGCTGGAGAGAATACACTTTCATCAGTGAAGCTGTGTAATCCAGCAAACCTGGAATGGATCTCCGAAAAGGTATTAGCTATTTGTTAGCAAATGTTTTCAATCCTGGACCAGATCCATTCCAGGTTTGCCGGATCCCCCAGCTTCAATGATGAAAGTGTATTCTCTCCAGCCTTGGATAACGTTAATAAATCAAGGCCAATGTGTTGCACAAGCTGGGGAGGATCTCAGCAACAGAAGCAGTATTCTTAATACAGAACGTAGTGGGCATGACAAGGTGTGGCAAGGTGCTGATTGACATCCAGGTTTGTAAATCGGCAGTGACAATGGCACACAATTTCTTTCCAACAGTGGCAACCCTGCAGTGCAGCAATGATGCCAAACCATCACGATAGCGGGTGTAACAGGCATTTGTTGGAATTTGCAGGAGTGCTAAAAGAAAAATTTATGTTAAGTGCAGAGGCATGTATAATTGAATGATCCAGGACACATTTTCCTAATGGGAGGTAGTGGTACTATAAAGACTTCTTTAGTGATATTTTAAGGACTTCTTCTTTATACTGAAAACATTCATTTTAGTAATGAAGGGATTATTTGGCATTTGAGGTATTAATATTTGTAGCTATTTTATGTCAATCAAATGTTAATTTTTTTGACTTAGTAAAGTTGGTTTCTATTAATGCCATTCTTTGTAGTGATTACCTTAAATATCCTCCATGTGCCCTTGAACGTGTCCATGATCCTGACAGGTCTCAAGGGTGCTATTTTTTTTCTTTGCTCTTTGCTTTACTGAATAAGCCTGACAGCACATGGTCTCCATGCCATATAGAACATCATATTCAGCCAAGTATATTAAATCCCATTAACCTAACATGTACATTATATATATCACAAGAATGTATTTTGAAATGATTGCTTGCACTTAAAACCATCTGCTTAGCTAAATGAGAAGGATTCTACCCTATACAGATATTTTGTGCATCTTGCCAGTTCATTTTCTAAGGTCAAGGTCTGAAGAATTTGTGAAAGCTCTGAGCAATCTAACACATTAGAAGAATTATATCTGATGACCTACTGAAGGAGATTTGAGATTTAGAGGATAAATCCCACTTCATAAATATCCTGGAGGAGAGATATGACTCTTCCAACTCTTCTAATTAACTCCAACAGGCTAAATGCACCAATATTCACACATATTGAATCATTTAAATGATAAGCATTTAAAAAACATAAAAAAGAAACACTGCTATATGTGCTGCCTTCAACATTATGACCACAGGACAAATGTATGTAGTAAAATTAGGGTATTATATAATCAGTATTTATCTTGTTATTCCTATGGTGGCTGTTGATTCAGTTTCTAATACTAAGAGCCCAAAAAAAAGCCACAAGGGCCAATGATGGATCCACTTGGTGACATTCTGAAAAGGCAAACAACACAGAGACAGAAAGGCGTATCCTTACAGAAGAGACATGGACAAAATGAAAACCCAACAGAGGTACTGTAGGGCCGAGGTCAGCACCAGTATGCCCCAGACACCAGTCCTCCAATCCACACCGCAGTCTTCACCTTTAGCAAGGCCCGGCTCAGCCTCGGGAGACTTGTTGTGTCCCCCAGCACTCACTTGCCCCCAGGACTTAGTGCACAAAGGTTGTGGTCTGGGGAAGGGCTGGCAGCAGACTAGGAGTCCAGAATTCAAAGGCAGAGATCATAACAGATAATCCATCCCGCAAAGTACACAAACAGGGCAAAACACAAACAAAGTCGGGGTCACAGGCAAAGTTCGGTCCAGGCAGCACAAACTCGCAGGGTAAGAACAACTAAAGTCTGCAAAAGTTAATCAACCGAGAAACTCTCCAACACAGATTAGCCCAGCTCAATGCTACAACAGGCACTGGTGACTGGAAGCAGAGGGGCTACAAAGTCCCAGCAGCCAATAGCAGTGCAGGACTGAGTCTGGAGCTAATTGCCTCTAAAATCCCAGGATGCACAGCTAAAGGGAAGCAGGGGCTGCTGTTATCTTAGTTCTTCTGGCTGCTGCAAATGACATCTCTGGAGCTTGTTTTATACTGTGATGGCACACAGTTTCTTACTCTTTGTATGCTCCTGGATATAGAGTTGGGCTATAAGGAATTAGGGCAACACCACACATATATAAAGCACAGAGATGTTCTTTAGAAGTGTTCCTAGATCTCCTCTGGCATAAGAGCTTATCAATTCAGAAGATTAGCGTTATTTTTATCTTCTCTTTGAAGTAGTTAGGAAAAAAACTAAGAGAAAAGACTAGTCATATGACCTGCCTCTACTCCGGTCAAGACATTGAGGGTATAATGGGGTCTACATCACAACACACATTTTGGTTATGGGTCACTACTAGCAGGACCCACAGGTTACAGTGGAGTACATGAGATATATCTGCTATCTGTTATATGTGAACCTCTTAAACTCAGAACCATATCTGTTGCTGAAATAAGTATGCAAAATGGAATTGTAAATAATAATCTTGTTTTGGGAGGGGACTTGGAACATATGTTAGTCATTCATTGTTGTCTGTATCTATGCTGTTGTAATGTTTCTCTATTTTCTGGTGTAGTATTGGTAATAAAGGGAGAAAAGACTTTTTAAACAGAAATAGAAGCTGTTTTTATCAGTAGACTGAGGAAGGGTTAAAGCCTATGGAACGTTTGTTGCGATGTTTCTTTACTCCCTGCTGTGTCCCCAGCACCAGTGTTGTGAAAAGAAATCGCTTCGGTGGATAAAGAAATAGTTATAAAAACGTAAAAGGTACTAACCCTTCCTAAATGAGAAAAACATAGAACTTTCCATTGCTGATTTCTTACTGTGCAATGGCCTTTGCCTGGCTCTCACAATGGCTTTTTGGCTTCAGGATTTTAGGTCAATAACTCAGAAAAAATATACAAAGAAGGATTTCTCACTTGAGTCTGACTTTCTAGATATGCTTGCATGCTTGCTTGCGGTCAGTAGCTCAGAAAATATTAAATATGGTGGGTGATGAGAATTGGTTCAACAATGTCAGCCCCTTGGAAAAGTTTACTTTTCCCTGTTCATTAAGCTGACCATTTTTAGAAACTTTTTTTAGTTGCTGACCTGCATTCAGATTAGGACTTTGGAGTTTGGAGAAAGATTGTGTAACACAATGACAAAGTTTGCAGGTTCTCCCCATGTTTGCGTGGGTTTCCTCAGGGTACTCCGGTTTTTCCCACATCCCAAAAACATGCAGTAAGATTATTGGCTTTCCCTCAAAAAAAAAAAATTGACCTTAGACTACATTAATGACATTAGATTGTGAGCTCCTTTGAGGGACAGTTAGTGACACAACTATCAACTTTGTACAGCGCTGTGTAATATGTTGGCGCTATATAAATACTGTGTAATATTAATAATATTAATAAAATGGAAAAGTCAGGCTCATCATGGACCATGTCCCATTGAAAAGGATGTCAAGAACAAAGATAAAAACGCAAGGGTCACCCGGTGGTTCCTGCCCCCTATTTAGGTACATGGTAAAACATAGGCCATGGGCACAGCAAGGGAACGTAGACGCTTTCTCCAGGGCATAACCAAGAGTGGATAACTGTGCTCAGCCCCACAGACTTGATCAGAGTGGAGAGAATATGTAACCTTTGTTACTAGGTAGTGTTGGATGGATGCTATGTGGGACCAAGTTATCTCAGATATGCTTGCATGCTTGCTTGCGGTCAGTAGCTCAAAAAATATTAAACATGGTGGGTGTTGAGAATTGGTTCAACAATGACAGCCCCTTGAAAAAGTTTACTTTGAGTTCTTTTTATTTTTGTAAGCTTGTGGAACAAACACATATTAGTCAATGAATGTTATAAATGCCTCATTTAAATAAACCAGTTTGTAGTTTATTGTCTGTGACTTTAAAAGAAGACATTTTTGGGGCCTTCTGACAACCCAGCTCTTCTTCCTTCTTCCCGACTCAAACACAGACACGCGCTGAGTTTCTCTGCACAAAGAGCCCGCTGTCATCATAATGTCGATTTATTGTAAAACAGTCACAGTCGAGCAAGTTTATATTTCTACAAAGCCTGCACAATTACATTAATTACTTCCTTTTGTAAATTGGCATGTTCTGATATTGTTTCTCTTTTTTCCCTCTCCTCAGATTATTCTTGTCAGCTCCTCGGTTTCTGAACAATGCCTTTTTACAAGCAGCGATGAAGGGACAACCTTTCAAAAACACTTGATTACCTTCTCTGTGGAGACACTCATCTTTCATCCGAAGGAGGAGGATAAGCTGCTTGCATACACTAAGGATGCCAAGGTAATGTTTGTATTTTTATTTTATTTGTTTAGGAGTTTAAACTTTACTCTAACTTATTATAGGAAAAAAGATTTTTCCAAATCCCTAAAGTGAAGTGAAAAAAGTTCTGCAAACTTTCAGTAAATACAATTATGACCATTGACAATGTGCAATTACTCATTGGATGTCAGTTCTGCAGTGGCATGTTTGTTGTTACAGGCCATGTTTTAGGAATTAAAGCACATTTTTGGATAAAATGACAAAACATTTGCTTGTACATTTTCACCAATCCTGGTCCATTTACATTTCCAGCTTAAGCCTTCTAATGTCTGAACAAACACAAAGTACAAAGTTCATACCCACAATCAAAATGTATAGGTCCAAACTCTTTAATATTGTACTTTACTTCTTTACTTTTTAGCCAATGTACAGCAAAATGACTGGAAAGATGTTAGATGTTATATATTTGAACTTGGGCTTTAAGAAAAATGAATGTTTTTGGTAAATTACTCCACACTTCAGAATTTGTATTTTATAAGCAAAATAATAGTAATTATTTTAGGTAAACCTGTCTTTATTTGTTAATATGTAAAAATAAAAGTATGACCTAACATTTGGTACTGCAAGGTGTCTTTTCAAGACATTTTTAGCTGTGTGTCAGGAGAGCCCTGATTTTTAGTTTTGGACAGAGTTTGAAAGGGGTACCTTTTTTTTGCTGTGAGATTCTTGATTAGGGAAATTCTCCATTTGTCCTGGTGATCATTATCACCAAAAGGTGTCCCAAGAGCAAGGTGTAAGAAGAAACCTTCCAATGGGCACATTCAAGACAACTGGCTAAGAACGCAATTGTGCACACTTTAATTTGAGTGAATTTTACGAAGTGAAGTGAAATTATCCCAACAAAACACTCAATTCCTCTAAGCTTCCTATATGATTACTGTGTGTTAGGACACAGCTTAGATTTGCCAATGTCTTCTTGACCTTCAATGTCTGCATTTGTACCTTTATCACTAAAGGCATTCACCCCTTTAACTTTTTTACCCAATTTTTTGTTTCTACAGCTCTATGTCTCTGTAGATCTTGGGAGGAAATGGGATCTCTTGCAAGAACAAGTAACCAAGGACCATATATTTTGGTAAGTTCTGGTCTGTACATAAATAAATAAATATATATATATATATATATCATATATTGCTAAGTTTAGTTTTCGCAGTATGAGCACTTTCTGCAGAAGACTTCTCAGCAGGTAGTAGACCTCTAAATAAATACTACCTTCTTAAAAGATTATAGGGATTTCACATTTACTTTCAATTTAATTGAAAAAATGTGTCAATCACATTTATGTATTATTTATGCATTTTTTTAATTGAATTTGATGTAAAAGTAGGAGAAACATTTTATGAGTCTTGGGTGAAAATATATAAATAGACCCCTATATGACACTTTTCAAGTAAAATCACCCAGACACTGCATATGCTATTCACTAACAATAACAATACCTAAATATTCGGAACATTTTTACGGTACAGCCAATGATGGCTTTTACAGGCATGGACTTTCCATTCAAAAAAAAAAACAATGGTAAAAACTTTGTAGAAATCATCTAATATGTAGCTTGCAGGATATCATATTCCATATCTATGGACATTATCTATGGACATTAATATAAAGTTACCCTTCCCCCTTTCTGGCTTTGACAGTCAACGCTCTTCATGAGACTCTCCCAACAAGATTTTGCTGTGTGAGTACAATTTTGTAAATTTTTCAGCCAATTGCATTTGTAAGGTCAGGTACTGATGTTGAACAAAGCTTACCGTTGGTTTTCCCATTAATCTGAAGTATGTTGAACATGGCTGAGAAACCCATAAAGCCGTGTCCTACCGAATCTGACTAAGTGCTGGAACAGAAAAGTACCTTCTTCAAGCAGTTTTTGTAAAGAAGAGCACAGTGTTTTAATGTTTCATCACCCAATTGGCTTATTGGGACCAGATACCAGTTAGGAAAATCTTAGTGACCATCATCAGTAAAATGGTCACGTAGTGGCCATCATCTCTATGTTGTCTTGAGAAAGGGACCCTGCAAGGACTTGAAACATTGGGTTTTTATGAGATCTACATGGCACCATCTGTGGTTTTCACGTTAAGCATCTTTAGACCTTTACAAGGTCTGTTTGCTGTAAGGAGTTCATTCCTATCATGGACATTGCCAGTCAACATGTCAATCAGAAGGGGAGTTTAAAGACCGAACTCTAGAACTGGCTACCTAATAATTTCCTAAAAATCCGGCATAGGTTTCGTTTTTAAAGAGCTGCAGCACAGTAGCCTGCTTTCACCAAAATGCATCTTCTTTTAGAATTCTGGGCTAAATAGACACTTCACTTTCCAGGCCTCAGCCCATCCAGGGTCTCGTTTATCTGAGATAAAGCCTGTGCTGTAATCATTTTCAAATAGAGTTTACTTTTAAACAGTTTGTAGATTAGACCTTTTTAGGAATTTGATGATTTAATGTTGTGAGTATGCATCATTTAAAAACAAAACGATTAACCGTTGTGTTATAAACACTGTAGTGGATGTCTGCGAGCGTGGATAATTGCATGCTGTATGTCATTAATCATCTAAAAAATTAATAAAAAAGTCGTTTCTTTTGGCACTTCTAATAAAGTGTTTCATTTTGCATACCTCCACTGTATTGTGGACTGTGAATCCTACTTGTCACCCATTAGTTAACACTTGAAAGTCACATAAAGAGGTTTTACAATGACAAAACTATACTAGCTGTTTATAAATAATCCATTTACAGTTTTTTGCAAGTTGAAACTATAATGATAAATTTCATGTTCTGCCTTAATATCGACTCCCTACCCTTAATGTATGCAGCCATAAATAACTTTGTAACGCTTCTGCAAGAGTCAAATCTTCTTCATTGTGTGATTGTGATTTGTGATCGATGAGTTTTTCCCTCAATTAATAGGCAACAGATGGTACAGGCTGGAGAGGAAAAAGAGCCATTTGCTACATACAGAATTGCCATCAATTATCTGACGTTAGACAGGTCTTTTCAAGTTTTGTTATTTACTATCAATGAAATGCAGGATAATGTGGTGGGAGATTGTGGTCTACCCTCTGCAGAAAATTTAAATGTGTTTCTGGTTATATTTCACATAGATTTTCATGAGCAGATTAATTTAAAGTTTTTCTGCTTTTAGTGAAAAAAAAGAAAGAACTGAAACATTATTACAAGGGCTGTTTGGAAGAATTGAGCTTACATTCAAATTCATAAGCAACCAGTGTTCCCAGAACACCAGATTACCAGTATTATGAGAATATTCTGCTGCAGGGGCTGTGATGTAGTACACTAACCATTGAACATGGTTGGGCTGAAGAGGGTCATACAGGCTAATTACAGAACAACAGACACACCGTACATCTGCACAGCATCCTGTAAATTCAATTGAATCAGTTGCAACCATGGATCTGCTAGAATCATGGAACAAATGTGAGGACAGTGATTGCTAACCCTTCTCTCCAAATGCCAGACCCCTATTCATTTTTTGAAAGGTTTTTAGTTGCTGACCTGCATTCAGATTAGGACTTTGGAGAAAGATTGTGTAACACAATTGGCAAAATGGAAAAGTCAGGCTCATCATGGACCATGTCCCATTGATATGGATGGGCAAGAACAAAGATAAAAATGCAAGGGTCACCCGGTGGTTCCTGCCCCTATAAAACTTTAGCTTCATGGTAAAACACAGGCCATGGGCACAGCAAGGGTTCCTAGACGCTTTCTCCAGGGCATAACTAATAGTGGATAACTGTGCTCAGCCCCACAGACTAGATCAGAGTGGAGAGAATATGTAACCTGTGTTACTGGGTAGAGTGTTGGATGGATGCTATGTGGGACCAAGTTATCTCAGATACGTTATGTCATATTTCATATATGATATCTCATATATATCTCATATGTCAGATGTAGTCATCAGAGGTAAAACTAACATTGCGTTGTCTGTAGGGAACCTGAAGTTTTCTCTACTGGTTGTTCAAACGTTCTGTTCTTGTTTCACTGGGAAGAACAAGGTGGGGAGGATTCCTAATCCCAGGTCCCATATTTTCCCAAGGTCCAGAAACCTGTTTAGCGCACCCTGGGTGACTGAAGGTCAGAATGGTTGTGGGTCGTTTTGCCATTTTCATTTATAAAAACAGGGCAGGAGCCCTAAAGCCAAGTTGATATGTGACATTACTTTTGTCGCTTCTTGGCCTTTAGGCTAAGATCAAGTGCAGTAACTAATCCCTCCAGTGTGCAGGAGTGGAACGGTGCTGTATTCCTGGCAAGAATGCAGTGCACTAGTACGCCTGCATGGGGCCTGCCCTGATAAGGATAGTGGACTGTCCCGCTGGTTGGAGCAGGGAACCCTTGGTCTGGCTATCAGGTCTTGAGAGCGGGCCGAATATCGCTGAGTGTCGTCCCCCTGGAGTGGCGAACTAGGGGTACCTTAATATCACTTTGGGCGTGGTGAACCCACTGATTTAACGTACACAGGCACATCACATTGCTGATTTAGCACTCGCTTTCATTCTGCATTAGGTATGGCTAGTGCAGATGGGCAAATTTTTATCTTTGCCAAGTATATTATGTACCAAGCACTTTTTTAATGTATTTTTCTGTTTGTCACTGTCACTGTGTGGTATTTGTGTCCCACTTTTTGATGGAGGGTGCTATTCCCTTATGGGCCAGCCCTAACATCTTGGGGAGTACTTTGGCTTTATGGTCAGGTACTCTCCCTTACTGGAAGTCTCTCTTGGGGAGAGCTCCCAGCCTAGTATCTGTTGGGACTGCCTATGCAGTCCCATAGAGAATAGGACCCCGTCTGACTTCGGCCAGATGGGCTAGTAGGTCCAGTCCAGCTTCTGCTGTGTGGCCTTAGTACCCAGGCCCTTGTCAGGAGCCTCGCTCTGGGGGGTCTGGGGAAATTGGATGGCCCTACCTCTTTGGAGGAGGGATCACAATAGTACCCCAGTGCACGTTTTTTGTGTGGTGTTTTTGCACTGACACTTTTTATTCGAGCACAGGGTTTTTGTTTGGAGGATCACGTTACGCAAAATTCGATAAAAAAAAAATTACTTTTGTGCCATTCTAAAATTTATTACTAATCCCTCACAGTTGTTAGCTGTCTGCATGCTTCCTCTAGGCAAGTTATTAAAACCTACTTGGCTTTCTCATCCAATATCAGTAGCTAAGCTCACAATCACTATTTTTACTAAATGGGCACAAATACCCATGGACATTTTAAAATCTTTAAGATAGTCTTCACTAGAATTGTTATAGCTGCAATGTATAGGCCTATTCCTATTATAAAGCCCATGGCTTTGGGATGTAATGTCTAACAAACTCATATATTGTAGATGCTGTTTCTCCTATGACAGGCAACTTTAATATGTTAGGGCTGATAATAATAATAATTACTATGGGATTTAAGTGACCCAATTATTGATGGGTTATTGGATCTATATAAAATGCCTGAAGTGAATCTTGTTGATCCATTCTGTTCTTGCTTCAGTGCCTTTTAGTCATTCCCATCCTACTTTGTTTGAAGAAAGGGATTAGACTGGCTTTGCCAGCAATATGCTATTCTTTTGCTTTTAATTCACAAGCATTATGCAGCTTTTTTGTGCAGCGGGTTCATTTTTAGCAGGCGGGTATGATAAAGCCAGCATCTATTTATAGCATTCCACATTTTGTCCAATTACAGGTGTTATTTGCAGGCATTAAATTAATTCATTGTGTTGGTGAAATCATATTCAAAATAAAAACTCATCTGTTTTTATAACTCTGCACAACATTTTCTCAATTTAAAAGCTTAATCAACAATCTATTCCTTTTACAGCTTGCTCTAAACATATGCCAGAGGGAAAACCGCATTAGCATGTTGTATTTTCGTCATTATCTAAGGAATCTTATACAAGTAAAAATATACACAGGTGTTTAAACAACAACTTTGACGTAGGTGTTAAAAGTGCACACATGCTCAGAACCATTCATTCATCTTAGTGCTTCAACATATTAAGAGTCTTTAATGCCATTGGACTGCAGTAACAGTAATGCATGTAATACCCTGTGGTGGAATTGTTTGTAAATGGCACTGGTGCACTATTGTAGTTTTATTGTGCTATGATGCATTTCAATGTGCTGCAATACAAACAAAACAGGCTTTATTTTTGTTCCAATAAAATGAATTGACTACCTTAATGCATGCATATTACAATTAGACATAAGTGTTAAGTTGAATGTGTTAAATATATCACTGATGATCAGGCTGTGATTAGGTTACTCTAATGAAAATACATAACAGTAACTAAGCTATTTTTTCTCTTCTGAACACTGTTTTTTGTATAGAACGCCATTGGGCAACCCATCAATTTGGCTCATTTGGATTTGCAACATTTCCTGAGATTTGCTGTTTAAAGCACTGGTAACTTACCCTAGGTGATATCCAGTAAGAATTAAATTGTTTGGGGGCAATTATGTGCTTTCTAACTTGTTAGAAGGTATTGTCACAGTTTACAGCAATTTTCCTGATTCTTGTAAAATGTCTCTGCATCATGCTTAGTCATTCCTAAATGCTGAACTCCAGGAAAGGTACAATGGATGAGATCAATCCCAGGTGAACGTATAAAAAACAGGTTCAATACTCTCCAGAGGAAAATCCAAATAAAAAACAAAGATGACATTTACCTTTTTGATGGGCGATGATAGAGTAAACATCTACAGCCAATTAAAGACTGTTCACCGTCCAATGCCCCATCTGCAATCTTATTGTGTTCTTTAATGATTTAGAAGTTGGTGGATGAAACCACAACACATGGTGGAGAATGCGGGCATGCAAAGGCATTTTCCTCTGCCGGGTGATAGTTCAAGTGAACAGCCTAAATAATTTAGTAATTCATCTAAATATTCCAGCAATACTTTTTCTTCAAGGTTTTAAAAATATGTAAATTGATTTTAGATGGGTAACTCATTTACATTTGTCTATCAAACAATTCCACAGACAAAGTTGGTTCAGCATGGTGTGGGATGGAATTTTTCATTAAAACAATGTATTTTGTTATCTCTAACTTTAAAATAATGAATATATAATAGGAAGCCACATGCAACCTTCCATTTTTTGTTGGATTCAGTCCCAGTTCTATGTCCACAGTGGCAGTCATGCTTTTAAACAAAAATATTTCTAGCAGAATTTCATGGTAATGTCAGACTACTTGCTGGAGAGTAGAAATTGTTGGCAGTACATCTCACATCACTCCCATCCTTTGTTTCAATCCCTCAGAACAACCATAGTTTTCATCTGACAATGAGCTAATTGAGAATGTATCAGTTCAGAGCTCTTCTGTGAATGAACTTTTCCTGCTCTATAATGATGATCTGCTCCGTGTTCTGAAAAGAAGCTTTTCTTTGACTATAGTGGAAACAATAGCTGGTAGGAGACTTTAATTAACCCCCCTATAAGCTGCATTGTGTTGCCTATATTTTAGCCTCAACTGTAATGAAACGTTGCTTCATAAAAATGCTTTTCCCTTTGTTCGCAATCTGAATTGAATAAATAATCCAGTACATACAAAAAGAGGATTCTTATGTAAAGCATTGACATAAACTTTATCAGATGGGTCTTGGTTTCTTTTCTTCTTTATATGAAAATACACAGTGTAATTTGTATAGCATCTTCAGATATTATAAGCTTTCTTTTACTTGTATCTGCACATTCACTAAACAATATGCATTTGTACCAAAAGGGATTCATTTCCCAAAAACAGTCCATAAGCATTGTCTGTACATATGTTTGTTGTTTCAATAAATAAAAATCTGCTGTTCCAGTAATTTGATGGAACAGATGACCATATTGCTCCAAAAAAAGTATAATGGAAAAAAGTACTCCAAAGGTCCACTTATAAGATAACAATTAAATGTATCAGAATGGATAGTGGTCATCTAAACTAGAGAGTGAGGGGCAATGTGGAACCTACTTCTATCACTAAAGGTTTGTATGGAGTGAGAATCCTGTCTTATTAGTAGTATAGTCCTAATTAGGAAATGTGCTGCCCCAATATAAAAGTTTAGCACCATATTTATTAGTTGTTGCTCTAATGCCTTGTTAGTACTAAGTTAGAGGCACCCTTCAAATCATGCTAACCCCCAGTGGAACTTTGATAAGATCCCTTAGGGGTGATGATAGGGTCATTAGAGATTGAAGAAGGTTTATTTGCTTTTACCAGTGGGATAATATTTCATAATACGTGATAAGGATCAACTCTCGGGATCAATTCTGCACATAGCATTCTTCTTCAGCTCCAGATTTGTTTGAAACCCCATTCACATAGTTCTATCCAAGTTCAGTCGTCACGTTTACTACCCTGACACCTTTTATTAGTAAATTTTTATCTAAAACTAATTTAAGTTGGCCTTTCACCTGGCAATTTATTAGAAGATGTCAATCACTTTTATTGTAGGGGGAATCATGGATATGATCTCAAAGAATCACCAGAAACTTAGCTATTTACTACCCACAAGTTGGACCAATCACCACAATTTTGTCTATTAAGATGGTTGCTTAATAAAACAAATTGACAGCTTTATTCCAGTGCAATAAAAGGTTAAATTGAAATAGAAACAATGGTATTATATTGTCAATTGCTTCACGATTTCACCAAAATATGGTAGTAAAGATGAAATCTCAGTTACTTTCTCAAATTACTATGTTTAAGACCGGCTCATTGTTCTTGAAGTAGCTAGAATGGTAAGAGTAGCACTTATCCTAAATATTTTAATTAGAAAAAAAAGATACTCCTTTCTCTGGATACCAACCCCCTGGTGCAATAAATAGGTTAACCACATTGCACTGAATAGTTGGCATAGTTTAAGACAATATGGTTAGATAAAACATAGACCTACCCCAGTGTATTCACTTACATGTGCTAAAGACGTGGAGCCTGATTCATGTGCCTATAAAATATGTCCTAAATATTATGACAATTAGAAGGCACAGAGACCCTCCCCTTCCTGGTTTTAGACACAGCTGTAGGTGTCACCGCAAATTCCTCTGTATTTAAATCAATTTGGGTAGATGGATTGAACCATTTGGTTGATATGAGAGAGTATAACTTGTCATAACCAAACAAGTAGAAACCTTAGATTAGGCTGCTCAAAATGAAGGTAAACCGGTGCATAGGAAACACTATGTCCTATCAGTATTATTGGTACTGATAATGCAGTAAAGGGAACTGCAGGAAAATTGGTGGTACTTATGAAATAAGGTTGTGGGTCTTGCTGTACACAGGGTTGACATATGCCCTGGCAGGACAGTATAAATACATTATGGAATTACATTATAAAACAGAGGTAAATGTTTGTCCATATTGGCCAATGGAAACAATATTGAAGTGAGCCCACAAGTATACTTTAAATGTGCATGCAATGTAGCAATTTGCTTGATCAATAACACCCAGTTACATTATTCCTTAATGCTTGTGCAGAAGCCCAGCCAAGTATTTTGCAGAGAGGATTTGCCCGAGTTAGGCACATATATATCTCGCTCAGAAGACATTCAGCCGTGTCATCTTTTACTACCGAATATTTATGTTGCCCAATCCACCTGTTTATTTGCTGCCGACTGCTATGTTTATTACTAAATAAATTGCTCTATGAACTCGAACATTATTTTATTACACTGCCTGAAATAATCCTGACAAGTGTGAAATATATTGACTTTTCCTATTCTCGGCATTAAAAAAAGTTTACAATGAAATACTTCATTTCGAAGACATTTTTTATTGGGCGTTTTGGATAGCAAAACTTGCATTAGAAATTGCTTTATTGGATTAGACAAATATTTCCAAGTACCGTATTTAATTCTCTGTGATTACAAAACAACCTGTCATGTTCTATCCTAATATCAAGGCGCATACTAAATGGATTACTATATTTATTATTCCAACTTTTGATGAAGCAAAAAAAAAAAAATCTGAAGTTTTTTTTAGTACAGTAATATAGTCTATAGCTCAGTGTTTCTTGATCTTTTTAACATGGGAGAACCCTTGGAATAACTTTCAGGTCTTCAGGGAACCCCCTACTATAAATATTATATCCACAGCTCGACAGCACTGTACATTAGTGTGGTGATCAGAAGGAAGAATAACACATTGCTGGCCATTGGAACGGATGGTTACCCCTATAGACATCCAAAAAGATCATTAGTGTCACCTAAACTGATCTGAGAGTCACAATTTACTCATTGCTCAAGGAACCTCTAGCAACTTCTGGAGGAACCCAGGTTGAGTAACATTGCCATAGCTTAGGGGGCAGTTTGGTGGTTTATACTCTAGTCGTGCAGCATTAGAGTCTCATAGGTGGGCAAACTGGTGCATAATCAGGATGCCTGCATGAACAACATGAATGTGCAGATAGCCCTATGTGGAGGCATTTCTTACTCATAGTTTTAAGTCCTCCTTCCACCTGGTCTTTATGTTTTACCCAGACATGGGTATGGCAGTAGTTCATCCCTAGGAATGAACGAGCAAAATTTGTATATTCGATCTCGCTGCGCATCGGGCCTTTCTCGCTTACCGAACATGTAAGCAAGAACGGCCTTGTGAATTCGGCTGTTGAAATCGAATTTTTCAGGACCTCCAAGAGCAATCAGAGGAGCGAAGCTCTTGCAGCCCTAGAAGAACTGTAATATGTGTTCTTGAATAGAGATTCTCTTTCCAAGAACACAGGAGTCCCACGGCTGTGCTCGTAAATGAATGCAGCTGTGGGAATCATCGCAGGCTGCATTCATTGATAAGCACAGCCACAGGACTCACACTGAAAGGAGGAGTACCGTGGCTGTGGTCATAAATGAATGCAGCCATGGGAATCATCCTGTGAGGATGATTCCCAAGGATGCATTCCTTTGGCTGAGGAAAGGTAAACCCTGATGGCATCATCCCTTCTTCCTTTTCTAGGTAAGCTTCTAACCCTGTATCACACCTACTTGTAATGCTGGCACACACAGTATGTACTCTTTACTACTTTTAAAAGATTACAAAAAATGAATAAAAATTGCATAAAGTATCTTACAGTCACCAATCAGCTTCCATCCTACCCTAAATGTAATTTGACATGCAGGAAGTGGAGTAAGGGAGTGGTAATTTAGGAAACAAGGGAGGGGTATTAATCATTTTCTATTCTTTTTTTAAAAAGTGCAAAATGTTTTCGGTTTAAATACAGTTAAAGACATCCGGCATATTGGTTACAGTTATCACAAACTTGTAGAATTTTAGTTTCAGCATACATAAAATATCTTTTTCTGTTTAAACCTTAGGGGAAGTACACTTGTCAGTTTCAGGAAAAAAGGAACTATTTATAGGAATTAGTGTAACCCTAGAGTAGGATTTAGCATTACATAAGGATCATGTGACCTTCTTGTCTCCAGCATTGTTTAGCCTAGAAGCCTTCAACCTTTTCTGTAACAGATTTAGATGAAGAGCTTCTCTCCAGAGATGCAAGCTTTAGAAACAAATACATTGCTCCTGGTGAAGCTTTGCTCCTGATCTGCAGCATCTTCACATTTCTTTCTTTTTCCAATACGTCTCCCCGTAGAATCCACCATTCATTTTCACTAGGACATTGAAGCCTTTGAAATGTACTTCCAAACTCCCTTACAGTTTTCGAGGTTGGATGGTGCCAATAATTTCCTTTTTGAACATTTGCAAACCTTACTATGTACTTGCTTTTAAACAAAGGTTGACACATACACGTCTACAGCAATTGCACGTTTCTTTTTTTTTTTTTCAGTTGGCTCCTATAGACTATATATTTATGGGGTAAAATGTCATGCTGATGAAATGTATAACTGCCTATAATGAACTGGTTTAGCTCCAGGACCTAGAAAATAGAGACAATCGCAGACCCTTGAACTGAGTTACATCTGAAAAGCGTCTGTCTAGAAACAGTTACATCTGGATATGATTTCTCCACCTGGAGCAAAACAAATAATGCACAAATGGAAAACATTGCAAAGGAGAGGCCATCAGTGAAGACTTTATTAAGATATTATGTTACACAATTTACATTGGGATGGCTACGGGCAACAACGAATATAACAAGATAATGGCTTGTTTGAAGTTGCAATTCCCAAAACACAACTGCATGTGTAGTGTATTAAATTATCTTTATAGTTTTAGAGTTCAAGTTAAAATAAGTACAGTTACTATGCTTTAGGGGCTAGAATCAAATATATTAATTTTTTTTTACAGTAGTACAGCTTTGTTTATTGTGTACACTTATGATGCAGTGAGGTCACTTATGCTAATTGCCTAATGAAGCCTTGGGCAACTTAAAAGCTTCTTATGATTTAAACTTTAGTTTGTCATTAAAGTGGACCTTTACATGGAATTTTAGTCTTAGCTTTAGTAATACAATTTCCTTAAAAAAGCCCCACTATTACTCTGCTATGCTGCTACCTCCTAAAGGATCTGGGTGCACATAATCCTACGAGAATGCATTCCAACCATTACAGCAGCACATTGTTGTAGGATTTTTATTTCCCAGCCCTTCTGGAAGAAATAGTGATGTTACTTACACCTCCCAAAAGCTTTGAAAATTGGGTCAATGTAATTATTTTTTTGTTTTTCAAACTTTGTTGTTCAGTGGTTTATTTGAGGCAACTGTATTTTTGGGGCAGGGGCCATGAGTAAAACATACATTTCATTTCAGAGATAGATTTGATTTTAGGAGAATCTGCGCCTAAGAAATTCGGTGAATCCAAATGCTGACCTGCAGCTAAAAATATTATGTCTGTTCAGTTTGCATACTTTCATTTACCTGGAACAGGTGTGCGGCAAGTATAGTATTTTAATATTCATCCTATTCAGAAGGTCATTATGCTACCTAGACAGCTAGTTAAATATTAAAATCGACCTGGAATTGAATGCTTACTTTCTTTACAGTTTCCAGTTTGGTAAGCCATGGGAGGCATGGGTGACATCACTGTGCCATGCTGCTACCTCTCGAAGGATCTCGGTGTCCAAAATCCTGATACAATGCATTCCAACCTATTACAGGAGCACATTCTTGTGGAATTCTTGTGCCCATCTCTTCTTGAAGACAGTAATGTCACTCTCATCCTCTTTTCATATATATTTCATATATTTGGGCAACTAACATTTTCAGTAGTGGTCAGAAATGTCTACTTCTTTATTTCTCCCCAAAGGTTAGGTATGATATTCAAAAGCTTGTAATCCTTTGTTCAGCTCTTGTTTAGTTCTAAAGCTAATGAAGTATCCCCAATCGACTTTTGGCAAAAGAGACCAACTGGCATTCAAAGCAGCAATTGATGGTAACTTTCCAATATGTTATTTAAAATTGCATATCAGTCCTTCATAGACAATTTACCCAGATATGCTCAAACCATTCTATCCTATACTTTTATTGGGCCATGTCTGGCAACCATTATAACCGTCCATCATAATGTTAAAATATATAGATATTTCTTTACAAGTTTTCACATGTCCAGTATTTAAAGTGTAGAGCAAGCACAGTTTAAGCTTCAGATGAAAATAATGCCAGAGCAGCACACAAAAAAACACACATTTACTCCATCCATTCTGCATCGCCTACATAAATCATTTACACAGGATAACTTACTCCATGCAGCCAACTTGCCTTCATTAATCCTTTGATAGGAGACATATGCACCCGAGTCTTTTGAGGTACAGAATATTTGACAGACTTTCTTTCAGTCTGAGATGCCATCAAAAGGAACTAAATGAAATATTGAGCAGTGCTTTCCATGATCCGTCCCTTGATGTTCACCATCTACCATCGTTACAATTCTAGCTGTCACTCCTCTTACCTAAAGAGTTTAATTATTATTTAACAGCATTTTTTGTTTCTAAAAATGGAGAATGAAAGTGAAAGTGATGCTCAAGGCCAAAAAAGCAGAACTGAATGCAAAATGGGCCACTGTGTATAACTCAATGGTTTACTTGTCCATATTTTGTTCTTTCTATAACAAAATACATTTATCATATGACTCTGCTGCCCAGCAGACTGATCATATATTTATATAGTTATAGAAAGACAACAAATGAGCAGGCAGTACTGGGCTTTCCTATTACAAAGCATAGCATAGTCATCAAACAGTGTCTAAAATGTGTCCAATATGCCATGTTAAAATTAAATTTCCATTTAAACCCCTGCTGCAGACTCTTACCTTGTGGGAAGGGTGAGATACAACCGGGTGGTAACCAAACCCAGGTGTTAAATTTTAACCAATATGCACCCGGAGACAAGGACCTGTATTCTGGTTTGCTGAACCACTCCTATTCATTTCATTCATAACCAGGACAGAAGGGGGCTTAAGTACTGTTTGCAATGGCAAATTTCAGCATTCTTGCTTTAAAAATCGCCATCTAAAGATATTGTAAGGAAATTGTTCCTTATACCTACTGGTGATTGATATATTATCACCATTTCGTCATATGGTCATCATTTAGTCCAGGATTCAAAACATTTGCTAACAAATAGCAAATGTCTTTTAAGAAATTATTTGCAGTTTTGCTGGATCACCCAGCTTCATTGATGAAAGTGTATCCCCTCCAGCCTTGGAGCGCTTTAATAAATCAGGACCAATGTTTGGAACACATATTTAAAAAAATGTATAGGTTAATTTGTTCTTTTGTCTTTTTTATGATACATGTGTTTAGTTAGTCTTCATTAACACCTTATATCCTTTGCACTACATAATGGATCCTTAATGACTGTGGCTACGTTTTATGCTTCATTCAGAATGTCTCCTTTTGTAGCCACCCTATTGTCCTGTAAAGAGCTGAGACTACAAGTGGAGCAATAGATTGTGGAAAAATCACTGTCATATACCAGTATAATGGCTGTCATATAAAATCATTAGATGAAAATACCAGTTTCTTAGCTGATATACTGACTCTCAAAAGTTTAATTAAAATTTATGCAGATGGTTATAATTTCTCTATGGTCTTCAATAATGAAAATATATTGGTTAAAAATCAGCAGCAATGGAACACAAACAATTAAAAAAGTGTATTTTATAGAAAAAATAGGACAAATTCTTGTGATGCACTGTGCTTTAGGAACATCACCCAGGCTGGGCTTAGACCTACCTTTAGCATGTGTTGTGTGAAAACTAATCTGTGTTATTTACAGAAGCCTATTGAAAACAAAATGCTGCCAATGCACCCATCATATGTGAATAAAACACAAAACCCTTTTTTTCCTAAAGCATTGCAATGCATGTATGGTATGCACGTTACCTTGCTTTACCATTCCATGTTATGGTATGTATGATATTATGATGTAAATGGGCTCTTAATGTTATTAATAATAATTTAATTTTACTAAAATCTGCATACACCAGAAAACAGGTCCGAGGCTCAAATTTAAAATATACAATCCTCTTCTTCTTTTTTTATAACAATATTAATATGCATAGCAGTATTTAAAACGGAGGGACCAACCTGTTTTGCATTCTCGGCTAACCTCCAAAGACTCCTTTCCTGGCTATGAATTTTCTACCTCGATGTGCCTGTAAATTAGAAAATGTAATGTCTTCACATATGGAAGTTTATTATTAATTTTATAGACACGCTTATTAAAGCTGCATTAAATCCCAGCTATAATATACCAGCCCCATGGTGCAATAATTGCTTTTTGTGTGCTTTGATGCTTTGCATTTGGCTATATTTATGTACAAGATAAATAGGCATTTTTTTTTCCCTCCTTACCTTTTTATGTTTCTGGGCAACTTTCACTTTATGACTGAAAGATCGTCTCTTTGTTACATTGGCGATCTAATCTTTTATTCATTATGTAGCATTAATTACACATTGCTTTGCTTTATTCCGAGCCCAGTATGGCTTTTTATCCCTGACTTGATAAATTGGCTTAAAATACAGGAAACTGAAGATTGTGGAATACATTTCACAAGGCTGGGTATTAAAGTAATTACTTTCTGCTGTGCCTTATTACTGACACTACCGGTGACTGTTCACTGTAAAGGAAGAGTGTTTAGCGTTTTCTGCTTTGAATAGTCCTCATTTGAAGGCTTGGAACAACATTCACATTTTGTAAACTTAAAGAGACCTTGTCACCAACTTAAAGCATTTCTGGTTAAAGCACTGAAAAATCAAATAATATAAATGGTAGCTTGTAGTGTTTCTTCCCTTGCTTAAAAATTGGTCTAATAAAGCAAGAGTCAAATCCCTATCACAGCTCCCTCCATCTTTATACATTTTAGCCCTTTCTTTTTCTAGTTTCTAATTGGAATCTGCCCAGCTCCTTCATCCCTCTCCTCTTCTCCTTTTCTGTAGCTTCTGGGGCAGGACTTCAGGGTGGGCAGCACGGTGGCTCAGTGGTTAGCACTCTGGCCTTTGCAGTTCCAGGTCAGAATCTAATCCTGGCCAGGACACTATCTGCATGGAGTTTGCAGGTTCTCCCTGTGTCTGCCTGGATTTCTTCTGGATACTTCAGGATTCCTCCCACAATTCAAAAAAATCTGGTTAGGTTAGTTTGCTTTCCCCCAAAATAGACTATATATAGACTTTGAGGGAGAGCTAGTGACATGATTAAGAACTTTGTAAAGTGCTGTGCAATATGTCGGTGCTATATAAATACTGGATGATACTATTAATCCTAACGAGTTGAGTGAACTCTAAGATGCTGGGACAGCTGGCATCCAAGATGGCAGCACCTAATCATAGGGCTTTTGGATGTTCACAAGGGTTCCTTTACGGGGCTATATATATATATATATATATATATATATATATAGCTTTTGCCAAGTAAAGGGTACCATATTCCAATAGAGACTATAAAAAATTATTTATATGTATATATATAAATATATATATATGTATATAACTCAGCTCAACAAAAAAAAATTCACTTGCCAAGGATATTTCAATCCTTTTTTTAAGTGAATATGAAGGAAGTGTTTCATCAAACCAGCAGTTCTCCCAAGAAAAGCCAAATGATTTAATACAAGACCTAAGTCAGCCAAAACAAGCATCTGAACTTTTAGCATCCAGGCTAAAAGAAATAAAACTGTCTGGGACCGGAAGTTAAAATAACGGTTTATAGGACAAGAGAGGTGACACTCCAACCATATTTCAGTGAAGAGGGAGACTTTGTGTACTGTTGTAACATCCCTGGACTACTAGCCCGTATGGGAGTACCAGAATACCGAGCGGAAGACTGGCAGCTTTTCATAGACTGTTCTACTAGAAGTTTGAAATCTGTTTTACTGCATAATGGCAACTGCTATGCATCAATTCCAACTGGTTCCTCAACAAACAAAAGAATATGAAAATATCATAATGGTCTTACAAAACGTTTGCTATCATGAACACCAATGGTCCAGATGTGTTGATTTAAAAATGGTGAACTTCCTAGTTGGACAGCAAAGTGGATACACAAAGTACCCATGTTTCATCTGCTTGTGGGATAGTAGAGCAAAGCAGGATCACTGGAAAAAAGTGACATGGCCTCCAAGGGAAAACATGAAAAAAGGTGCAGGGAACATCATTACCGAGCCAATGGTTGACAAAGAAAAAATCATTCCCCCTCCACTACATATAAAGTTGGAATTATTGAAGCAATTTGTTAGAGCTCTGAACAAGGACCGTGATTGCTTCAAATACATTTGCAGAATCTTCCCTGGATTGATTATTGAAAGAATAAAAGCAGGAATCTTTGATGGACCCCAGATTTGGAAACTGATAAATGATTCAAATGTTAAAGTTAATTGACTGATACTGAAGCTTCTGCCTGGCACCGCTATGTCATGGTTGTAAAGAACCTCTTGGGTAACCATAAAGCCCAAAATTATGAAGAACTGGTACAAAACTTGCTCTTAAACTTTAAAAATGTGGGTGCAACTATAAGTATAAAAGTACACTATCTCCATAGCCATTTGCAAAAATTTCCAGAAAACCTTGGTGATTTCAGTGAGGAACAAGGGGAGAGGTTCCATCAAGATATAAAGGTGATGGAAGGAAGGTATCAGAGCAGATGGGATAGACACATGATGGCAGACTACTGCTGGAGTCTTCAACGTGATTGTCCTGATCATCAGTATAAAAGGAAATCATACAGAGTTTTATGACTTCTTTGTGATTAGTTCTGTAAATATACTGAATATAAAATATATTGACATAAGTATTTAAAAAATTTAATTTTGTATACGTAGGCATATCTAGTTTATTTTGCTTAATTTCTATGTTTAATTTGTTTTCCATGAGGTTATTATTGAGGTTATTATTTCAAAAACTAGAGCCAATCTAGCAAAACCAATACCATATTTGGGATCTGTGCATCAAACATAACCTAAAATGACTTTAATCTGCTTGGAAAGAAAATGTTTGTTGACAAGTGTAATTTTTGATGTTTTAAAATGTTTGTGCAAAATTTACTGCATCAACCTTTGCCACTTCCTGTATAGGTAATTCAGAACCAAACACATTGTGGTCCCTTCACATATAGTAATTATTATCATTAGTGTTAAAAAAAAATGTCTTGACTTTCACCCATACTACTTAAGTGAGAGCAAAATCACCATCCTAACAAGTTACCATGGGAAATCATACAAGAAGATACTTCTGCACTGTCAACAATAATTTTGGTATTTAGCATTCCCCTGGATATCATTGGTAGGATGCTGTTTAGTTGCCCCTAGCTAGGGTAAAGTAGGTAAATTTACTACCCATCTTTCCCTACAAGTTTTTTTCAACTTTCATTTGTTTATTTACTTCAACATAAGGAGGTATTGATATAATAAGCAGTCCATACTTTTTTTTCCACAAGGTTCACTTGTATGGCCAAAACTTTACATTTTATGGAAATTCTCAACCTTGTGAATATTGTTACTTGTATGAACACATGGTACATGCAGGAGCACCAAACTCTTTATGATATTAAGCATCAGACACAATCATATATTGCATGCTAGTAAATTTCTGCAGCATAAAGACAGTTTCCCAGAAGTGTACATATTTTATGACAGTAAATTATAGACATAAAATAATAAAATAAATGCTTTGTGTTGGTTAATAATGGACTAATAACTTAAATGTACTCTCTCATTAGTATTCACAAATATTATATTCAATTACATGATAGTTTTAGGTGGATGTTCTGATTCTGAAATTATGTGACAGGTCCCCTTTAAAGATCAGCTCCATGTGTTGCAAGCACCGTGCCTTTGTCTGATAATGAGAATAATATAAACATAATGATTATGTAAGTTTATTTTGCATATACAAATAAATATTACTGATTACAAAACCGTACATGGTTGGCTAATTGCTGGAATGATGAAATAAAATTTCACTGAGAAATAGCTGACAGTTTACAGTAATTAATGCTGCTCTACATCCTATATGATCCCAAATCAAGCAACAAATATAAATTCAGGTGCACTACTTACAAATGGATTTATTCTACCTGCTGCACCCTGGGTGTCCTGATCAAAATGCTACCAAGGTGGGCAAATCAATATGTTGTACTGGAGCTCAGCAAAACCTTGTTGCAAATTTGCTGACATTGACTAAGTTTCTGAAGATGTGTGCTCAGCCATGCTCTTTTATATGAATAAAAAATCATTTTGGATGAATATACCTAAAAAAACGTATTCTGTGTTTGCAGGTCTGTGGCTGGAGTAGACTCAGATCCAGGGATTGTGCACATGGAAATACAAGATTCAGATGGAGGTACTGTGTATTATTTGTATTTCTGGGAAAATATTGTTTTTGTGGCAGGTATTTAAAACCAGACCTGGTTCTAGCAACCATCAGCAATGTTTTATTTTCCAGGACAATTACCCCCAATATTGGAAAACATGCAGGCTGGTATCACAAACTGAACAGGATATGGTGGATAAATAATAAAAATGAAGCATAAACACTTATAATGCTACCACTAGGACAACAAATAAAATTGTACTTTAAATGATTTGTTTTGGCTTCGTCTAACAGAGCATTAGCCCACAGAATTACTTGTTTCCTTTTTCATTCATAGGAGAATGATAAACCGTGGAAAAATTAAGAAGTTGCACTATGTGGCTCCTCTTATACATTACAAACTGTGCAATCTCCTTTAGATCTATTAGCAACTATGTAGTGCAAGTGTACACCTTATTGAATGGAAATTATTAAACTAGACTAGGTCGATCCTATATTATTATTTTTTATTATTAATAAACAGGATTTACATAGCGCCATCATTTTTTGCAGCGCTGTACATTTGCCTAAACTATATACATAGTTTGGGCAAATTTAAAGTTAAATATGCAACAATTGTACGGTCATTTTGTATGGTGCATGGCGACCCTGAGTTTTGATTCCTCTGGTGATCATTTGTGTCCTTCTTTCCTATTTTAGAAATATCAGGGGCTTACAAGGTCCTATCAGTGCAAATCGCTGTTGCAATCAGCCTCTGCATCCTATAGAGATCCTACTAAGTAGATATTACAGACACCAATATCCCTGTTTACAGGTTTACTCAGACAAGACCTTAGCACCTTTATACTTCTGCAAAGATATGGTAAAGGTAACTATGCTGTCAGATTTTTATTGCTGTCTGTGTCCTTATTGGGTCATTTCCCCCCATGTTTAAATATTGTGACACCAGGACATAAAGTGTTGGAAACATGCTGGTACTGGAATACAGCAGTAAAAAAAATTATCACAGATGTTCAATTCTTCCCTATCTTTTCTAAAAATTGTATTTCTCTTGTCTCTGCCCCATTAGAGAGATTTCCTCCTTCCTGCGCCTCTGACCCTCATGTTACCAGGACAGGAAATCTCCCCATTAAGGATTCATACATCAATAATACTGAGATGTCACCTCCTCACATTTCATCCAGGTGAAGGATTATATTCAGCCAATGCTGAAGTGGGTGCATGTAGACAGGGAGTGAAGAAATCAGATTACAAGTAGGGATGAGCATCTGGCATTCTCGAGAAAATTTCCTCGAAGTTCTGATGGGTCTATTTCCAGAGACCATCGGAAATCACTATAGGAGGGTTATCGTGGCTGCATTCATAAATACAGCCCTGGGAATCCTCCTGTTAGTGAGCAATCCCCAGGCACTACAGGCAAGCACTCATTCTGACCTGTAGTGCCCGGGAATCTCTCACTGAGAGGGGGATCTCTCACTGAGAGGAGGATTCTCATGGCTCCATTCATAAATGCAGCCGCAATACTCCTCTCAGAGTGAGTCATGCGGCTTGCGTTTATGAATGAACGCGGCCGTGGGAAATATCAGAGGATTTTTCCCACGCTGCATTGATTCATGAGCAGCCAGCTGTGAGACTCACACTGTGTTTCTGGATAGAGAAACTCTATTGCTGCAACAGCAATCAGGGGAGCGGAGCAGCTCCGCTCCCCTGATTGCTGTTGCCACCCTGTAGTATGTGTTCCTGGATGCAGTTTCTCTATCCGGGAACACAGGAATCCTGTGTTCCTGGATTGAGAAAATCTATCCAAGAACACATACAACTATTAAAGAGCAGCAAGAGCAATCAGGGGAGCAGAGCTAACAGCTCCCCTGATTGGTCTTGCAGGTCCCAAAAATTTTCACGTTCCCGAATTTAAAAAGTCTATTCTCGCCTACAAGTTTGGTAAGCCAGAACTGCCTAATTAGCGGCGGGACTGAATTTAATAAATTCCCTCGCTCATCCCTAATTACAAGTTCTGACATGATACAAAAGAATATAAAACTTAAAAGAGTATTTAAAAAAATTACATTTGTGTATGATTTGACAAAATAAATGTTCTGATTTAGATCTGCTTTAAGCCATCAATAAAATAAAATCACTAAGACAAAAAGTACCTAATATGCTTATACCACTTCTGTAATGCAAGGTTTGTATTTTGCATTTTGAAGGAAAAATTTACTGATCTGACTTATCCAGGGTTTGCTTGCGTCGTGCAGTTTGTGATCTTTAATGATTGCATAAATGCATTGCAGCACAGAGTTCATCCTAGGACTGGGCACATTAAACTAAAAAGGTTTTTACAATAGATGTCTTCATTATTCCAAGTCCCTCTCTGCAGTCTCAATGCAATCTTTAGAAATAAAGCACTGTTTATACTTGCCTGTAGTGAGATAGAATAATAGAAAAGGCAGAGGTTATTTTTGCAAAATTGCTTGGTAACCCTAGATAACCCTAAATATATGAAAATTAATAATGTGTTTTAAACATTTTGTTATCCTTTAAAAGTCTTTAAAATCTTTACCAATTCCACTGTTACACTGGGTTGTGACTGTGAATATATTATACTGATACCAATACTTTCTATAATCTGGGTAAATATATACAATATGCTGAAAGTACAAATTGCCATGAACACATGGATAAACTGAAAAGGAAACACTGCCTGAACAATTACTGTTAACAATAATTCTCCAGGTAACCACAGGAGAATAAATTGTATTTAGAATAACAAATTCTTTATTATTCATAGTTCATTCTGTTGTAAACACTTGTCAATAATGTCACCTTTCTGTGCACCCTTCCACTATTTTTTATAACCAACTATGTTACAAAATTGGCATTGATTTTACAATTACAGCTTGGCATACAATTTTAACAGTGTCCAAACTTCTTATTACTTCTAAAGTTACCCTACCCCACTTTCTCAAAATAATGTGAACTTTGAAAAACAGTTTCCTATATTCCGTAGTACAATAAAGCAACTGGGAACAGCCAATATTGCATGATTAAGTCATATCCTGTTCACAGAAGAGAGCTACTTATGTCCATAAAAAGCTATCTATTATTGTGGATTTTGATTTGCCATTGGCAGTCATCCTGGTTTGTTTGCACTGCAATTATGAGCTTATCTTCTTCTATGTACATCAAATAACGTAGGTACAGCACTGGTTGGCCACTTTAACCTCCATAATAAAGTCTAATAAGTTAAAACCCTTTCAGATACTTAATGCATTTTTTTTACAAAAAAGGCATAATACAAAATATTGTGTTCAACTAGTAACTATGGCAGGCAACACTAAGGGAACAGGGGTGTTTTTTTTACTATAGGTCGGTTTTCAGGACAGTTTTTTAGTGTGGATTTGACTCATTTTGATTGCATTGGCCTCCTATATTTTTTAGAAAAGTGATTTTCCTGTAGTAATTTTAATTGCTACCCAATCCACAGATTGGTGATAATATCTAATGACTAAGCTCCCAAGTTATTTATTTATTCCACTTGCTCCTCTAGGAAGATATTTAGACAGCATTAAGTCTTAATCGCTACAGTCCTACAAATAAAACCACTTCCAACAACATATTGGAATCTTCAAAAAGTATTAAACCATTAATCAACTAATTTTTTTTAAAAATTAGAAAAAGTTTCATGCCAGATTCAGATTCAAAATTAGCTTTTTTTTTATTCAGATTTCATGCCAGATTCAGATTCAAAATTAGCAAAATACAAAAATTACAAAACACGTAAATGGGCCTCCCTTAAAGGACAAATATCATCAAGGATCATCTATATCTTTTTACAGAAAAATACAAGTAAACCACCTAAAAACACAATACATAACCGATATTAGCTATCTAGTAAACTTACATGGAGTTCTATTCTGGTGTGAGCCAAACCACAATGAACACATCTATCTGAATAGCATCATATATAATAAACAGACAAGGGAAATAATGTAAAGGGGCAATGCGGTAATATGAAAATAAAATCTATGCTGGCTGTGATTGTACTCCGCCATATCACTAAAAACTAAATCAGGTAACAGTGGTGCCCTACCAGGTCATCTCTTGCATTGAACATCCAAAGCATGGAAGACCTTCCCCAGACCAGGCAGCTTCTTCAGGAGAAGTTTTTGGATCAGCTTTGTAACTTGGTTACAAATCTCAATGATGCTGGTTCCGATGTGTTGTATCAGTTTATCAGAGTGTATCAGAGTATATAATATGTATATAATAATTTAAAATACTATTTAAACAATACGTTGCACTACTATAGTGTTGGTGAATCCAATGCTTGGTATGCAGAATAAAGTTTTCTTTCCATGTTATTTGTCGATATTACAGTCCTAATTATGATCAATTTAAATCAATCCCTATGATTGACTAAACCTATATGATTTACCTATCACTTGTTCTGTTACAATCACTTTCAGCATTTATATCTAAGTGTAATATTGACTCAGTCACAAAAGTGGTTTTAATTTCGGTACAGTAGTTACGGTGTCAATGCAAAAAAATGAAACAAATTTCTTGCTTGATCAAATTTTGATTGACACTAACCAAAAATAATTTAGAACTGTAAACGCAGGTATGATCATTTTAATTGATGGTTAAGGTTGAGAATAATTAGTTTAATGAGAATAGGAGGGGAATTTATTGCAGTCAAGACTTTCAGATTCAGGAAGAGAATGCCAATGGTAATAGTCATCATAAAATATTTTTTTTTTGGGTGGGGGGCAAGTGAAGCTTCTTACTTTGTCTTTGATCTACCTTAAACTGCTATTTATTATCAATATTCTGGTGGCAACAATCCTGAGCCCTTCTGCAAGCTTAGTTGGATGGCTTCCCACCTACTGCAAGTTTGATTTCAGCTGCTTGCTCAGAATAATGACACACAGGGTCTGATTTATTAAACCTCTCCAAGGGGAGGATACACTTTCACCAGTGAAGCTGGATTCAGCAAATCTAGAATGAAGTTCTAGAACGTCACTTGCTATTTGTAAGCAAATGTTTTTAATCCTTGAACAGATCCAATACAGGTTTGCCGGATAAACCAGGTTCACTGATGAAAGTGTATCCTCTCCAGCCTTGGAGAGCTTTAATAAATCTGGGTTATAGAAAGAAATCAATTAGCTGGTGTTGAAATAATGATAACGTAAGATATAAATGAGATATATTTGTATATTTCTGATTATTGTCCCCCTGTCATTTATTGGTGAACCTGTATTATTTCTGAACTGCATCTTCTACAAACCATACGTGCTCACATGTGTTCTGTGATTTGTAGCTAGCCAGATTTTATTTATTACAGGTTAGCAGGAACCTCCTGAGACTGCGAGAGATACAACACACTTTTATCTGGATACATTTGTCTCGCAGTGGTTGTCGACTGGCTCGGCACACCGCTCCATACCTTAACTGCAAATAAAAGTGGTCAATATTTATATTGTGCCAAGCGCTGTTCCTCCCTCCAACTGCCTCTTTGAGATACTTAATGTTTCCACTATTGATTTTGCTCCGCAGGTTATCGATACGTGACATGCCAGATTCAAAACTGCTCTGACAAAATACGAACATTCCCGTTCAATGGGTACATTGATCGCAATTCTTTAACTGTACAAGATGATTACATCTTTCTTAGGGTAAGTGGCATAACATTAATATCGCTTTGAGCACTTGAATTATGGGGTATTAAATAACATAAGTGGAGCTCTAAGGGAATTTCAGTTCAGCACAAGTTTCTTAGCCGTATAAAGGTCATATTGATGGAACCATGTAACATAGCCATTATGTCTCTACTCTAAAATCAGCGTATATTGTAATGGCAGCAATCGTACATTGAATCTATGGGCTTATTCTTTGCTACCTTCACATCATTTTCTTAAATTGTGTTTTTTTAATTTGGAATAGCTGTATCTGTGTACATTTTTATTATCATAATTAACATCTTACATTGTTTAATTAGAAACCTGCAAAATGCTTTTGTGTCCTATATGTGGACAGATACCGAACCATACTTTGCAATAATTATTTAAGTCATTGTATAGGGTGCTAGTAATTGGGTAGGTTGGAATATCTGATCTGATTGCCCGCACATCTCTGTTGTCCAGAGTAGAGCAGTAATAACCTCATAGGCAACATGTGCTGCAAAAATTTATATAGGTGGAATTGAAAAAAATCTAAAGACAAAGGAAACACCCTGGCAATGCTAAATGTTACTCGAGTTCCATTACCCTGGATTTGTACTTAAATAGAATTAAAAAATGTAGTAATTGGATGAAAGGATTAGCAAAGTATAACGACTTTGGTGGTTAAAGGTTTACACTTGCTACTTGCATGCTCGAATTTGTGCCACTTGAGAACTAACGTCTGCACATTTGAAAGCTGGCGGCAGTGGTGGAGGAGATTAATTCAACCTCAAAATATGGTGCAGGTTCTATTTTACTTCTTTTCTTGCTTGCCTGACTTCCTCACAACAATGTGTTTTGCAGCCCTCTATACCTTATATTCTCCAATGTGAATGCAGAGCAAAAACACAGAAAAATGGAAGATAAAAATATCTTGAGACCCAACCTAAAATTATTCACCTAATTGCTTCACATTGTTTACAGCTACAATGGTCATTGAGGGTTTAATTTAAAGCTCAATTGCTCTCTAAAAATGTGGAATTTTTTTTATTTTTGGTACTTTAGCCACAGGGGAAAGGAAATCATTTTGCTTTTTTTTTTAATTATTTTATGGTTCTGTATACTGTCTACTGTATACTTTCATAGTATTTTGCTGTCTAGTAGGTAGATAGATAAATCACCATTGACCGGCTCTGGTATCTTATATGCCTGGGATTGATTTATTGGAAACACAATTATAATTAGAAAACGGGTACCTATACCATTTATATGAATAAGAGAAGATCAAGTAGGAATTGGTATTGTTTTTCAAATGAGAGAAAATTATTATTATTAGATGTGTGTACAAGCAAATCTATTCATATACAGTGAAACCACTATATAGAAAAGGTATGACAATGCTTCCCATATCCAGAAACATGAGGGATGACAATGATACACATCACTGAGCTATTGTTATTAAAGTGTAACAACATCTATCCACAAACCAAGCCCAGCCAGTCCCTCAATGTGGCTTTTCTCTTCATTCAGTGGCTAGCCGTTCTGTCCAAAGTCACCATCTTTTTTTTCCGGGTTCTTCCTCAAGTCACCTGACCTCACACACCACAGGAACGAGATTGAAATACTTTTCTTTCTCAAAATGTAAAAATAACGAGTGCCGACCTCACTGTGCATGCATTAGATCGAGCACTTTTTTTTACATTAAAGGAAAGCCCCCTGATGGTGCATGCCCAATATCAATATGACTTCTCAGACTTGATACGTACTGTATCTTTCGGCTGATTGAGCCTCATTATTTTTATTGTGTACAGTGGAAGAAATAAGGAACTCCATAGGTAAATTCAGACCAGGAATAAGCAATGGAATATTCCTACCTAATAGATTTACAGCTATTGTATGCTGGATATGGCAAATGTGCATCGCTATCTCTTATGCCATGCAAGGGCTTGATTTATAAGTATGCCTAAGCAACATGCTACCATGTCAGAGACATAGAGGGTATGATAATACAATGTTTAGTGATAAGTTGTATTCTGTGACAGAGATAACAAAACTACCAAAGCAGCTGTGACCGTATAAAATGCACATTGCAGCAGACTATACTACTTTTGGTTCATTGCAGTGGTAAAAGATATTTTCACCTTTATATTGTAATCAAACTGTCCCATTATTATAGGAAATCTTGACCATACTTAAATCATTCATATGGTGCTGGACATTTGCCCATAGCTTTATAGGTTACACAGATAAATCAAATCTTGTTATCAAAAAAGCTTCACAATCTAATCATACATCTCCAGCTTTCCTGCTGTAAATCTAGCCCATGACATTGGCGCTGGCCACCATTCTGCCTTACCTGAAATGACTAGCCGATTCCAATCACGATCAGGTTTCTTGATGATTAGCACTCTTGCCTTGGAGCACTAGGGTTCCAGTATTAATATTAATAAACATTAATTATATATTATGGGCAGCACAGTGGCTCAGAGGTTAGCACTCTGGGCTTTGCAGTGCTAGGTCGTATCTCGGCCAGGACACTATCTGCATGGAGTTTGTATGTTCTTCCGTGTTTGTGTGGGTTTCCTCTGGGTACTCCAGTTTCCTTCCACATTCCAAAAAACATGCAGTAAGGTTATTGGCTTCCCAAAATTGACCTTAGACTGTATTAAAAACAGTTGACTGAGGTAGGACATTAGATTGTGAGCCCCTTTAAGGAACAGCTAGTGACATGACTATGAACTTAATATGCTCTGTAATATGTCGGCCATATATAAATATAAGTCAATATATATACTATATTAAATTTGCATGGAGATTATATGTGGGAGGTACCAACATACTAGTGGGTTATTGGCTTCACCCAAATTTAGCCCTAGACTATGTAATACATATATATATATAATAGATATGGTGTTAAACTTCCATTTACCAAATATATTAGATAGCAATAAATATTGTGGATGTATAATACAGTTTTAATTCCTTTCGGGTTAAGGATCAATCTTCCAATGCATATTTTATGATTGTCTGCTTCTAGACTGGAGGTCATACTGGGTTCTTATAAGGTTACCTAAACTCTCTCTTCAGTTTCAATCAAAGATGGCTTTTGCATGAAATAAAAATCATTACCTACTGAGATCAATAAGCATCTTACTTAAGTTAATCACGTTTTGCGGTTCAGCTATCCTCACTCTGCCTCCTTTATAACAAAACTATCATCTTAGCAAGCTCCATAATTGACTAAAACGGTTTAGATAGAGTTAGCAGCAGGCCTTACTACCCCTGGGGATTATATTTGTTTTACCAGCTCTGGCTGAATTACAAAATGCTTTGTTTACTTAATACCTTTCATCTATATGCACATTTATGTGAATACCAAGAACACAGTCCTAATACTGTACCCATAAAATAATAAATTGTACTTCCTTTGATAGGGTTACTGATAATCCAAGCATCCTAATCCTACTTTAGTTGTTTCTTTCCATGGAATCCTGCAGGGAAGAGGAATTAAAAAAAAATATACAAGGCGCATTTACAATGTAGCACAAATAAAATACTTATATAGTATTACAAGACATTTATGCTCATTCATGTGGCATTTTTACTTTAAACCCAAATCCAGCCAACATGTTCTTTATTTTGGCACTGGACAGAGACCGCTCCCTCCCTCATCTTTCTATAGGTAATGTAATGAGAAAGAATTTACCTTCATGTCACACTGTGACCAGAAATGGCAGAAAGTATGTATTTAATCCAAAAATAAGTCTTTATTCCAGATCAGCTATCATATAGGGTTGTCTGTGTGTAGAGCATGGATAAGTGCAGGATTTAGATATATATATAGATATATATATTTTGGATAAACACAGTCTAAAGTTTTATTGATTTAATGTTTAATATTTATTAATGTAATGGTAAAGTGGTCTAAGTACACTACTGACGCTTTTTGAGCACAAACAGTATATGGTTTATCCACCAATTCTCCATCATATTTGTCTGCCATGTTTTATGTCTTGATGGAGGTATATTCGCCACAGTAAAATATTATTGGTAATTCATTTCAATTATTACCCCCAAAGGATGCTTTGCATGTCTTAAAAGGTACAGACACCTTCTGGGAGAGTCAAATCTATGTATGTATCTGAATGCCAGCACCTTCTACTTTACAAATGGCCAACTATGTTAAGGGAGGCTTTATAAAGTGACTGTGTACATTTAAAATGATCAGTTATTATATAATATTTTTATATATATATATATATATATATATATATACACATATATTATAGCCATAAATAAAACCAAGCACTAAGGATAAGCAAATCTGCTTGAGTGTGATTTCACAACTTTTTACAAATTTGAAATGTTTTTGGCATACCCAAATAGATTCAAGTTTAAGTAGAATAGGTATTTAGTTAAGCAAGCTATTGTTAAACAAAGGGCATGGAAAAACAGGCTTTGCTTTTGAGGGGCATTTACAAATGCGTAAACTGTAAGCGCTTTCCAACAGGTCCAGCAATATGGCTGCCTATCCTTTTAGAATGCTGAGTTATTTAATTCCTTTTCCTTTTAATTCCTTTTAATTTTGAATTTGTGACCCATCTTACCAGGGGCAAAAGCTGTGCTCATAAGGTTGTTCCTTATTTCTGGCAGTGAAGCTGCAAAGTTTTCAGCCAAGATTAGTAAAATTTGCAAACCTCAGGGATTTTCAGCACCCATGGTAGCAGTGAACCCAAACCTAATCCATATCCAGCACTCACAAATGGAAATAATCAATTATGTTTCAGTAGCCATATAATCCAGGCTCCATAGCCTTTTCAAGCATTTGTAATACTTTAACTTCATTTTTAATGTGTACTCTAGAAGCCTTGTGTTGAGTAAGTAAATATTCTGCTTTCCCTGTCAATAAGTAAGCAGCAACCTCCAAAAATGTCAAAATATAGCAAAGATTCTGTTTGTCCCATAAATCTGTTTAATTTAATTAAGTTTCAGGAAGGCGCCCATCCACTTTCCTGGTACCTCTCGATTCACTGGCTTCTGTCAGAATAACGAATTTAAATCAAAAGTGTTACCTGCAGCAGATAAGAGTAATTCATTTTGTTTGATGGCTGCGCCACCGATACGAGGCTGGACAGTGATGGATGGTTTAAATGGCTGCTTACTTTATAGAGTGCACAATGTGAAGATATGATGCAGCTATGAGTGATTTATGAAAGCAGAAGGAAAACACAGCTTATGTTGTTAGTTGAAAATTTACAGTAACCAGGCACTATAAGCACTTAACCCTTTCAGGGTCAGCACAATGCAACTCTTTGTAGAAATCTGGCCGTGTAGTGCTGAAATGTTATACCCAACAGAGTGACCATTTTAATAGCAGAGCTTGAAAGCCATAGCTCTAAGTAATTCTTTTCTGAATCAGTCCATCAGGGTATTGGTCACAGGGGTTGTTTTTGTAGGTTTCTTCTAGTTTGGTTCCACAATCGCAATGCGTAGAGGTAGGACAACTAGTTTTCACTCAGATTGGCCCCCAATGTATGAGTGCGGTAGGGACAAAGCCCCTTAGGAAGGTCCACATATTCTTCCTTTTTTGCTAAGGATTCTGTGGGTAATCACAAACACTAAACTGTAGATTTCAATCTTATGCTCTGGTCAATATAAACTTATGCTCTGGTCAATATAAAGGTGTCTTATGGCTGTTTCACCCCCCTCATGTGAGCCACAGCAGCAGATCATGGCACAGTCTGAAAGGGCCCTTAGTCTTCCCCTTGGTTTTTTCACCTATTTTACAATAAAGTAAACACATCAAAGGCAGTGAAGCTGTAGAAAATCTGAATCCAGCCAGTAAAAATACATTTTCAGCACCATTAACTTAGTTTTAGGGATAAAATCCAGGCATTCAGAGATGCCTACTCAGATCTTCAAATATCTTCTGGAGTGTCCAGTATCTTCTAAATCCAAGACATTCTAAGATGGAAATCCTGATATATTCTTAAGATGTCAACAGCTTATCCTACTTCTGTATCCTGTTCCTCCCTGCTGGCTACCCAAGTATTGGATCATCAGGTAGGCATGGGAGGTACAAATCCTGACATCATCAGGAAATGCCATAATATGCATATTTACAGGCATTCCAGCCCCTGCTTGCCATATAATAAAAAGTCAATTCATTATATTTCTGTAGCTGAAACTAGTATGCTTTGGATAGATCAGGAAGAGCTAGAGTCTTTGTCAGCTGCCCTTATTGAGGGCTTTCCCTCCATTCTCTCTCATCAGCACAAGAAACATTTCCAATAGGGACACATATAACACAAACAACACAATTTAAGCAGATATAGAACATTTTGAAACATTTGCCTGTTGTATATTGTCCTGTTTATACAATTGGTAAACCTTGATAAGAATATTTTAGCCTTACATGCTGTTTCCAAGCTAAAATAAAACGTTGGCTAGAGATCCACTTTAAAATTCTTATAGATGTAAACAGCCCATCCTCATTTAAACTACTTGAAACAGAATTCTAGAATAAACTGCCTCACTTTAAATGGTGCCAAAATCTATGTGCACCGTAGGAAGGGAACTAGTAAGTATGTATCTGAAATAGTGCTTGGGACATCATTTCCCCCAAAGGAGTGTTATAAACATTCCACCACTCACAAATCGATTGAAATTAGACTGGTATATAAACTGGTATTATCATGATTTTTTACATACCTGTACAATAAAAACAAAAACTTTGCTATAATTGTTCTAAACCACTACACTTTGGTCTTTTGCAGACAACTACAGGAAACCAGACCAAGTATTATGTGTCATACCGCCGGAATGACTTTGTGCAGATGAAACTACCAAAGTATGCTCTTCCAAAGGTAAGCCAATCAATTGTATCAGGGTACTCAAATCCTGATTCACTACAATGGAGTAGAATCCATCCTCAAAACCCTGAAAAATATTGTCTATTCCCATCTCCAATACACTAACTGATAGACAGCTTCGTGTGCATAAAGCTACAATGGGGATGCTCAATACATAATTGGATTCAATCATGTATATGACCATTTTTAGGTACAACTCTAATGTAGCAAAATAACTAAACTAACAGGTGGTTGGTATGTGCCAGGTGCAACTTGTGCTATTACAGTAAGAAATAATTTACTACTGATAGAGCATCCTGAAGTTTAAATGAAAACATACATTTTTTTAAAGTAAGAAATATCCCCAGGTTACAGAGCCCAGGCATGTTGATAAGTCATATAAAACCAACTGTTGCAATTTGGAAAGTGCTTTGATCATATCCTCTCCATACTGTATACCCTGGAAGTCAGAATCTCACCATTTTTCTGCTTATTAAAGGTGGACAGCAGTATTCCTAAAGAAAATTACAATTGCAGCATACGGGGAATGGGAATGTGGAATGTTCCTCCATATTCAAAAATAACAATATATATCCAGGGTACTTGATACTAATTTGAAATTGGGGGGGAGAAATCGGTAAGTAAAAGCGTCTCTGCAATAAAGTGAACCTCTTACTGGGCCCAGTATATTAGACAGAATGTACAAGGCCAAGGGCTCTCCATATTTTAGATTGCTATAAAGATCAATGTGCTTTTGATTCTCTTTATCTTTTTTGGACATAGCCATTGTCTTGTTAAAATAGAGTGCCTGTGGCATTATACTTTTTGTAAGATATATGTGAGAGGTGTATGTTTCTCTATATCGGAGGATGAACATCCTGTATCTTTACCTCATTAAAGTATAACCTGTGCCCTTAAGGTGTTCATTATTCTTCTTTTCATCTTTGCCCAATATGGAAAATTTCAGCTATATAAAAATTGTAAAAAGTTGTGAGTTTATTTTAACGCAACCCATTTATCTGAGTAATACATGATAAAAAAAAAGTCACAACACACGAATGTGATTTTTTTTTGCATACATTAGATCTTCAAACAATGCCTACAGTTAAAGGTGATTTACTTGAAAATGACAAATATGATTGATGTGATATATTCATTGTCATATTATAAAATTAACAAAAATGCAGATTTGTCATGTCAAAAAATAAATATGCTGCTATATTTTCCACCACTTCAAATCATGAAATGAGCATTACGTGTTCCCAATTAGATGCCAAATATAGGAAAATCCTTAGGGAGCAGAGGTCTTAACTAATCCCTAAATATCTGGGGTTTCAGAAAGAACATGGTAACAGTAACCATACTTGGCACAGAACCCCATACCAACTGTGAAATATCATGCTTTAGGGTTGTTTCTGCTTCATTGTCTGGGCAGTTATCAGTCATCAAAGCAACTATGAATTCTGTATTTGTATTAAAGTTTGCATAATGAGAATATGTGGCCAAAAGATGAATTTGAAGCAAAAGTGGATCTGTTAAAACAATTTTAATCCAGGGCATATTAGCAAACCAATAAAATGGCTCATAAAGAAGAAATATCTTCAGGCGGGTAACACCTTGCTAGGTTCTTGGTCACTTGCATTACACCACTGGTTCTTAATGAAACAGCATTTGCAGATTTGACAGTATGTGTCAGTGAGCCATACCTAACTGCTCCCTGCCTCCCCTATTCATTCTCTATGGGGGTACCACAGGTAGATGGTACATGTAGCATCTTCCCGAAGGCAGTGGTTAATTAGCATGAGGCATTGGAACTGCACATTATCACCAATCTGAGTTTGGTCTAACAATTGATGGAACCAGCTGAGGTCCTGTCAATGAAAAGGGACACAACAGTGGGTGCTGTGCCAGAACCTTGACACCAAGTATGTCCCCAAAGGCAGTTTGGTTTCAGGTTGTGATAAAGGTACCACAAGGCACTCTGAGTTGCCTTCAGTTGTTAAGTAAAATTGGAAGGAATTGACAGGCTCCTTTTTACATTCAAGTTATGTGGGCTTGATGTTTCTTTTTCATTTGTATGCTTCAAGCTTTACCTGCACTGAAGGATAACATTGCTTTTCAGCAGTTGAAAGCACATTCCTCTAATGAAGGGATGATGAGGATCCTTTTGTATTCTGTAGAGATACTGGTGTAGATCTGGTACACTGAAAGTCAGTACCAGGATATTAAAGCACAAGTTGCAGCAAATGTTTAGGGCAAACAATGGGCTTTGGACTTAAATTGTGGTTTAGAATTTGGAGTTAAAAATGATTAGTTCATGGAATTGTGTTGTAAATAAAGGAAAGGTATAGCATCATCTGTCTACATGTCCTCTGTCATTTTCCAATCAGAAGGTTGTAAATAGACAGAGAACACAATTGTAATAATTACCTGTAAATGGTGTCTTCCACCTGAATGTGCTGTGTGAAGGATCTATATACATTTGCGTACTGGATGGACAGATAGACATATTTTTAAAACAGTTGTTTGACTGGACCATACTTGCTATATATACTCAAGTATAAACAACGTTTTTTTTTTTACTTGAAAATGCCATTAGAAAAAGAATCTTGGTTTATACTCTGACCAATAGATGGAGCTGTGTACTCGTGTAAAGTGTATAACAATCTCTTGTCCTCTGAGTATGTAACATTTACATGAGGACACAGTGTCATCTACTGGTGACCAACAATAATGCACAAAGCATATTTAGGAGCAAGTGATCCATCATAACCATGTCAAAAGTACAAATTACAGCAACCTGAAAAAAATGGAAAAATATACACACCGTATGTATGTATATACACAGACTCTGTATAAATAATTTTTTGCCCCATTTAATTTAATGTTTTAAAAAGAATGAGGTACTCTCTTCATGGGTCAATGACTTTCTGCATCAGCCCACAGACAAATGTATCAATAGCCAAAAATTAAATAAATGAATTGCACCAGATTTTATAATTAAAGATCCAGAAATACAATTGCTGGAAGTTAGCAGTTAATGTGACTTTACTTGATGAATACTGCTAGCAAATGTGGTATAAATGGGATAAAGAAGTGTGGGTGTCCATTGGTGTTCTTTTCTTGTAATTGACTTGAGTTTGCAATTCACCTAAAATGCTGGTTATCAAAATTTTACTAACTTTTATTGGGCAATGCCCATGGTAATTCAGAGACTACATTTGACCTGCTTTGCACTGTTCTGCATTTCTTGCTGGACAGCTGTGGTGAGTTGCTGTTCCTGCCAGGAGCAGACTCAATAGTAAAGGACTTGTGGGTGGAAGAAAGCTGTCAATCCAGATCCAGGGACATGTTGTGCGTTTTGCTGGTCATTGCGGGTGCTCTGGGGAACATGCAAGCGGGCTTTGGAGGAATCTGATGCCAGTCAGGATGCTACTGAGCGCTGCTGAAGAATTGGAGAGTCATGGAGCCGGTCATCAGCCACACTTACACATGTGCACCATTCTGTATTTCTTTGAACCCAGCATGTCCTATTCTGGTGCATTTGAACTGCAGATGAAGCAGGTTAAATGCATCATGAGTCATTTGTTGTTTGCCCATTGATCTGTTTGAATGGAAACTCAATGTTTAAAAATAATGCCTACTGGGAAAATCATTGGGAAATTCAAACTTCACTTTGCTATAAATGTGTCCTTTAATCTTTTCCAGGATATTCCTTACTGTTTTTTTTATATTCCTCTCTAAACCCAACATTTTGGACTTGCAGTATGAAGGAAATACCCTGTTTCCCCAATTATAAGGCACTCTCTTATATTTTTTGAAATGCCAAAATATGCCCTGGGTCTCCCTTCTGATCACTTACCCGTAATTAAGTGCAGGGATCTCCGTTAGGGCAGGGATCAGCAGCTTGCTTCCTTGTTCAGAATCGCGGGGGCACGTGTGCAGGCTTTTTACTTTCAGTTTGGCTCAGGAATAGAAACGCCCTGCAGCCAGCATAAAGGACACACATGCAGGATCAGATATCTGGAGCTGTCTTATAAACGGGTGAGTGTCTTATTTTAATTATTTTTTTAAAAATCGGGTGTGGCTTACTTAATGGGGATGTCCTAAAATCGGGGAAACACGGTACCTCCACCCCCATCACCGCCATGCAATGACCTTCTGAGCTAAGGGGCAAGACATACTGGACAGATTTTTGTATTTGGACACATTCACAAACTGGACAAAGAAGGGGTTCGGCATTGTGCACTTTATCACATGTCTATAATTAGACTACACGTGCCGGCCTTTACTTGTTTAATTATGGACAAGGATAAAATGGCTAAGAACACATAGAAATAGCAAGTCATTCATCACCGCTGGATTTATCTAGCTCTCCCAGTGACATCAATTGTTCAGTATTATATAGAAATACTCATTTTCAGTACAATTCCCTGCTAGATAATAAGAACTTCTCCGCTGTACCTTGCCATAGAAATCATTCTCTTATTAGGCTGATCTTTGATAATATCTCCCATTCTATAATGACAGGTGCCTTCCAAATTGTACCATAAGACATTAATTAAATAATAATAATAATGTATTCGCTATATGTGGCTCAAAAACTGATTTTCTACTTTTCCTAATGTGCACATAGCTTTTAGAATAGAAGCTTTATCCAAGAATAAAAGCACTACAACTGACACTAAAAGCTGAATTTTAGCTCTAGTTAATGTTATGCTATTTGTGAGAATGGCAGTTCTAAAATGACGTTGTTTCTGCATGAAATGTTGTAACATGTGGCAGAGTCTTTCCTATTCAGGATGCTTGGAATATTTAGCAATTCAAACTCAAAAAATAGTGACATGTTTTCTTAAAAAAATCATCACCCTTTCCAAATTTTCCCTATTATCTGTTATCCTGCTACTTATCTTCACCTTTGTTCTCTGCTGATCCATTTCTCTGTCCCTGGTCCTAGTAAATGCCAACATAATCCAACATAGAGTTTACCAATGGTTTGCACTCCCTTGGTCTGATGGTGAAATGTAGTGGCAGGGAAGGGCAAAAAAGATAAAAATCTGTGTAGGGGGTTGGAGAAAATTGTATTAGTATTTCAGTAACAAGTAAAATGAACACATACACCCATCCACCTGCCGAATTTTTTGTAGGTCCCCCTTGTGCCATCAAAACAGTTCTGACCCATTGAGGATGATGGACTCTACAGGATGTCTAAATATGTGTTTTGGTTTCAAGCACCAAGATATTAGCTGAGGGTCATTTAGGTACACTGCTTCTGCCTTTTTACCTTAACAGGGTACACTCATCTGGCTCTCCCCATGAAATGAAAGAAATGTGATTTATTAGATTAAGGTCCATTGCTCCATGGTCCATATCTGATGATCATATGCCTATTGCAGGTACATTTGGAGGTGAACAGGGTTAAGTTTGGGCTGGTCAATGCAGTGTGTTTTGTGACACCATTCTCTCATGGTCAGCATTAAGTTTTTCTGCAAATTGTGCTACAGTAGTCTTCTTTGAGATCAGACAGGCTTCCCCTAACCAACATACATTGGTGATTCTTGGTCACCCATGACCCAATTCACTAACAAGAACTCTTTCCTTGGACCATTTTTGGTAGGTTCCAACCACTTCATATCAGCAATACCCCAAAAGATCTGCCAATTTGGGGATACTTTACCCCTGTAGACAAGACCACATGCCCTGACCCTTCTCAAAGTTTCCGGGATCCATCAGCATGTCCATTTTTCCTGTTGTAACCACATAGGATCTGATTTAATAAAACTGTCCAAGACTGGAGAAGACACACCTTTATCCATGTTTGGCCTGATAACAGCATGCAATGCTTCTTCTAAGTTTTTCTTAAGACAGCAGCACTTTTTCTAACTTAGTAAGGAGCTTTTTATCACCACCAGTGTTTCTCTACCAGATTTCTGTGAAATTAGTAACCTAATATTAATAAGATCATTTTTGCATAAGATATTCACATTGGGCACAAGGTAAATTTAAAAGCCATATCTTGTTTCAGAAAAACAGATGCTTCTTGGTACGCATGAGAATAACTAAATGAAGTACTTTGCTAATCTGACATTGCTATCACTGTATATTTGATAACTAAATGAAGTGAATGATGCTACATTTCATTAGGATAAAAACATTCCTTTTAATTTTATTTATATTTCCATAGCGCCTGCCAAGCGCCTAATGACCACTTTTCACTTGTGTGAATTTTGATTAGGTAAACACATGAAGAACAAGTGGGCGGCCATGCAATAGGCAAAGTGTAATATATCACTAGAAAGTTATACCGCGTGCATGGCCATCACGGCTTTATTAGCAATGTTAATTACTTCTTCCAGGCATGCCGAATATACATCCAAAGTATTAGACTCAACACTTCATATGTATAAACGGCTTGCAAAATATTTAATGATACAGCCTTCTGTTACTCTTTCTATTTCCATTGTAGTTTGCTTCTTATTTCAGGATCAAGACAGCTTATAAATATTATAAACAAAAATGTTTAAACTTTATGAATAAGAAAGTATAGCACTAGGAAAAGTTACTCATGATTTAAAGCATATGTGTAAAACAACCCCCGCAAGTATCTTAGAGGTGTTAAAAGTGTGTTTTCAGAGCAAACTTTTTTAATCAGGCCCCATGCACCAATAACTCACTAACCAAAAAAAACAAAAAACAAAACATGAAATCCGTGGTCTCGTGAAGTTTTAGCCCGGTCCTTCAACTTCATCATTTTACTTTCTGGTTGGGTCCTTTCTTGGCTGTCTACATCACTCTTTGCCAGACATGAACAGCCCCTTTTAGCTTTCTGTGGTAAGATCCTTTTCTAGGAGGGTCAGAAGATGGGACCAGAAGGAGACAGATAGGGAGCAACCAGTGCGGGTGCCATTGCAGAGATAGTGGTCATTTAATTTGGGAAGTCGCAGGTACTTGGATGGCATAATTAAATGGGTGGCAGATGTAAATGGGTGAATGATCTATGATTATTACAATTAAACCAGTAAAATTGGACAAAGCCAAACAGGAAAAGACAGTGACCAACCAGCCCAGATACCATTGCAGAGGTGGAAACACGGTCCCCTAACACTGAACGGTTTGTTGGCTTCTCGGACTTTAGGTGACCCTGAAGCTGAGGCAGAATCTGCTTTACTGTGACTATTAGAACTAAGTGTCATTGGAACTGTGTGCATGTGCAGGTGTTACTTGATTAGAGATCAGCCAATACCCGATGATAATGAAGAAGAACCAGGTAAATGTTGCATAAAACATGGAGATGGCATTTTGGCTGGAGCCTTGCTTTAATGACCAGGAGCAAGCATACAATGAAGACAGAGCTCCTGACCTGCTGATATGTTCTAGGTTAGTGACATAGAAAGTGTTCGGGACACTGGATAGTCATTCCAGCCAGTTAGATTGACAGTTAGCATTGTCTGGGTCAGTAATGTCTGTTTCCTCAATATATACTTTAAGTTCTGCTAAGGGTCAATCCAGGCACCAAGACAGCTGAGCTGGAAAAAAAAATAACTCCTAATCCAATTTGCTGAGTCCCTTCCATAATTCCCTAAAATGAAGGAACTTTTCCCTGGTGCCTGCTGTGGTTTTTATTGAATTTAACAAATGTCTCTAAAATAACACCTATTGTGTCAGCCCAATTGGCATTAATGAGGATTTGTCCAACACCAAGACGAGATGTGGCATTTTGTGCATCAGAAGAGCCCACGGTGCTGAATCTTTTCATTAGGAATGCAGAAATATGTATAATTTTATACACGTGCTGACTCAATTATCCTTCAAATGGAACAAAGAAGTGAATAGCTTGCAATGACCTTAAAAGCTGAACTACAGGCAAACAGCTAAATACTCAGAAGAAATACATTTATAACACCGGTTTTATCAGCATACAAAAATGTATTTTTTTCAGATACATCACATAGCATAGTCCTGGCTGGGAGGGTCTGAAACCTAGTCTTTCTCTGCTGCAGTATCATTTTCACATTCACATTCACATTTTCACTTTTTATTGCTATTCATGTCTTTTTATGTGAATGATTATCCCACCCAATTTAATGGACCGGACATTCTTGTGAAAATTTCCCCGAACTTCGGATGGGCCCGCAAAATTTCAGCGAACCAATTTCAGGAATTCCATTGAAGTGCAGGTTCCTGCGCTCCCTGGGCTGTACTTATCATTGATATGTACAGCTCCGGGAGCGTGGGAACCTGCGGTCACAGCTAATTGGAGGCACGTGAGTGCCTCCAATCACCTGTGACTGCAGGCCAACTCCAGATGAACCCTCAATTCTCCATTTAGAGATCATCTGAGTTCAGCGAGAACATGACCTCGTGGCAAATCACAAGCCAGTCCTTGTTTACATGTTCTGTAAGCAAGAAAGGCCCGATTCACCACGAGATCTAAATTAAAATTTTCGCTCGCTCGTCGCTCCTGGGCATGTACAGAAAGTTTCAACAATGGGGTCACAAACAGAAAACAAGAAGCACAATGGAAATGTTTAGGGACATTTCAGACCCATGGTGAGCCACAGTGTTTTGCCATGGGTTCAACCTTTCTCAGTAAATGGGAGAGGTCGATAGCCATTTAAGGGTGTGACATAGAAAAAGTTCCTTTTGGCCTTGCAGTTGTTTGACGATTTGCTCAGTGGTGTGTGGGTGTTACACTTCAAAATTAAATAGATGCATCAAATTTGGTGCTAAATGTTAGTGATCAAAAGGGTTCTAAAAGTTAGAAGATAGGATTAGGTTTCATTTTGGGGTTCACTTTATCAATTTTGGGTATGAATATTTCATCAATGAAGTACTGTAAGCTTAAGGTTTAATATTGCCACTGCAAACATAAAACTTTTCCAGCAGTGCAGTTTTGCTTGCTCACTGTTTACTTCCTGTTGTATTGACAAAACACGCAATATTTTTCAGCCCGTATGACAGTCTCTGCATAAAAATGAGACTAGTAACATCTTGGTTTATAACTAAATATATTGCCATCAATGAGATTTCTGTCACAGTACAGCTGAGGCAGCTAAATGGGCAGACTGTGGTTCATTTCAAAAAACACTGACTTTTTATTTCAATTCAGCAAGTTTCAGATGAGGTTCTCATAGACTGTAGAACTTAAGTACATTTTAGTGCCATCAAAACCAGAACACATTGACGTTTATCTTAAAGGCATCATTAAAATTCTAAAGCTGCTTACAGTGTGCTTGTTCTGCCATCACAGCTCAGAATTACATTAGGACATATTGAAAATGTTTTCTGTTAAGAAAGTTCTTTAAACCTCAGATTTATGCAGCTTTCAAGTCAACTTTCGTAAGAACAAAATCACTGACTGGGGAGACGGACGAAGGATGTGGACTTACTCCATTAGTAATAGGACCAGTGTTTTTTTTTTAGTGGTTGGTGGTGATGCCTAGAAATTCCTAGATTAGCTGCCGTCTTTCATGCACTGAAGCCACATAGACAGAGACCAATGTGTAATAAAATGCCTTGTCTTCCCATACCCAAGTCCATCAGTTTGCCCCACTTTTAAGCCATGTGGCTTGTGATCATTTCCTGGCCTTCAATTGTTTCTTTATCCCATGTCACCCTGCTCTTCTAACTTTTAGCATTGCCTTCACCTATACTTTGATGCCACATCAGAACAGAACATTAAATAGATGCCACCTGCAACTCCTATATAGTATAAAACATATCTCAGTCACCTCAAATTGTATGCCGATAACATCAGGGTACTAATACCACTTACGACACCAACAAATAATAATATGTCTCTTTTCTCCTGATGCCAAGTGCAAGTCCATCTGACCAGCCCATTTACCAGGCATGCAGTTAGTGCCTCCATCTGCCTATATGGTGTGGGTGCTTCTGGTAATATAGGAGGTGGCCCTGATTGGTAGTGGGGTAGGTTTGGTAAGCGCTTTGTTGGTTCTGTCAATAGCAATAATGCCTCTATCCCTTCTGCCTCCTCTTCCGGCTTCTGGTAGTCTGATCTTGCCTGATTCTTCCTTAGTCATCTCTTGGATCAGAAGACAGAACTTGCACAATGCTACCATAACTAAAGACACATTAATGTGAGTCCGGCATGAAGTAATAAATAATAAAGCAGCTTTTGGAGGAAATTAAGGCTTATTTTATGCACAGGACATGCCTAGGATTTAGTTTTGGGTCTACTGGAGAACTTTGTATATTATTTGTAGATCTATGCAAGTACTGCTTAATGCCTACTCCGGTCTACCTTAGATTAAAAGTAGTAAAAGACTTTTTCAAAGAAAAACACCACGTGTCCCTAGATGAGCCAGAGAAGCCTTATCTGTGCCCCTGTAATTTAGTTTGACCATGTTATCCCAGCTTTTATGGCTATACCCAGTCATATGCCAATTTACAATGCAGTAAGGATAATGTAGGAATGTTTCATTGGACAGGGGGAGATGGCAGTTGGTTGAACTTAATCAGGGACAGACAGTTACTCATAACAAAGCAATAAACATTTAAAGTACAGAAATTGTTGTGTACGATAAGGGCGGCAATATCCATGTGGTATCTTAGTTGCTTTCAGAGGCTTACAATGTGGGGTAAAATATGTCAGTCTGAAGAACAATTCCAATAAAAATATTCCCCCTCTATATGAATAAAATGGGACAGGATTTGGTTGACATAACTAACTGTACTTTAGTTAAAATTGTTCTGTTGTCCTAAGATCCTAAAAAAAGAAAAAATAACCAACTAAAAGGTGCATAAAACAGTTTTTGTGGCTCTGTATCATCTACTAGATTGTCAGTAAGAATAGACGGGGAACTCATTTTGACCAGCGTCTACAGTAGCACAACTAAAAAGCACAGCACGGTAATGGTAGGAAGTAATCACCCTGCCAGGTCTTGAGTAGTGGAAAAGTATCAATCCTTCACCTTTCCTAAAACAAAAACAATTCTCTTTGTATGAAAAAGACCAGCCAAAACATTTTCTTTTAGTTTTTATGAGTGAGGAAGAATTTGAGCCCACGTTGGATTTCAGGGAAAATCTTCAACAGCAACCAAAAAGCAATTATAAGGAAAGCCTATAACCATTATCTGCTTTTATTTTATATCCTTGCCCCTGTTGTATTGAAACTCCTCAATGGAACTCACAGATCCTCCCCAGTCTATCCAAAACTAAAGAAAAAAAAGTTTTCACTGGACATACACTTTAAGTTTAGAAGATTTTGTACACTGTTAACTCCTCCATTCCTGAGTTCACCATTTTGGAAGGAACATGGACAGAGTACTGGTTGGATGTCAAAATAAGCTTTTTGTTGTTTTTTTGGCTGAATGAAAATTAAGTGATTTTCCATTTACTTTTCTGAATCAGCTGTTACTGAATCTGGCCAAGTGTCTACAACTCATGATCAATGTTTCCTTTTGGGTCTCTCTCGAAGTTTTGTCTGGACCATTTTGAGTATGTTTGGAGGAATTGTCCTGCCAGGAATAACACAACATCCTTGCACCCCAGAAGCCAGACCCACATCTGCTTTGCAAAGCAGCACTCCGCAAAAGAAAACACACACATTGATGTTGGAAGGTCCTGTGGATAATCCAGCCAACACAGGAAGGATATATGTCAAACAATGAACCCAACAGTTTGAGTTTTATTCACTTGAAACTCATTAATCATATACAGTGTTCCATAGATCTTTATTTTGATTGGTTATTGGCCTTTCTCGTAGGGCCGAAGAGGACTTTATTAGTTAATAATGGTAAAAAAGTGTCTGATTAAGTATTCATATTTCATGAAAATTGCTACACAAGCCGACCTAATTGCTTTCCGGAGGACACTGAATTAGGAAACCTTTTAGCCACGACAGCTCGGCACAGATAGTTTAATATTACTGCGAGCAATTGAATATATGTCTGATTAATCAAGGGAAATTTAGCAAGGATAGTGCATATATTTAAAATGTAATTTCTTCATATATTTTGGATTTAATTAGCTGATAAAGTTGTCTATTCGGTTTCCTGATTTATATATAACTGTTTACGGGCTTTAAGAAATATCCAGATCATAGCAATGATTTGTTCTAATGGTGCGGGATTAAAAAAAAAAATTCTTGCCAAAAAAAGTTTTTAACATTAACAGTTCAAAAACAGTTTGATTCCGATTGGAAACATGGGAATTTTATTAGGCATCTGCCTCTAGCTGAACAAGTAAGCCAAACTCAAGCCAGATATGAAAAAATACCAATGAATACCATTATTGATTATTTAAATATAGGTAAACCACTATACTTAAGCTAGGTACATACCTTCAATAATTATCGTTAAAAAAGGAACGATTACGACCGAGCAACGATTATGCACGATTATACTTGAACAATCGTATTGTGCACAATTCTGTACATGCTGTAACAATACATTCGTTCAAATATAATCCACCAATAATGTACACATACAATCGTTTGAACGCTGCAGGGAGTGACATGTAAAGGAGAAAGTGTATTGCAGAAACATGCACAATCACTGAACGACCTTACACACTATTGATAGTAAACGATTGTCGGCCAATCAGATCCACTGTGCCAGTAGTTCATTTCCAACAACAATCCTCGTTACTCAGCGTCGTTGGTCACTTTTTTTAGAACGATTTTTGGCCAATCGGTTGTTCGTCGGTCATTCGTTTCCAATGATAATTATTGGACGTGTGTACGCAGCTTCACATGACTTTGACTTAATTTAGGCCACATCTAATTCTCTGTAAAAGAGTACTTTGGCTCAGAATGGCAGAGTGGATACTGGGGACCAGTAAGGTGTCCTGCATTCACAAAGACTGGCAAGAAACATGCTGGTAAAAAGGTAGACGAGGGGTAATCTCATCATTATCCCCCACTGTCAACCTGTGCTCACTACTATTTTTAGGGCCAGCTGCACAACCCCCCACAAGTTCCTCTGTTCTCCCCAGAAATTTTGGTGACAATAGCATGCTTTGCAATTAGCTTAAATCATTAGTGGGTACCTTTGCAAAAATTAAATTTCCTTAACTACATCCGAACATTCTATTTTTCAACTTGAGGTATGTTCCCACCAGATACATTAATATGTTCAGAGACTTGTCAATTAACTAAAATAATTAGTGGCCCTATTTTACCCATTTACATCAAAGATTTGATGATAATTGATCAGTTTCACCCCTACTGTTAATGTAACCAATGTATCTTGATGCTGCTCAATTTGGTCTCGGCATTTATGCATTATAACATCCAGCCATAAAGAACTTAACTGTTGTAAAGAAGTGTCAAGTCAACAGCCAGGCTATGCTGTATCACAGGTGGTATAAACCCCAAGACTAGATGGAATAAAGTACTAATCCTTTGAAAGTGAAAACAGCTACTATGTGGGTAGGTAGTTGTGTATTCAGCTGAACCTGGATTGCTGTGCCCCAACTGAGGATATTTCCTAATACGTCCTGTATAGAATAATTAGGAGTTTTGTGGGAACATCTTTTAAAATAAGGGAAGTGCTACCAATCCAAAATGGTATTACACCTAAATCATTGGTGGGCTTGTGTCCCCTTATTAAATGTGCCCAGATGTAATGCATTCAACTGAGCTAGCCTAGATTACCTATCAGGAGATGTCATACCATGATTTCAAGGTTTGTTACCTGTAAGTCTATAGGTGGGATCCCTGGGCCGGTATAGTATCTTGATGTCTCGTGGGGAAATCACACAGAAGAACGTGGTGTGTCTCTGGATTCAATAGAAATATCTTCAGTTTGGTTAAACAAGAACTAGTGTAATAAATGATGTGTATGTCTTTCCCAGTTTATATTCATTTGGCTACCTTAACCAGCTTTAGATTACTGTGCTTGATAACAGATATACATTCATTTTGGCATTGCTCATGGCAAGATGTTGTCTACATTTTTATCAATTTGTATTTTTTACAGGATTTACAGATCATCAGCACAGATGAGAACCAGGTGTTCATTGCTGTCCAGGAATGGTATCAAATGGACACCTACAACTTGTACCAGTCAGACCCTCAAGGAGTATATTATTCCCTCGTTCTGGAGAATGTGAGAAGCACAAAGCAGCCAGAAGAGAACGTTCTGATTGACATTCTGGAGGTAAGACAAAAATATAAGAAAGGGCAAAAGCTCCAATCATCATTTTAGGTTGGAATGGAATTAATACAAGAATCTGAACAATTACCAATAAAAACCACAGCTAGAATAAAAAACCTTAATATAAAGATACTGATTCACATATAGTGCTGAGAAAGCAAAGTATCATTCAATCATACCTTGTGTGATCCTAATATTATTGTTTTTTTACAGTATAGTTAGGCAAAAAATATGGTAATATGGTAGTCTGTTACCCCCCTTCCCCACTTGGTCTTACTGGAAGTCTACAAGAACAGTGATATAGGAAAAAGGCACCAGTATTGTTTAGGATGATTATCAATAATAAAAAAGGTTTTACCTTTATTAACTACAGGTTTTAGCTGCACGGCCCCTCAATATGTTGATAGCAAACAATTAGCTCTGTAGCACCACCCTAGTCCTTTATAATAGGGTGCCCCTATCTACCCCACCTACACACACACCTTCAAAGCTTCTGACTAATGCTAAGGGTGGCCCAGCTCTTTCATCCCACCATGACCCAGGGAAAAAGGATTTTTTATTACTGTTTACAAGAGAGAGTCATTCTGGAGATCCATGTGAGAAGGGATGAGCATTGCAGCTGGTTGGATACAGAGCTGTATCGTTGCCCCGGAAGGTCATGATGACCCCTATCCATTGACAAAAGTGCCTACATTGGGCACATGTAAGAACTGGACCATAGAGCAGTGAATGAAGGGACCTAGTTTTGATGCATCACATTGTCTATTAACTCACATGGATGGCCAAATATGTAATTTATTATGGGAAAACATGGCGGAACTGTCCTATGGAAAAAAAAGCAGGCTGTGAGATAGGATCTTCTACTAACACCCTGGTGTTTCACATATCATTGTATCACAATACACTTTTGGATGGCTTGTGGAAGAATAATGGATCAGAGCTGTTTTGTTGGGACAGGGGGACTACACAATATTAGACAGGGGGTTTTAAAGGTTTGGCGGATTAGTGTATGTCGGGTGTCATTGTTGAACTTTTTGTGAAATGCTAGTTGTGTGACTTGAAACAGGCACAAAATAGAGAAGTTGTAACTACAAAAACTACTTCCAAGGTATTGACTCCAAAAATATTTCATTAGCAATAATATTCTGAACAATAATCAAGCAGTATTTTCAGAACAATCCCTCATCAATGAAAGTCTCCAAGTCTCTTTTTAATTCAGATGGATCTTTTTTTGTGAAAGTGTAACAATGACCCTGTGACCTCAGTGTTGAGACTGTGTAGCAATGTGAAATAACAAGGCTTTTGTCTGTAGAAAAATTGAAAAGAATTAAACAGCTGTTTGGCCATTTGTAAAAACTCACTCAGCTTGGCTTACCACTTTGCCAAACAACTACATAAAAAAACTCCACAATGAAAAAGGGATTATAAAGTGCATCTGTGCATGACAAACCTCCTGGAGCTGAAGCCTATATTGATTTTTCAGAATGTGATCCCAGTTATGAGAAGTACTTGTAGTAAAATTAATGATCCGGGAATAAAAAATACCAATGTGGTGAATTGCTATAGAGCCAGTTTAAGATTAGCTTAGATGAACTTTACAGTCTTTTGTTTATGTTACGGGTTGTCCTTTGTTTAAAATGGGCGATGGTTCACTGCAGGGCAAGACGAAAACTGAGGACAAGCAAGACACAGATGGATAACAAATACTCTGCTTTGGCAAATTGCAATATCTATTGCATCTGTAACACATCGGCCCTGATTTACTCATGGATTCATAAATATGATCATGCACAAATGCTGAACAAACATACCCATCCTATGCTTTGTGTGCAAACATCGGAACACTGGATAATAGCAAACATTATGAAATTTATCAAGGATAACATTTTCACTCCAGCAGCCAGATATACTCCGGCTGAGACACACTTTCCCTATTGTTTTTTGAGTCTTTATAAGCACTGTATTCATTTTAAATGTGCATATTAACTTCCAGGTCTTAAAGAACCCTAGCTATATCTACAGCTCTATGACTTTATGATCAGTAGGAAAAAATGTTTCTTACATTGCAGACCACTAGAAAAAAAGGCCACTCTTACAGGTAACCAGAAAGATCATTAGTCTCAGTAAAACTAACCTGGAAGATCCAAATAGTTAATTGCTCAAGGAACCCCTCACACCTCTGGGGGAACCCTGACTGAAAAACATTGTATAAAACAAAAGAAAAAAAAAAGAAAAAAAAAAAGGAAACCTAAACTTTTGAAATAATCACAGTACGCATATCTGTACGATGGAAAGTAATGCAGTATGAGCTGAAGTTTCAGAACTGGCCAGTGGAATTCCATTGGTTAGATTACAGGTTATGGTGGTATATGCATGTACATATAGTGTATTGACTCTTCATAAATTATTAGATATGCCTTATAGCATGCACATTTTACATTAGTAAAAAAGAAAGTGTATGCATTTGTGCATTCTGTGATTTACGTTATAGAAATACAAAAAAAAGCTACACAGGTACACAGAAATACATCAGCTACACAGGTTCTTCAAATATGATGAAGGGTACATGTAGGCACACAATCCAGACACTTGTGGTTTATCCCTTCTCTTGTTTATGTTTTTGCTAGAGAAGACAGTAGATAAATCTTCCTGTCCTTTAGAAAGGGTGGCACTGCTACCAATGGTGGGTTTTTGTATCGGGTAGTAGTGTTTGGAGGACTGGTGGAAAATGTTTGCATATATGCAAACCCAGAAATAACAAATTTACCTGGGGACAAATACTGTGACACCAAGCTTGGTGACCAGCATTTGATTGATTATTGCCTCCCTAGGTTCTTTTTCGTAGTTGGAGGTATTTCTCTCCACCTTTGACTCATCTGAGAAAGAATAGGAGATTGGCTCTTCTTCTTCTAAACAATGTATATGACCATTCTGTAAGTTTTACATAATACTGTAAGGACACTTTTACGACCGCATGATACAACCTACAAGCCAAGCCTTTATCTAGCCACAGCCATGTGTATGGGGAAAACCATTTTTTACCAATTTATAGCATACATGTCCTGAGAATTCTGGGTACCTGACCGTCATGCAGCATGATGAGCCAGTTAATTGTACAGCCATGCAAAAAACATATCAGTAGGAGGAAAGGAAACACATGTACACACATAAGTTTTCTTTGTTTCCATTGTCCAGTTACAGTTACCCTTTAAACACCTCAAAGTTGCCCAGGTAGACTCATGTATTCACTCAATATATGTTGATTTTTGTTTTATTCTGCCCTAAATATTAAACACTCATAGGGCCTGATATTCAATGGTCTAGCATTTCGGTGTTCAGTTTACAGAAATCTGCTATTTCCATTATTCCTGCAAATATGGCCAAATGCACAGAAAACACAGTCTGACTCCATTCAGGGCACAGATGTTCGTAATATACATTAGGCTAATTTCTTGCTGTAATCATGATAATTGCTATCAATTTCATCTGGCCATATGGGCACGTGGTATGCATCAGAGGGTGTAATTGAACCCTGTGGCTAATATATACTAATACTCTGGTATTAAATTGATGAAAGGCACAGATACAGCGTTTGCGGTAGGTATATTGGCATGATTTGCATGGGAAACACAGGTCGTATTCTACCGGTGGTTTACAATACAAATTAGAAGTAAATTTAAAGCATTGTGTGGCCTGGTTTGCCTTCATCGGTAAGGACTTCCTAATTGGATCCAATGTAGTACAAAGCAGGTGAGATGCAGTCTTGGAACTACTATCCCCATTGTGCCATGGAATTAAATGGAAATCTGAGTTTGTGTTTGCAATTTAAAAAGTAATATAAAAAAATCTTATTGTACAAGCTTCTAATCGTAGCTTCCAGAATATTGTCGGCCGAGATCGATGGTTGTCCTTGCCTAGTGTGAGAACATCTAGCTCATCTTGTGAAAATCTAGCGTGTGTACTGCAATTCTTCAAAATTTTTCATCAATCCACCTTGGCCAATTGAGGAACAACCGAGCAGGATGACCGCTATTGAGGAGATCACAGCAGGGTGTCGTTCACTCATTCTCCCCTCCTCTGCATAGAACAAAATAGCACACAAGAATCCGATGTTTGTCTGGGCTTATGGATGAGTTCAGACTAGAGGAATTCTATCGAGGAGTTTTCCAACCCAAGGTGCCCACTATTTAACATTAGCCATCCGGGAGGGGTAACAAGCTTTCACAAGTGTTTTTATAGGTATTTGCAAGCAGAAATAATTCCTGGAGATGGCGGGGCAGCCACTTAGGATCCAAAAATTTATGCATCAATGCTGCCCCTTCCTACTACCTGTAAAATAAAGTTTAATGAACTGGCCCTTTCAGTCCAATGTTAACAATTTTGGCATATGGTTTTGAACAGTAAATACTACTGGCAAACTTAGAACCCAACCTAAAGTAGATCATACAGAGATTGTATAGTGTATGAGCATTTTAATAGGACATGGATAAATGAAGACAACATAAAATAAAGGACTCAAAAAATAAACAGGTTTAAATCTCTTTCCTATTGTACTGAAACCCAAAAAATTGACTGTGCATTCATTTAAACAAAGCAATGGGACAAGTGAAGGTTATGCAAAGAATTTTATGGCTCGTTTTCATCGCTTGGATTTCAAGGTTACAGAATTACCTTGCCTGTACAGTACAGAACTGCATAAACAACAGGTCACAACTAATTCGCTGTAATCTAAGATAGATTAACGCTTAGCCATATGCATACATAACAGTGTATTCTAAGTGATGTGTGATTCCTCTTGTGTAAGCAGCGTTGTTCGAGGGACGGGTGTTGAAAGAGAATGATGGTGTTGACCAATGCGGTTTTGGAACAGTGTTGTAAATTATCTGTAAAGTAAGCATTCTTTTCATTTTAGGCTGACTCCAGACACATTACTGAATAGCAGAATGTGGAAAATCAACAGTAATTAAATCTGGTTTCCAGTGTGAGAAAGTAAATGGACTTCTATTGCTAATGAATGTTAACCCCTTATGTGATATAAAGAGATTTTGGACAGCACCAAGATAAACTGGTGGCCAATTTCTCATTTAGGATTTATACCTGTGACACTGTACACAAATACTCAAGCTTTGCAATTGAAAAGGTACATTTAAGATCAGTTTTGTTCATGTGTTCTGAACATGTGAGGGCTGAATAGTTAAAACAAAGGTTTATTAAGGTGCAGATGTTCCAAAAATACACAAAAGTACATTATATATGCATTTTGGGGTTGTCAGACATTTATTATATTTTTATGTGGGTCCTAATGAAATACAAATGAATGCCCTATCACAGGCATTATCAAAATTATGTTTTTTTTATACAAAATTTGTGCAAGTGTAGTGAGCCCAATTCTTCAATGTAAAAAAAAATGGCAAAAAGCATACATTGAAAAGATTACCTGTAGATGGCAAAACTGAAAAAACATAAAAATTCCCATTATAGTTTAAGAACAATTCAGATCTGGGCTGCGCTCCCAAACAGTTTGTATCAAACGGGTGCTCATAGTGACTCCCATAGTTGGTGCCATGCTATACTAAACGTAGGGGACAAGAACTTACCAGCACCCCATTGGTGACCTTTTTATTTTTTGTAAGTGAAGCATATAGATAAAGTCCTGTACAGATGTCCACTGGACATCTGATGATTGTTGCTGGAAACAAGCATTGAATGTCATTCTGTTCTATGGAGAGCGGGGGGAAGATGAGTAAACGGCACCAGCTGTGCTCTCCTTCATTGAAATTTACAACGGTAGTTACCAATGACTGTTAAGTAACCTGCCATGGCCATCATCAGGGTTTGCGGTACAGATGTCAGACCGTTCATTTCGGTAAAGAATAATCTGATGTGTGTAAATTGCTTTAAATAAAACCTTTTATAAGGGATTAACAGGGTTCCTTTAGCAAGGCGATATTGGGACTATTTGGTGCTTGTATCCTTACTTGCATAGTGGAGAGTTAAGTTAATGTCCTGCTGTCAAACGGGAAAGAGTATGTATGGGATCTTTTTTTAAGTAGGACTGGAACCGTTTAGAACTGTTTTTAAGATTTTGTTGTCATCAGTGTTTTTTCAGGATAGATTTCATCACTTCTTGCTCAGGTAATCAGCGTCAGATAGACAGAAAGACAAAGGGAAACATCCAACAATGGTCCCTAAAGCTTCATACACACGTGCAATTATAGTCGTTGGAAAGGATCTTTCACGATCCTTTCCAATGACTAAGGACTGCTCGATGCATGAACGAGTGCTGTACATACAGAACCGTTCTGCTCTATGGAGAGGAGGAGAGAGATGGAGCCGCACTCTGCAGCGCACTCTCCCCCTTCCCTTGCATTAGGATCGTTCCTCGTCCATCGTCTGTGGATCCGCCAGGATGGTCATTCTGAGGATGGACGTGGGGCGCCGTACACACGCCAGATTCTCGTACGATATCAGCGCTATCGGGCGAGAACCATTGGACATGTGTACGTAGGTGAAGTCTTCCCTAATGTAAAAAAGATAAAAATAGTTTTCCACTGTACAGCTTCTTTGTGCTTTTGAGTATTCCAGCTCATCTAATGTTTGGAACTCAGGCTAGTAGAGTAGTAAATCGAACCTGAAATGCAGTTATTTTATTACATATTTACTTGGAAATGGCAGGGTGCCTTTAAAGAATACATTCCATTTCTTTGTAAATTAATAAAAATTCTTTTACTGTTAATAAAAGTCTTTCATTATCTTGCATGTTGGTGAAATAACTGGCTGAATGCAGAACTAGTGTCACACTAACAGAGCCTGGATAATAGAGCGCCGGACACAGTAATGAGCCCAGCTTCAGTTCACCAATATTTCATGAATTACACTTAATTACACTAATCGCTCTAATTACTCTGCTCCTTTCACAGTGTACAGAACTATGAACTAGCAGCCAAGCCATGCATTGCTCAGTCTTCCTATGGTCAATGTTACAGGTTTGTACTTCCACCCCCATTTTAGATGTAGACTATAATAATAATATTTGTATAAGAGACAAGGAAAGTGGGGCACTAATTTGTAAGTAATAGATCATGGTCATGTGAGTATGGTGGTAAAAGTCTAAAGAGTTTGTTCATGAACAGTGAGAAAAACTAAAGACATTCGCTGGTCAAGAGTGAATACAAATCAAGGTATCAAGTACATATTTAGGGAAATTTTTCATACAAGTTGCATGCTAATTGTCCATAGACAAAATTTGCTGCATTAAAATGCAAAAAAATCAGTGCAATTAGGAACTATCAAGAACTATGCTGCAAAGGAATTTACATTTTCTGGTAGTTTAAGCCTTGTACAGATGCCAAATTTTTGTCACCCAAGATGAGTGTTTGTGCCGGATAGCTAAACAACAGATTGTTAATGACAACCATTGTTTACTATGGTTCCCTATAGAACAAAAGAGCTTTCTGCACAGTGCCTATCTGTTTCTACTGTAACCAGAAATGATCACTGAATGATCATTTTTGGGGAATAAATATTGAGGGTCTGTAGCAGGCGAACACTGGTCTATTGGCAAATTTTATTTCTCCTTTTTTGTGTTGTATCAAACGACCGTTCATATGGCCATAGGTCACTATAAGTGCATGCATGCCTAAGTACCTGATCATTCACAGACTGTACACAGGTTAGATAGATCACATGAACACATCCTCCAGGAATATTGTTCATTGTAGAAGAGATTCATCTTTCATCATCATCTGGACACTTTTTTTAGAAACAAATCTCTAACAATGTGTTATTTGCTTTCAAAAACTTTTAGCTTAGCATGTGCATGTAGCCTAAAAGTATTTAAAGGAAAATCTGCACTAGATAAATCAGGGCCTGATTTGAGAAACACATATATTGCATAGGCAGGGATTTCTACATTGGAAAAACAAAATACCTAAACTATGTGTATACCATCTGTCCTATCTGTCCTTAAAGACATTGGTAGTTGATGTTCTTAAGAGAATAGATCGAGGTCCCGAAAATAATGCAATGCTGAAATTCTCATGTTTACAGTAGTCCATTAAATATGAACAATTAGGCTGCTGAATTGCTGTTCAATAAATTAAATGGCTAATGGCTGTTCCAATATCTTGGAACTATTTTTTCTTGCTTTTTTTCCATTGAGACTTTTTTTTTAATTTTTGTCCTGGTATTAGATATTGTGTGCTTACTTTGGGACGTCATTTCTATTGGTTTGATTCACCCGCTAGTAATAGGTGGTCACCAGGATACATAGTAAATCTCCCCAACAGGGACACAGAAAGCAAATGTTCCAGAATGAGCTCCAACTTGTTTGGAGTCTGGAAAATCATAAATTTTAATCAGGAGTCTTGACTTACTTACCGTTAGTTACTTGAAACAATGAATAAAGAATGACAACATGTCCTGATAGATAAAGCATTACATTACACTTAATTCTGTACAAAACAAAGGGTGAAGCAACTGTTTCTACCCTGAGTCTTATTCTTCTGACTGAAGAAAAGGGAACCTTAGGACATCCGAGGACTGTGTTTGATTCCCATCTTGATGACCTGAACCTGAAACCTAAACTATTTTATTTTATAGCTCATAAACCAGGATTATGGTCCCTTCCTCTGATATCTGAATGGTTCTACAAGCACACAAAGTTAAACATGACTAGCTTCACAAATATACATTTTTTACAAGACTAATATTTCCAGACATATAACATCTGGGTGGTCTTGGTGAATGCAGCTTTCCTTGTAGTCACGCTTATCATGGTAGGAATAGCTGCATAGACTGGGGTTACTTTTTATTTCATTATCTATAGTGAGATTATCAGAGGACAGAGGCAAGGTGGAAAATGGGCAAGAACTATGGACAAAAAGAAATTTAGGCCTATAAACCAGGCACAAAGAAATGTTCAACATGATTCTGATGTTGGCGACTTGTAATTTGGTAATAATTGCTTGCTCTTCGGGTAAATAACCCCTTTATTGCTTTATATTTGTCAGGGGGAGAGGGGGAGAGATACCACTTATTAAAGGGGCCTTCTAGATTCCATGAGTCCCCTGGATAGACCCTTATATCCATTTTGGGGGACCGAATGCTGAAAAGAGGCTCTGTCCCTTTATATATATGAGAGAAATAAACAGGGAGTCCAACTAAGACTTTTGCCTAGCGATCAGGCTTTACATGTACTTACACGTTGGTTGTTAGCCTAGTTTAAGTTTCTGCTAATTTATGTGTTCAGTCATGTATTTTATTTAATAAATGTATGCAGTGGATGCTACTTGAGGGATGCAGTGTTACATAAATGTTTCAATTATGCTGCATTCGTGTATGGTTTGCTGTGTTATCCCACTTATCAGATTGCATACAGCAGCTTGATTTTTGGCAGCATTGTGAATGTCCCGGTATCTCCACTCGAGCACTGGTTATTTGGCATTGAGATCTGTAGTTTTTTATCTGCCCAGTGCTTATTTATGTCTCCTTTATTTGAGTATTATCAGGCGCTACTAATTGTTCATTCAGAAAGTGGAAATGTAAGGGCTACACAAGAGGAACTGTAACTTTCAAATAATTTATACCATATCTGAATTTCATTTACTGAATTAAAGAGGCAGCAATGGACCAAGAGTGGGCAATGTTCGTGGAATATGTGTTAAAATGGCCCCTGTGATATGGTAACAATGAAGGGGATCAGTTGGGAGAAAATACTCTATGGCACCCTTCATGACAAATTGCCGGTATTGTACAAGGGTGTGAGTATCTAGGTCATCAGTACCATCTTAAAGAGAGACATGAGACGGAGAAGAGCAAATGTGAAAGAGAACTGATGCTGTGTCTAAGCAAAGTAGAGTACAGGGCAGATGATTAGGAATCAGTATTATATGTTGGCTCCCTGGAGCTGAACTTTTTCCGGGGCCAACATAATATGCCTCATTCTTTGGTTGGTCTATATATGGAGGCAGACCTTTTGCTTGCTTATATCAAACCTATTCCCCTGAGTACTGAATGATCAAAAAAGGAGCAAAAGAGGTGGAAAAGGGCCACAGAAGACAGTGAAGCAAAAGCAAGGAGATCTTTGTACTGCAGGACCTCAGATACAGCTTGCTCTCCAGCAAGAAGAACATTGAGCTGCACAGTAGTGACCTCTTGAAATCTAACCCAAAATCTTAGGAAGAGCAGTCATCTTTGTAAAATATTCAGCTAGCAGACACGCAGGTAAAGGCACATGGAATGAAGTACATTGCAACCTTGTTTTAAGGTTTTTTAAGGTACAGTTTAGTCACAATGAATCATTGGTAGGTTTTAGAAAGCAAATTTTCACTTTTTGTATGTAAAGTCACTTTAAGAACTGCTGCCTCTGACTCAATTAGAAAGAGTCTGTCAAAATCTGGCGATCCTCTATTCTCGGTAGCATGCAAACTCTGCTGGGGCTATGCATATCAGCAGTCTTGTAAGAAGGGTTAGAAATACAGCACACAAGCCAAGCAGTGTAAAACATCCATTAAAATATCCATTTACCTGTTAAACATAATAAAGGCATCTGACATCTTCCTGATCTGTAACCAAGATTTTATTATTGAGTATTGTAGGTATTTCCTTTTCATGGGTCCACTTTAATAAAAGATTAACAAGCATCTCCTAAATTTTAGTCAGCATTTAGCAAGCACCTATTAGGAATTTATTAGGTGTTTAGAAAGCATCTACTTGGTACTTGTTTAGGGTTAAGTAAGAAAAGCGCTACTTAGAATTTATTAAAATGTTTATAAAGTACTAAAAATTTAGTGAGATTTTTGCAAGCATCTATTACGAATTTATAGGCATGTCTATTACATACTTGTGTATCCTTATCTTGCATTTCTGATCAGAGATTAAACCAGGTCACCATACAAATAACTACCTATAAAGAACTTGCTATTGCCTCACTTTTTTGTCATTACTGTAAACTGCCTGTAAACTGGTGCCGAATTGTCTACTTTGTACAACGCTCCCATATATCACCACAGTAGCAAGCTCATATTTCCCATTACCCCATGAAATATGGTGAGAATTATTCCTAAATAAGTCTCTCTGCCTTCCTGTAAGGGCTTATTTTTCCTGTTATAGTAACATCACTAGAAATATCTGCCAGAAAGATTTAAAAGTAAAAAATTCTTAAATCACATCTGATTATTTGTTCCTCAGTGTAAGTACTGAAGTTCGCAGACAATGCCAAACTTCTATGCGGGTTGATCATTAATTCTCACTATATCCCAGACCATGATCTTCTTCTATATTGTATGCCAAAACCACAAACTGCAACGGGGAAAGTAGAAGAAGTTTTACTATATGGACGTGCTCCAGATTCCTTCCTGTAGCGGCCGTATGCCCTGCGCAGGGATGACCCCGAACAGTGGATGTTGATGCTGACAGTGCACAATGAAAGCCATTAGTGCTTAATGAGTTCCAGGTCTAATTTGTCATAAATATACATTAGCATCATTTCATTAAAACTCCAAAGTGTTTATTCTTTTGGATTTAAAAAACAAACCATCTTTTGAACATTTAGATTAATGTAATATTTTACCTTTAAATAAAAATACATTTTTAAAGTTTTCTTTTATTTCCTCTCTTCTATTTTTACATATGTTCTAGAGTGGTGTTTTTTAACCAAATAAAAGGGTTAGTTATGCAAGAAGCAATCAGAAAAAGTACATTTTCCTAATTTACTTTTTAATTTTACTAATACTATAATCGCTCCCTATGCTTTTTTTCCATTATTGACCATTGCAACCCCGCTTACCACATTTGACAGGTCAGAAGGGCATTATTGGTCTTTTAAAATTCCGTCCCGCTGAAACTCACATACTGTAAATTCTAGTTTACTCTGAAACTCAAATATGCTAAATTTGGGGTTAACTCACAGTAGTCCTGAACCTCATCCATCATTTATGGTTCATTGACACGGTTATAAGACGGATTACAGAAACAGTTTGATGATTTTTAACCAGAATCCAAATTTTCATCATTGCACATAAAAACAGATTAGTCTGCAAAACCTCTAAGAATATGTGTGTTTGAAGTACAGTTAGGCGGGCTCCCTGGTTTAAACCACAAGAAAGCAAATGGCATGTAGAAGTTTCCAGAAGACGGTGAGTCAAATCACCTACACAGCTTGTGTTTATAATATGAAATCCCAGAAAAGTTTCCTTTTTTAATATATATTATGTGGATTTTGCATGCAAAAACTAAGTGTGTCTACATTGCAGCCTTTGGATTAAAAATTATAGCTGAAAAAAATACAGAATCATTTTACATCCTGGCCTCTGATTTTGTCCTGGGAAAGCGAGGGATGTGTTTGGGTATCCCTGGGGGATCCTGGGAATACCGAGAATCTAAAATCCTGCACAAAGAATCTCCATCACATTGCAGAGCATGTTAATGCAGGATTTGGGATCCTCTGATTTCATAGAACCCCCTGCTACAAGACTCCAATAGGCGCTGTATTCCCAGGCAGCAGGGCTGTAGATTTGGTCTCACATTTAGAGGACAATGAGGAAGTCAAAATTCCATTATTCACTTGTGGAGGTAGCCAACAGTGGGCCCCTATGTAGAAATGACTTAGGGACCCCTTGCCAAAATGATTTTGGGCCAACAAGGGGCCTCTTGTTGGCTAAAGATGGTCCAAGGCCCTGGTGCGGCAGCAAGGCTTGCATCTCCCTATGTCTGCCCCATCATTTATTACTGACTGTAGCTGAATTGAGAATCCAGGAATAGACATCCACACAGTGGAATACCTAAACCTAGGGCTACCCTACTGATTAAACAAAGTAAGCAGTCTCCCAGCAGGGCTCTGCTTCTTCCACACTTTCATACCGCAATCTTTATTCATGCCTATGGAGAGGACATCAATTATTCATCTTTGCTTCCTGATCTTCCATTTATCTCAAGCTAGCCTTGAATCATAAGAATTTCCACAGTATCTAATGATGTGCAACATCCATAGTTCACATAGTGGTTGAAGACTTTGCCATCTTTGCCTAGAATGGAAGGGACATGGTGGAGCCCAGAGAAAAAAAATGTATTAATTATTGGTTACTTTTGTGCTCAAAAATGTTTCCTGTTGATGTAATATACAAATTTTATAATAAGATAGTGTATATTTTTTGTGACAAAATTCTTGGATAATATATATTTTTAAAAAATATTTACCATTAAAAGGTATTTTTTTAAAGTATCAGTTAAGTGACAATCAGGCTGAGATGATGTCATGCGTCTGGTGCAGGCAGGAGGGAGCATTTGCTCAGTCTTCTCTATTGATCAGGTTATAAACTATATATTACAACTTTATAGCAATTCACCCAGTGAGAGACTTAAACACGCTGATCTGTGCCTTTTGTGTACAGAAAAAAAAGTTTAAAAGTTTATTTTTCTGTTTGTTACTATTTTCATCAAACATTATCAACAAAAATATACTTCAACCCAAACCAGGTATAATCCAGCATTTTTGTGGCATAAAGAAGTAACATTCAACAAAAGTGTTGTTTCATTTACATTTCCTCTTTTTTCAAATACTTAACATTATTTATTTGCAACTTTTCTTCTTCCATCTTTTATAAAGTGAAAACTACTGGTGGTGAAATAGGTAAAAACAACGGAACAATGAAATAAAAAGCAATTAATTGGCCAATCGTTACAAATAAATCCTTCAAGTATTTTTAACAGTGGGATTATTTCTTCATCTTCATCTTTATAATACATCGTTTCAGGATAGAATGACAGCCTTGTTCTGCAGTATATTGCAGATAGACATATACTTATATTCCATTAGAAGCGGCTGACTTCATTTTATGGCAACATACAGTGCAATATAAGTTCCCATCAATATCTATATGCAGGTTTTTAGGTCGGTATATTTGGCATTCCCGCTCAGCAATGTTTTACATTCGTTTTCTGGTTAGAAGAAGTAAACCTGTCTTAAATCTCTGCCTCCTGGAGCCCTAAACTTCCACATTAGAAGTAGGAACTATAATTTTAGCTGTACAGCTTTGCAAGCCACTTTCAAACTATCTCCATATTTACGGTATATATAAATGGGTTCTTACTGAAAGCGAACAATAGAAAGTGAACGGTGATTGGTACGCATTATCATGATTTGTGCTCAGATTATTAACTTATTAATGCTGTTGGAGAAACAATAAATGACTGTGAATAGTGAATTGTTTACTGGCCTTGGGGCGAGCAAGCTTGCAAATTACATCACTGGTTTTGTAGTTCATTGTCTCAAATCCTTTCAAGATTACTGTCGCAGAAAAAAAGTGTCCGGTTTTAAATGCAAAAGATTTGTGAAAAGAGGGTCACTGGGCAGAAATCTTAATTACTTAATAAAATCATGTTACATATCTAAATCTTTAAAATCTGGAGCATGTTAAACATCACTAGAAGATCATTAGATCATTTTGTTTCTAAATTACTCAATATGTCTGATATTTCAACTGTATGATCAACTTTGGCAAAGTTGCCTAAGGTGCCTAATTTGCACGTTGGATGTGCAGTTTATGGCCAAAAGTTGGTGGACCTCTGAGCATCCAATCAAGTTCTTTAGACAGTCCACTCTAAAACCATGTTCATTACTATAGAGCCTCTATTGCCCTGGAAAAACTTTGATTACTTTTTGCAGTATGTTTGTGGGAATAGGTGCCTATTTAGCCAAAAGAGCATTTGTCAGGTCAGGTACTAATGTTAAATGAGAAGACCTTGCTTGCTTCCCAAAGGCTTTCAATAGTCATTGCTAAGTGCAGGCCATTGAAGTTCCTTCAAGTAAATACTACTTTAGCCTTCTGTTCAAAATACATTTTGAACTACTTATGTACTACTTACAGAAGCATCAATCTCCTGATGGCCTTCTGTGATCACTGGTTTCCCTACCAACCTATACATGACTGTGGTATCCTGTAGATATGGGTGGGAGAAACCATTAAGCTCAGATAAACCATTAATGTTGATTCGGACCCGTTGAATACTTGTTGAATACTGCCATCTTGGGCCTCCACTGAAATGAAAACTAGAGCTTGTTAAAAAGATCTTTGGAAGCAAGTGGTAAACTGGTCTCCCAATGGTCACATCTACTCATCAACCAAGACTATATATATATCTAATAATCCACGTTGGAAAGTAATGGTTCACCAGTGACACAGTCATCACACCAGTCCTTAACAATGCCATGCTGCAGGCTACTTTCAGATGAACAAAGAAATGAATGGATCACAAAGAAATATTTAATAAATAAATTCAACTGAAAATAATGGGTTTGTACACGGATAACAAACAGTTGTATATCCATACTGCTTAGTGGTGGAGTTACATCTCAGACTTGGTATATGACATCATGAAAAAACCTTTTGTCCAAATCAGTTACACAAATGTTGACCACAAGTTGGGAAATGGCTCCAAAAAACATCCCCCAAGTTTGTTTTTGCTTTACAGAATCCATTAAGATTGGCCAGGCTCACATTCTGTGTACTGTAAGGTCATAATCTCATATTTGGTTGTGAAATAAGTCAGCTATGCTGGAGCTAAGCTATGATGAATCATTTCCTTCTAGTCAAATATAGTAAAATTCATTAATTTCTGAAATTTATTAATTCTGTGTTATATTTTGCAGGTCAGAGGTGTTAAAGGTGTTTTTTTGGCCAATCAGAAAATTGATGGAAAAGTGACAACGCTCATCACATATAACATAGGCAGAGATTGGGACTATCTGGCTCCACCGAGCCTAGACATGAATGGCAAACCGACTAACTGTAAACCGGTAAATCACATGGAAGCTACATGCAAAAATCAAATGAAAATTTTATTGTACCAGAAATAGACTTTTATGAAATTAAATTTAGCAAAAGAAGAACCTGGCATTAGGGAATTATTTAGGATGAGATTGCTAATACTATTTTCCTGCTGTCTTTGCTTTTAATACTGTCTGATTTGCTTACCCACAACATGCATGTGGACAGCAAATTCAATACTTGGATCTTCATCAATATTTTAGGTTAGGTAATCAGGAAGTATTAAAACATGAGAATAACAGCCGTGAGAGTAGCACTTCAGAAGAAGGAGGAGGCACAGATGTCTCTAAATCCTTAACACCCAATCTTTGTATAAAACAAGCTTTATAACACTAGATCTAGTAAGCTTATTTACACATTTTGGATATGTTCATACCATCGGTGAGAACAAGCATGCCCATGCATCTCCTAGTAGCTGGCACTTTGCTACCCAGTTGGTTCTTAAAGAACTAGTGTTTGCACATTGTAAAGCAGCAGCTTTGGCCAGTACTGAACCACACCACTGGCCCTTTTTATACTCTATGGTGGGGTCCGCAAACTTTTATGGCTATTTATGGGGTGGGCAGGAGTACACTAGGCCGGAGTCCCGCTCTAATGGCTCTGCCCACCACCAGGGAATGCCCCTGAAGTGAAATCCCTTTCCTCCGTATGCATTGCAGAGGAGAGGGACTTACCTTCAGGGAGCTTTCCCTATTTTCCGCAACGACCGAATATCAACGCTGGCCTCGATAAATAGGGGAGCAATAGCAAGCAGGCAGCACTGGAGCTCTGGAGCTCTGGCGCTCTGGTAGTTTCTAAGGCCCCCTGGCAGATCCGCCTGGCAACCCGCAGCTCCGGGACCTAGGGTTGCCGGACGGCTTCAGGCGGGATCGGCCATGGGGCGTTAAGCCAGATTGGGCCTAAAGGCCCGAGTTTGCCGACCCCTGCTCTATGGGATGTCATGGTTGAGACAATTCATGTAGCAGGTTACCAAATGAATTAGTTCTTGGCTATGAGAAAGTGGTAACCACACTGAAACCTTATCGCTATTATAAACATAGGCTTTACACCATTTTCTTTAAGCCCTTTAAGCACTTCCTTTAGAATTCAGATCTGTAGTTTTCTGGCAGATCTGTAGTCTGTGGCATTTTCTACTTTAAAACTGAATGCCTGAATAGTATTGCTATATCCTGCATTAGTGGTCTCACATTTAATATCAGCATGCAAAGTGAAATATATATTTCTTTTCTTATACGTCCTAATTTTTCTGTTTTTTATTTTTTACAATAAACAAAAATGCTGGACATTATTATAGTCAACTCTTTCTGTAACAGTTTTATGTTTATAATTTTTATTTTGTTTATTGTCTTCTATCTTTTAAGCCTGACTGCCACCTACACCTTCATCTGCGCTGGGCAGACAATCCGTATGTATCTGGAACTGTGCACACCAAGGACACAGCCCCGGGCCTCATCATGGGTGCCGGTAGGTTATCTGATAACATGTCCCCATTTATTTCCCTGCATCATTTTATATTTAAGTAATATTTGTATTTCTAATTCTCTAATTCTCATCGACTTATGTAGGAGATGTACCCCACAACTTTTATTTGTTGATATTTGCAGCTTTTCAGGAGATCCCTGTCCAAAATATATTCAGATGAGACATATAAGCTATAGTGTGAACTCATTAGGGAAATTAAAAGTCATAAAAAGAAAGGAGAGGATGCCTTTAAAGAACCCTTCATAAATAAATAAAGTTAATTTAAAAAAAAAAGTACATATATTTACTAATGTGTGCTTTGTCCTTATTAGGTTGGTGCAACAGTATGATTACACCTATATAATGCTGAGTTGTTTAATTCTTGTGCTTAGGTAACCTGGGCTCACAGTTGGTAGAGTATAAGGAAGAGATGTATATAACTTCAGATTGTGGAAATACATGGAGACAAGTAAGTTTTTTTTTGTTTTAGTTGTTTGCGAACATGACAAGTTTTTGCATTAGAAATAATAATAATCATTAAATTAAGTCACATATACACCCCCACTTACCTTATAAGATATAATAAATGTAAACACTGAACCAAAATTCATACCTGTGCAGAGTTTTACTTTTTGGCTTATACCGAACAGGCATCAGATCTGCCAACCAATGCCAAATGGAGAAGTTTAACTACATGACTTGTATTTTACTATAAAAGTAGTCCCTGGGTTAAGGAAATTCCAACATACAGACAACTACTAGATATGAACAGGGCTTCCCTGCTACTTTGTGTGCAGGACAGAGGCTTGGAGGGCGGAGGTTTGCAAGACTTGGAAAAATCTTTTGCTAAAGACAGCTGAGGTTGTGGGTGAGCGCTTCTGCAGCCTCTTGTAACTCTTAGAAAAAGGTTGCTAAAAGCGGTAACCCTGAGTCACACTCGGGGTAGGTAATCCTATGGGAAGGTAAGTAAATACAGCCTTACCTAATCCGCCAAAGTCCCGTGTCGTCCATCCTCTTGATCTCCGTCTTCTTCTCTCTTCCTCCGGCCGGCTTCTGCACCCGATGAGTCACCGGGGGAGTTCCCGGTGACATCGGTGCGTGTGTACATTGCCGGCGGGGCAGGGCGGGGCGGGAAATTCAAAATCCATTTGTATGGCATTCAATACAAAATAACTGTATTGAATGCAATACATTGGATTTCTATGTGTAAAAGCAGTACATTGTTTTCAAGAACATTTATTTTACAGTATATTAGTATGAGTTTAAAATGTATTTTTTTTTTTAAATATTTTTTTTTTTTCAAATATATATTTTTTAATTTATTCAATTTATTATTTAAACATGCTTTTGTGTTTCAAACTTTATTATACTCATACTATTATAATATACTGTAAAATCAATTTTCATGAAAAACAATGTACCGCTTTTAGACATAAAAAAACGGAAAGAAATGAACCGCTAGGAAGGTTAATGACAAACTCTGCAGTTGTTACTTTTTGCATAATCAAAGCACAGCTTGCTCCAAAATGTTAATAAATGTCTAATCTCCAAAAAGTTTTTTTTTTGTTTTTTTGCTTTGTTTGTGGTTAACTCACAGTGAGGATTTTATACAGTAACTGACACCACACTGCCTAATAATATGTTGAGACAAACATCTGTCCTAATTGCATTTTAAAATAATATACTGACTGTTCCAACTACATATAAACTCAACTTAAGAACAAACCTACAGTCCCCATCTAGTTTGTAACCTGGGGACTACCTGTACATTATTGTCATCTTTACCAAATTCAGATCCTTGGCATCTGACACATCCAGGTGTTGGATATCTGTGTTCCTTACCATGAGCTCTGGTTCCATCATTAGATTCCAATGTCATTTCTGAGTCCTTTAAAGATGTAGTGGTACCTGGGAATGGAACCGCAGCAAGTTTCAACCTGGAAGTATCAAATGTCAAAGAGTTTTAAAAAGGTTGCTTTGCTGGAATGGTAATAGACATGGGTCACTAGAGTTACAAACATACTACCTCTTTGCTTGCATGGAAGGGCTATTTGCCTTTGTACAGTAACCTAACTGAAAAAAATGCAAAACTTAGCACAGATAAAAAATGTGGGTGTGTTTCTGAATTTAACATTTTTGTAAGAAAACAACAAATACAGAATGTAAGTGTGTATCATACTTGTATGTTTTATTTTGTTGTTACTGTTTTCTGCATCCCTGCTGGGGAGATTTGTGGTTTCTTTGATTGTTTAGTTCACAGGACAGAAAAAAATGAAAAATCCCAAAAATATCATGGTTTCAACCAGATCATAAATAAAAGAGGAGAATGAGGACACTTCTTCTGACAATCATTTAAT